>NC_086319.1:46017905-46330405 GCF_036172605.1 Pelobates fuscus | reverse complement strand
AGGTCATGCCTTTCGGAATGAAAAATGCTCCGGCTACCTTTCAGCGGATGGTAAATCGGCTACTGGACGGTTTTCAGGAATATGCCTGTGCCTATCTAGATGACATAGCCATCTTTAGCCAGACCTGGGAAGACCACCTACACCATATAGGGGCGATCCTAGATCGTATTGGGGAGGCTGGGTTAACGTTAAAGCCTAGCAAGTGTCACATAGGTATGGCCGAGGTGCAGTATCTGGGACACCGAGTAGGGTGTGGGCAGCAGAGACCCGAGCCAGCCAAGATTGAGGCCGTAGCAAAGTGGCCTACCCCCAGGACTAAGACTCAAGTGCTGGCGTTCTTAGGGACGGCCGGCTATTACAGGAAGTTTGTTCCCGACTATAGCACACTGGCCAAACCCCTAACGGACCTAACTAAAAAGAACCTTCCCCGACTGGTTGTCTGGGCCCCAGAGTGTGAGCAGGCATTCCAACAACTCAAGACAGCGCTAACTAATGCTCCTGTGTTAACTGCTCCTGATCCAACTAAAAGATTTCTTGTTCACACAGACGCTTCAATGTTTGGATTGGGGGCAGTACTGAGCCAAGTGGGAGCCGATGGCGGAGAACACCCCGTAGCTTACTTAAGCCGCAAGTTGCTGCCTCGTGAAGTGAGCTACGCCGCCATTGAGAAAGAATGCCTGGCCGTGGTGTGGGCCCTTAAAAAGTTACAGCCATATTTGTACGGACAACCTTTTTCCTTACTCACAGATCATAACCCGTTGGTGTGGCTAAACCGTGTATCTGGAGACAATGCCAGGCTGCTGCGCTGGAGTTTGGCGCTGCAGCCCTTTGACTTTACCATACATTATCGGCCAGGAAAACAAAACGGTAACGCTGACGGGTTATCCAGACAGACTGAACTCGAGAAGTGATCTGTGAGTACTCTCCCGGACATCCCCAAGCCGATCCGTTGGGATCAGACTGTGTATGCCGGCTTGGTTCTGGGGGAGCATTGTGGCAAACCTAGCCACTTCTGAACTATATTCATTACAGGTTGTCCGTAGGCTGACTGCATAATGTGTACCGTTAAATGTATATGTGTTGTATTATGGCCGTTCGCATGCTGGCAGCCGTACGCTGCCAGCATACAAAGCATTAGTACGACGAAACACGGCTATCCTGGCCGTTCGCCGTACGAATGCGGGCTCCCCAGGTCGACCACACATTCACAGGTCGTGTGGCACCAATTAACCGATTGCAACATTGTTGCAATCGGTAATTAAGGGCTCTCCTAGGTGGCCGTCGTTCGGCTACCGACCATGCGGCGGTTGGCCATCTTGGATCCTTTGTCTCTGCAGCGGTGTTCGGTCGTCGAGAGCCTGGAACTGAAAACGGCTACTCAATGATCCGAACACCGCTGGACTTCCAGAGCGTTTGGGAGTGCCGCGTTCGGTACATTATGTTCCCCATACTTATTCGGTACTTTTAAACTAACTTCAATGTTTAAATGTATCCTGTGCGGCGTTCGGTTAATTCAGCTGGGATCAGAGCGGTATTCTCACGAAGTATGCGCTTCGACCCCAGCTACCTACCGAACGTTCGGTTATTCAAAAGTACCGAATATTGTGTGAAATATGTATTTTAAAGTAAATTGTCAGTTTTGCTGCACGAGGGGATAATCCACTTAATCGTCCATTTTAGTGGGAGTATCCTTCTCGTGCAGCAATACCTGCTGGGAAAGTCACATTGCATGATGGGAGAAATCCCCTGGATTTACTGTATGGAAACCCCTTGCATGGGGAACTGTATAAATATGCCAGCTGTGAATAAAGCCAGTTAGTTGACTCCCAAACTGTGTTTCGTCCGGTTATTGGGAGGATTGGGGATATTGCCGTGCTTTCTACTCCGACTGTGGATTTCCTGAAGATACCAACGGATATAGTGTACTATTATACAGCATTCCGTTACAGATAATATGGTTTAACACACTTTAACATGCTTTTCTATGGCTTTATAAGCTTTAAAATGCCTAATTAAAGTATAAAATATGCTTTAGGATTTAAAAGGAATGTCACAAATCTGACATGCATTTGTTCCTATGTGATTTAAGGGGCCTCTATGGTTGTTTTTGTGCCTCTCTACCAGGTAGAAGCAGGTTTTACATTTTGAGGGTTACCAGTCAATAAGTCAATAATAATTCATTAACAGTAATGTCAACTGGCAATTGAGAGTTGCTTATACTGAGATTTTGTATTTAGAAAAGAACCAGTATTTCCCGTTAATGATAGCCTCTATATCGATTAGAGTCTGATTGTTAACACCACTGGAAAATAACATTCATAAACATCACATTTATTTCAAGCCTTACTGTAGAGATTTGCAAACTTGCCATATTGCTCGATTTGAAACTTAATTTTTATGTTGACACATTAGAAGATATATTTAGCCTATTGCAGCCTTAAAATCAATGTGTTTGTGGCACACTTCAAGACGATTTAAGACATATAAGTGGTCCATGACACCCTGGTGGATAACTACTGGTCTAGCTCCTCCAAACATAACAAAGGCAAGCAATAACCTAGATTCAAAACGTTATATCAGGCATGTTTACCTTTAGCCCACAAGCGGCCTGGAACAACTAGTAAATGCAATTGGTTGCCATCCGGGCTACCAGATGGCTAGAGAGGCAGGGATCCCATTAATTACTGTGCTCCTCATGCAATCAAGGACCTAGGATCCACTCCAGCCCTCCAAGAGCAAGGAGCTGTTTGCACCTCTTAATTACTTAATGTGTATGAATGTGATTTTTGTGTATGTATGTCAGTGAGTGTGTGTGTGTGTGGGGGGGGTCTGTGTGTGTGTATGTTTGTGATTGTGTGTGTCTATGTCTGTGTGTGGGTGTCTGTGATTATGTGAGTATATGTATGTGATTGTGCATATAGATCTGTGGTTTTATGTGTGTTGGTCTGTGATTGTGTATGTGTTTATATTTGTGATTATGTGTGTATGTATGTGATTGTGTGTATAGGTCTGTGATTGTATGTGCGTGGGTCTGTGACTGTGTGCTTATTTGTGATTGTGTGTGTGCATGTATGTGATTGTGTGTGTGTATGTCTCTGTATATCTGTGATTAAGTGTATCTCTATATGATTGTGTGTATAGGTCTGTTATTGTATGTGTGTGTATGTGATTGTGTGTGTGTATATCTGTGATTGTGTGTATGGCTCTTTGCTTGTATGTGTGGGTCTGTGATTGTGTGCGTGTGTGTGTGTGTGTGTGTATATATGTGATTGTGTGTATGTGTGTAAAGGTCTGTGAGTGTATATGTGTGTAGGTCTTTGACTGTGTGTGTATGTCTGTGTGTATGTGTACATCTGTGAGTACGTGTGTGTATGAATTTGATTGTGTGTCTAAGTCTGTGATTGTATGTGTGTGTGATAACGTGTTTGTGTGTGTGTGTGTGTGTGTGTGTGTGTACATCTGTGGTTATGTGTGCATAAGTATATACATGTGAATATGTTTAGTAGATAGCTCCCTCAATGCGGCCCAGGGAAGCCAAAAGTTTGGACACTCATGCTTTATATAGTAGTTTAACATGTTAGTAATACCCAAGAATGAACTATTTGGTTATAAACTAGCACTACAAACTGTACTTGATTGATTACATTTTGCAACCTTTATTTCCATGGATTTGAGACGCTTCTCTATGTAAATTACTCTGCCTGTTTGCATAGTAACATTATGTTTTGATGCACAAACCAGTGACAGTGTCAAAGAAAATGTCTCATGCAATGATAAAATCAGTCTACAACTATTTGTGTTTGCTCTGATAAGAATCAATCCCCAAAGAGATGTATTAATTGGACAGGAGATTGCAGAGAATTGTAGTTTTCAGGTGAAAACAGCATTGCTAGTTAAATAGCTGACTTGTAGAACTTTTCCAATTTGATTTTTTTTCAACAGACGGAAATTTGGAAAATCTTTCTGATCTTTCCACAGTTCCAATTTAGTGAATTTAACTCCCAGCACCTCCATCATACATAGAAGAAAATGTAAATAGTTTGATACTGCGACAGTATAACGCAGATAAATAACAGTAAACTACAGTAGAATGTGTCAATATTGGGAGTACAATTTAAGTATTCCATCCCTTGAGAAAATTGCATGTTTGGCACATCTTTGATAATAAAAGTAAATGTTTCCTTAGGCACTTTTTTCCCTGAGTTTGTTTTATATTCCGAGTTGATTCTGCATTTATATTAAAATGACACATCAGTTATAGGAGCATATCTCTCTTCAATTTTTCATCAGCACAGAAGCCTTATTCATATTCCTCTAATCTCCCTGATTTATACAGTCTCTAAAGCAGCCATTTAGGGTCAGCTGCTTCCCCACCACTTACTTTGATACGTCTGATAGGCTTCAGATCATTTATTATACATTCTCTCGAGTACACTTGTTTTAGTGTGGTCAGATGTTTTCATTCAGTTTCAATTTATCCTATCTAATGAGACAACTTATAGTTGCAGTCATGTTGACAGTAAAAGTAATAGCTTTGAAAAAGTAGAAACCTGTGGCTTTATATTGCATTGGTGAAAAATGGATGTCCCAGTTCCGGGGAGATCTTTTATTGAGCGTCTGCATTCCACGATAGAAGATACAACTAAGAGAACTGCATGGTTAATCGTAGAATGCTCTGATAAAAAGGGACAATTAATCTCTGTCTCTCAGGGAAAAAGCATCGAAATTAACTTCCGTGAACCATCAAAAAAAAAGGCAAGGTTCAAGGAAAACTTGCATTATTAAAGCTGTTGGCAGCAGTCTATTTTCAGTTTTGCAAGAATTCTTTCACTAATGCCAGCATATGCCCCAAAACAGCTATAACAGCTCCATATGCAACCAAAGATTGGCATGTGTTTTATTTTATCATAACCTCTGCATTGCTATATACTGCTTACTAGCCAGATGTGTCACACTGTGGCCCACCAGATGTTGGCACACTACAAACCCCATAGCTATCTGCAAGCTTATGCTAAAAGACAACTTAGGGAGTTGAAGGGAAAAAATCCATCTAGGTTTCCCATCAATTTTTTTTAAAAAAATGCATTAGATATGTGCAGTAGTTTCTTTCAAGCATTGAGCCTATATCAAGACATGCTGTTTTCATTGTCACTGATTCTCAGTTCTACTTCCATCGTAGATTTTCTGGTGCCCCTTGTACAATCTGCACCATTTGTATTTTTTAAAATGTTGATTTATAGGTTAGGTATGCTGAGGTATTAGATATATTAAGTTATTCCACTCAAATGTCCAATAAAAGAATATAAAAAAAATAATAATAATAATTCTAGCCATAATATATATAGAGGGTGCTTGATGAAAACATTTCTGGGATACTATAAATAATAATTAGTTACGTACAAAATGTACTCCAAAGTACAAACCTGTCCTTAAAACTCACACTTAAAAAATAGTGCTAAAAATAAATGTATTTGTTATTTGTATTATATAATATTCTCGGTTGTGGCTTAATACAGGAACATGCCCCAGAAGTATCATGATATAATGTGATGTTAGTAACAAAGTTACTAATACATGGAATTAAAAGGCCATATCCGTAGATAATTTTCTTCTGTGACAAACCCCATCATAGTTACATAGTTACATAGACTGAAAAGAGACAGGTGTCCATCAAGTTCAGCCTTCCTCACATTGTTTTTGTTGTGGATCCAAAAGAGAGCAATAAAACACCGTTTGAAGCACTTCCAATTTTGCAACAAACTAGGAAAAAATTCCCTCTTGAACCCAGAATGGCAGTCAGATTAATCCTTGGATCAAGAAGCATTTACCCTACAGTTGAAAAATTATATCCTTGAATATTCTGCTTTTGCAAGTATGCATCTAGTTGCTGTTTAAACATCTGTACAGACTCTGATAAAACCACTTCTTCAGGCAGAGAATTCCATATCCTTATTGTTCTTATGGTAAAAAAACCTTTTTCTTTGCCTTAGACTAAATATTCTTTCTTCCATTCTAAATGCATGACCTTGTGTCCTATGTAAAGTACTGTTTGTGGATAAACTTCGACACAATGGTTTTTATTGGCCCCAAATATATTTGCCAGGTGCCATGGCCCTCTAGTGTTAACCCTGCAGCTGTAAACATAGTAGTTTCAGAGAAACTGCTATGTTTACACTAGGGTTAATCCAGCCTCTAGTGGCTGTCTCACAGATAGCCGCTAGAAGCGCTTCCATGCTTCTCACTGTGAAAATCACAGTGAGAAGGCGCTGACTACCATAGGAAAGGATTGAGAAATGTGCCGAGGGAGCCCGGCGCTGGAGAAAGGCAAGTGTTTTAACCCCTTCAGCCCCCTTCAGCCCAGTGGGTGTGGGACCCTGAGGGTGGGGGGGCCTAAACACCCTATAGTGCCAGGAAAACGAGTTTGTTTTCCTGACACTATAGTGGTCCTTTAAATATATATATATATATATATATATATACATACATATATATATATATATATATATATATATATATATATATATATAATAACTACAGCTCCTTAATAAGCACACAATACAACCCCAATACACATATACACATATACTCACAATGCAGCCACTAGATGCACATGCACACACTTTACAGGCCCTTTCAGCACACACACACACTCAAAAATTGTTATTTTTATTTTAATTTAAATCCACCCAGCCTTTGGGAGAGCTGAGTGGATCTTTCCCTGGCATCCAGTGTGTCTACTCCCAGTCTTCCTGCAGTTTCTCTCTGCTCCTCTGCACGCTCTCTGAAGTGATGCCGGAGTAACGTCATGTCACTAAACAGCGTGCAAGGGAGCAAAGAGGAACTGCAGAAAGGTTACTTCTCCCTCACACATCGTCTCCATGCTCTCCGCGGCGGCCGACTCTCATGTTTTCTGCGCGGCTTAGCAAGGGGCTGACAAATGCCAGGTGCCAGGGTGAAATGTCTAGTCGCCATAGCGACCTGGCATCTGGAATTTGTCGAGCCCTGTGCGTATGTTTGTGCCCCCCTTTTTTTGTCCCTGGCCCCTTGTATGAATCATGGAGATGCCACTGCAGTACACAAAGATACACATGCTCAGAGAAACATACATACATATACAAGGATACTCACTGCCAGACACACACTCCCAGGCACACACAGGTAGACAATGCAACGATGTATACAAAGACTAGCTCTCTATATCCAGTATTGCAAGCTCCCCCTTCAATATATCTACAGCTTCTTATACACACACAAGTCAACTGCTATTTTTTTCCAATAAGGCTTTGCCAAGCCGCCACTGGGTACTTGGACCAATTGTGACATGAAGGTGTCCTTTAACAAAAACCTGATTCCCTATGGTGAACTACTAGTCCTTCTATCTCAATTTATGTCCGGGTAAATAAAATCTCCAAAAATGTATGTGTTACCCACAAGTGCAACTTTCCCAATTTGCTCTAACAGCTGTTCCTCCTTATCGATATCAACATAAGGTCATTTATGATATATCCCAACCAATAACTGATTTCCATTCTTTTTCTAAAAGCACATATCTACCCATAAAACCCACATTTTCTTTGTCACATTCTACTTGCTTAATATTTGGAATAAACTGATGGTTAACATGTAAACCGCACCACCCTTCCTGTTTTTCTCTATCCCTCCTATAGAATGCAAAACCATTTGTGACAACCTATTAACTTGTTTACTTGGAGTGGACAGACAACCTCTTACAGACATGACCTTCCCAGATGCCTGAGATGGATATGGGAACCTGGGAGATTTATGAGGCCCTGGGTTTACAGAGGAAGCAATGAAGCCAGAAAGGAGCATACAGGAAGTGGAGTCAGTTGGTCCGATAGTCAGGCCTGGCAGCAAAGGAGCGAGGAAGAGTCAAACCAAAGGTCAGAAGCCAGGAAGTGCTGGAATAGGGAACATGATGCCAGAGGACAATGGTCAGAGAAAGAAGCGTGGTGAGCGTCAAAGCCAAAAGTCAGAAGTTGAGAAAATGTACAGGGAATCAAGAACCAGGAATCAGAAATCAGGAACGAGGAACAAGAATCAGGAAAGAGAAACCAGGATCAGAAAGCAAGAGCCAGGAAGAACAGGAACCAGGATCAGGAACCAGGACACTAGGAGACTTGGACAAGCACCAGCACAAACAAGTACTGACCAAATACCGTGCTTGGGAAATTTTTGTGAGAGCTTGTGCTTAGCCCCCATCTCCCTGTAAGCAGAGCCCTCAGCAACTGCAAAAAGGAACTGGGACCTCCCACCTACTCCTCCAGCAAACCTGCCACTTTATGTTCTTCTCCACACACAGCCCAGGCATCTACAAGGTGGCCACAATCTTGCTGTGGTGGCACCATAGCAGAGCCCGGTGCAGACAGAGGATACTGGATCAAGACAGCCGTAAGCAACATTGGTGCAGAAACCTCAGTGAAACCAATCCCAGGACACCACAGGTGTGCTGGAGCTGGTAAGTACTGGCAGGCTATGTGACACCATTTAAGGTATCTGCTAAGTCATGTGTTTCCCACCATGTTTCCGTTATGCCTATTATGTCATATTGCTTAGTGTATGCTATTACCTTTCGTTCCCTCATTTTGTTATTTAGGCTCCTTGCATTAGTAAGCATACATATACTATTATCATGAGTCACTTGTAATTTATGTGAATTGTTACTTTTACATTCCTCCTCTGTTCTTATCTTGTCTCTCCCCTATCTCCACCCCCTTGTGCTAAGTTAAAGCCCATCTCCTTTTGTCCTGTCTCCATTTTGTAGATTTTGTAGTGTCCCTCTCCCTACCATGAGTTTAAAATCACCTCCAACCTTCCAGCCATCCTGCCCCCCAGCCCAGCAGACCCTCTCCCATTTAGGTGCAAATCATCATGGTTATAAAGATTGCACCCAAGCACAAAATCAGCCTCTCCCAATAATCCATCCACCCTGTCAACAGCAGGCTGAGCCTGAGTACCTGGGAGACAGAAAGTTGTCGGGTTGAGACAATCAGTGCAGCAGATTACCCTATCTGCTCTCTTAAAAGAGTACCCTAACACCACACCCTATCAAGCCTTTCTTGTATTCTCAGCCCCATCCAGTACAGCTCATCCTGAGCTGATGCCCCCAACATCTTCACTCAAATGGGCAAATCTGTTAGGGTACAGAAAGTAAGGACTAGCTTTTAAACAACTCCAAAAAAATCTCACTTTACAGGAAGTGTTTAGGAAGGCTACGCATGTTACATGCAGGGTGGTGTGCAGTAGTGTATTTTAGATTCGTGCTGCCCTAGTCATGACAAAACTCAGACACCCCCTCCTAATATAAAGTAGCACTTCTTCCTGTTAAAGACCAACACGCACTTTCACTGACAGGCACATGCCCTCACTGATTCATGCACTGACATACACTCACTGACAGATTGTCACATCCTGTTCCTAGCTGCAGATCATTCTGGCCATAGTTTCTGGTATCCAGTACTCTTTTCACAAGTCTTGTTTTGTTTTCCTTGGTTTTTCTGGTTTTCTTTTCTATGTCTGGTTTTCTTTATGCTGGGTTTTCTGGGTTCATTCCTGTATTCCGTTCCTGGAATTCCCATTCTCTAGGATTCCTTTAAATGTTTGTTTTATGTTGCCACACACGGTCCTTTTCCATGATTCCCTTTGTTTCAGTTGGACCCTGCAGGCAGTTGCTCAAGTTATCTGCCTTTTCTTGCAGGTAAGTGCTGTGTGTGGGAACTGTACAGCCGCAGTGAGTAAACAAAGTCACCCACTGAGGATGTAATGGTTGAAGGGTATTTAGGGCATAACCCAGAAAAGTAACAAATAGAGAAGAGACTGGAACGGGTTAACTAAACAAGTGCTCCCAAATCCAGTCTCTATACCCAAAACGAAAGCTGCTCAACCAGTATGCAACGAAGCGTTGCTAGTTATAGAGCATTGTTGGAACTACAAATATAATTCTTTATTAATCCCTCTTGGGGGTAAAATAACTTGTGAAAAAGGGGTGTATATACAATATAAAGTGAGAAATACAAGAAAAGGTGTTTAAAAAGAAATAAAGACCTACAGCTATCCTGCTAACTATATACATTACACATCATCTCGGCTAAATAATGAGACAGTAGCAGTGTACTTGTAAACTGTTGCTAATTTATTTTAGCAACAGTGTATCAATGTCTTGATTGCTGATATTATTGAGGTGTAGAGTTGGAGGATATCCTATTGTGACCCACATATAATTGCAACAAGTGTGTTTCAGTGAAAGTGGGGAAAATGACAATAAGGATTATTGATGTAATATCTTTCAAATGAATTGAATGGGAGGGGGGGGGGGGTTAGAATCATCAGGGAAGTGTGGAGATGTACCAGAGCATTTGGGAGAAAAAGAAACGTCAGCTTGCTTCAAACCAAAAGATAAGGTCGAGATGCTAGCCGAGAACAAACCCCAATTGCAATACTCTGTAGATCCCCCCCCCCCCCAAGAACAAACGGTAGTAAGAGATAGCCCAAAAGGACAATAAGGATTATTGATGTAATATCTTTGCAATGAATTGAACGGGGGGTTTAGAATCATCAGGGAAGTGTGGAGATGTACCAGAGCATTTGTGAGAAAAAGAAACGGCAGCGTGCTTCAAACCAGAAGACAAGGTCGAGATGCTAACCAACCCCCCCCCCAAAAAAATACTCTGTAGATTCCTCCCCTCCCCCCCCTCCCAAGAACAAACGGGTAGTAAGAGATAGCCCAGGACCTATATGTGCAGAGAGATCGGTCCTTGTGTATAGACAGATCTATTATATCTTGTCTTGTTTTATTTTGTATTCCCAGTTTATGTGCAGTCTTGTCCTGTCCTGCCCATGTTATGTTAAAGTTTCTCTTATGTATTGTGTACATGTTCTGGGTTTAGCTTCCTATCCTTCTCTGGTTCTGGGTTCTACTAGTTCTGTCTTGTTTTCATGTTTAGTGTCTGTTCTAGTCTTGCTTTGTTTCTGTACTGGATACATTCCACAGACAGACACTCACTAGCTGACAGCAGGGGCGGACTGACCTCTCGGGCACATCGGTCATGGACCGAGGGCCCGAGACAGTCAGGGGCCCGGCCGCACAGCAATGCTCCAGCTGGAGAGATTAAAGATCTCTCCAACTGGAACAAAAAATTAAAATAAAACTATTTCATTGATAGGTTGTGGGGCCCCTGATGGAGCGCCGGGCCCCACAACCTACCGCTCTGCGAGTCACCCCCATCCTCAAAGGAGACATGGCAGCTTCACAAGCTCTCTCTGCCAGGTCTCCGGCTTCCTGTCCCACGCGGTTCTGTGTGATGGGGAGAGGCAGGGCTAGGAAGTGACCTCACTTCCTGTTTGCTCCTCTCACACAGAGCCCGATACGCGAGGTGAAGGAGCAGCAGCCAGAGAGAGACCAGAGGAAGCAGAGAGAAAGGTAGGCACTAGTCACCCCCCCACTCTGTCACTAGTCACCCCCCACTGTGTCACTAGTCACCCCCCACTGTTACTAGTCACCCCCCACTGTCACTAGTCACCCCCCACTGTGTCACTAGTCACCCCCTCACTGTCACTAGTCACCCCCCCACTGTGTCACCAGTCACCCCTTCACTGTGTCACTAGTCACCCCCCCACTGTGTCACCAGTCACCCCCCACTGTGTCACTAGTAACCCCCCCTCACTGTGACACTAGTCACCACCCCACTGTGTTACTAGTCACCCCCCTCACTGTCACTAGTCACCTTCCTCCCTCTGTGTAACTAGTCACCTCAGTCACTAGTCATCCTCCCTCTGTCACTAGTCAACCCCCTCCCTCTGTCACTAGTCACCCCCCCTCACTGTGTCACTAGTCACCCCCCTCCCTCGGTCACTAGTCACCCCATCCCTCACTCTGTCACTGACACCCCCTCCCTCACTCTGTCACTGACACCCCCTCCCTCCCGCTGTCACTATGTCACCCCCACCCTCCCTCTGTCACTAGTCACCCCTTCCTCCCTCTGTCACACTGTGTCACCCCCACCCTCTGTCACTAGTCACCCCTACCTCCCTCTGTCACTAGTCTCCCTCTGTCACTAGTTAACCCCTCCCTCTGTCACTAGTCACGTCCTCCCTCTGTCACTGTGTCACCCCCTCCGTCACTGTGTCACCCCTTCCCTCACTCTGTCACTAGTCACCCCCTCCCTCCCTCTGTCACTAGTCAATCCCTACCTAACTCTGTCACTGTGTCACCCCCTCTGTCACTAGTCACCCCTTCCCTCACTCACTCTGTCACCCCTTCCCTCCCTCACTTTGTTGCTAGTCACCCCTTCCCTCCCTCACTCTGTCGCTAGTCACCCCTTCCGTCCCTTACTCTGTCACTAGTCACCCCCCTCACTGTGTCACTAGTCACCCCCTCACTGTGTCACTAGTCACCCCTACTGTGTCACTAGTCACCCCCTCACTGTGTCACTAGTCACCCCGCTCCCTGTCACTAGTCACCCCCTCACTGTGTCATTAGTCACCTCCCTCACTGTGTCAATAGTCACCCCCCTCACTGTGTCACTAGTCACCCCCCCACTGTGTCACTAGTCAACCCCCACTGTCACTAGTCACCCCCTCCCTCCCTCTGTCACTAGTCACTCCCTACCTAACTCTGTCACTGTGTCACCCCCTCTGTCACTAGTCACTCCTTCCCTCACTCACTCTGTCACCCCTTCCCTCCCTCACTTTGTTGCTAGTCACCCCTTCCCTCCCTCACTCTGTCGCTAGTCACCCCTTATGTCCCTTACTCTGTCACTAGTCACCCCCCCTCACTGTGTCACTAGTCACCCCCTCACTGTGTCACTAGTCACCCCCACTGTGTCACTAGTCACCCCCCACTGTGTCACTAGTCACCCCCCTCACTGTGTCACTAGTCACCCCCCTCCCTGTCACTAGTCACCCCCTCACTGTGTCATTAGTCACCTCCCTCACTGTGTCAATAGTCACCCCCTCACTGTGTCACTAGTCACCCCCCCACTGTGTCACTAGTCAACCCCCACTGTCACTAGTCACCCCCCTCTGTGTCACTAGTCACCCCCCTACTGTGTTACTAGTCACCCCCCACTGTGTCACTAGTCACGCCCCTCACTGTCACTAGTCACCCTCCTCCCTCTGTGTAACTAGTCACCTCAGTCACTAGTCACCCTCCTTCTGTCACTTGTCACCCCCCCTCCCTCTGTCACTAGTCACCCCCTCCCCGACTCTGTCACTGTCACCCCCTCCCTCCCTCTGTCACTATGTCACCAAGACCTTCCCTCTGTCACTAGTCACCCCTCCCTCCCTCTGTCACTAGTCTCCCTCTGTCACTAGTCACCCCCTCCCTCTGTCACTAGTCACGTCCTCCCTCTGTCACTGTGTCACCCCCTCCGTCACTAGTCACCCCCTCCCTCTGTCACTAGTCACTCCCTCCCTAACTCTGTCACTGTGTCACCCCCTCTGTCACTAGTCACCCCTTCCCTCACTCACTCTGTCACCCCTTCCCTCCCTCACTTTGTTGCTAGTCACCCCTTCCATACCTTACTCTGTCACTAGTCACCCCCTCCCTCTGTCACTGGTCATCCCCTCCCTCACTCTGTCACTAGTCACTAGGGTGATTAGTGATAGAGTGAGGGAGGGGGTGACTAGTGACAGAGGGAGTGAGGGGGTGACACAGTGACAGAGTGAGTGGGTGACTAGTGACAGAGTGAGGGGGTGACTCACAGTGAGGGAGGGGGTGACTAGTGACAGAGTGAGGGAGCGGGTGACACAGTGACAAAGTTAGGGAGGGAGTGACTAGTGACAGGGACTGTCACTAGTCACTACCTCCCTCTGTCACTAGTCACCCCTTCCCTCCCTCACTTTGCCACTAGTCATCTCTTCCCTCCCTCACAATGCCACTAGTCACCCATTCCCTCACTCTGTCACTAGTCACCCCCTCTCTCTCCCTCTGTCACTAGTCACCCACTCCCTCACTCTGTCACCAGTCACCCCCCCTCACTGTGTCTCCCCCTCACTTTGCCACCACTCAACCCCTCCCTCACTCTGCCATCAGGTACCCCTTCACTCTGCCACCTGTCACAACCTCCCACACTCTTCCACCTGTCACCCTCTCCCTCACACACTCTGTCACCTTTCACATATGCATTCACACTGACACAATATACAAAAGAGCACATGTAGTAATCCAGACATGCACAAGTGCATTCACACAGACTCAAATACAAACATGCATTGGTACACAGGTCTTCACAATATACACATACAAAGGAATGCCGTATTATGAGAGTTATATTTATCATTTATTTAATGCACATATATTTGGCCTTCAAAGGGCCTGGGATCTAAATTCTAAGGGCCCCAAAGGCTCTCAGTCCACCCCTGGCTGACAGACAGACACGCACACACTCACTGACAGACACACACTCACTGATTTGACAGACACACACTGACACACACTTTCCCTGACACACTGACAGACATACACACATTCACTGACAGACACACACATTCACTGACAGACCGACACACACACACTCACTGACAGACACACGCATTCACAGTTACACACTGTCAGACACACACACTCACAGGCATACACACTCAATGATTCTGACACACACAAACATTTTCCCCCAACGCACACAAATTATAATTTTTTACATATTAATTTAAATTCACCCAGCTTCCCTAACTTTGGGATAGCTGGGTGGATTATTTACCAGGGCTGACTGTTGGCCAGGCAGCTGGGCGGGCGGGCAAGCGTGTGGGCATGTGGGTAGGCAAGCAGGCAGGGGGCAGGTGGGCAAAGTAAGTGATGAGGGAGCTGTGATTTTCTTGTCCAGCTCTATTGCACGCTGCTTGGTGATACTGGGAGCCAGACTGATCAGCACTCCCTTGTCGCCTGTCTGGAATACAAATGGCCACCTACTTCGGTAGTCCAGCTCTTGGGCTCCCTTAAAATTAGGCTAACAAAGCATCTGCCTGGGCGTTTGAGGGTGGTGTTTTGCCATAACTCCCATTGTAACGGAACCTTCTGTTAATGGACGCTTCCAAGCTTGCGCCGAGGACCACAAGCACCGCACTGGACACCACAACCACCACAGACTCCACAACCGCCGTAGCTTAACTGGAGCCTCGCTGTCTTCCGTCCACCCTGGATCAGCTTCCGTCCTCCATGACCATGTAGGGAAGACCTCTCCTCCAGGAGAGCGTATCAGGAACAAGCTCTTGTGAACAAAGCTCAAGGGAGTATGCAGAGCATAGCAATCCCCAGTGTGATATAGCAGTTCCCTCCAATAACGAGACAAGGCTACGTATTGAGGGTCAAGAAGATCTGTTTTACTTGGCACCAAAGGGCCTTCTTTTATGCATGTTTTCCCTACATAGGACCACCCACAGGGTTTTACAGAACAACCAATAACACACGTACATTACAGAAAACACTCCCAGCAATTATACACAAAATCCTCCCTTCTGCCTGTGATATAATTATGGTACACAATGGGTTAACATAATTATCACAAGCAGGAAAAATAAAGTTTTTATACATGTACTATAACTTTAAAAATATACATCCAATCTTCATAAAAATCAGCACACTTTAAACATAAACACTCTCAAAAATCAGACAAATCCATCCAGTAGATAAAAAGTTAGCTGGGAGTCCTTTATGACCGACTGCAAGCACATTTTCCTGCCCAAAACAGTTCCATATATTTGGGCTGTGCGGTCAGTCTATTTTACACAGAAAAATGACCGGGGGCCATTCGTGCATTTAGCTTAGTATAGCAGTGAGTTAAACTGCCGAACGGGACTTAGTCTCTGCGGCTGAAAACGGAGTGTAGGAGAAGGTAAGGGTCAGCTGTGTTCATTGAAATGTGTAGCTGATTTCAGTTCCATGGATTTGGCTACACATACCGCTGACCTCATTTGAATGAACAAAGATGGCCACCGCCACATGTTCGTTTGTCGAATGGCGGCCACTTTGACTACTTTGGCACTTCGGCTGCATCCGAAGTGCCAATTTAAAGCTGCAGAACTGCTCCAATACAATTTAAAGGGGCAGCAAGAGTCTTTTAAAATCCAATCTGCTAAAATAGTCTTTAACAGGCAATATCTTCCAGGGGCCATAGTCTTAAAGGGGCATTGTTCAACAAAGTCACAATGTGCCCACAGACGGTTCTTAAAGGGCCATTCACAGCATAATAAAATACAATATGCCCAAATCAGCTCCTTAAAGGGCAATACATCCCAGGGCCATAGTCGCAGGGCAGGAGGCTGGCAAACAGGCCCCTCCAAAAACCAGTGGTGAGTTCCCTTTTACCCAAACATTAGTCAAGAATTGATGAAGGGTAAAAACTGCTTTTTTTAGGCAAAAGCATACACATTTATACCCAGACCCCCCAGCATGAGGTCGACATTCAAAAACTCTCAAGCCCACCCAGGTGTCTCTGTGCCTGGGAGATAAATGAGTTGATACTCGGTAAACTAATTATCTCCAGTATACAGAGAGCGCAATCCAGAAATACCCCCAAAATGTAATACATCGAAAGGTCCGATCCGTGAGCCCATTCATGTTAGAATAGTGCTAGGATCTATGGGGTATTGTCCAAACACCATCACCTCAAAGGTTCAGCAGACCGCTCTCAGAGATTTAATGGGCTTATATCCTGGTGAGGAAGGGGAGCTCCCTTGTGGTTACAGGGAGCAATTGGTGGGCTAAAGGGATAGATGATTTCCTCCAAAAAGAGATACAAAATGACCTGAAGTTCTAGGGCAAGTTTAGATTGGTCCCACTGTTAGTGCCTGGACACTCCAGCTCTCTGAGAACGTCTTGTGGCTAGGGAACAGGAGTTTAGTGGATCATAGTCTTGCAAGGATGAGTTTTTCACACATATCAAGACATTTTACCAGTAAAATTACTGTTGGGTACTTAGGATTTAAAAAGTTTGTACGTTTAATGAGAGCATCTAATGGGCCCCACCATAATCCAAATATATAATCTATGTATCGTCACCACAGTAAATAACTTTTAAATACTAAGTGTGGATAAATCCACTTTTCCTCACTGCCGCTACTTACAGATTAGCACAGGTGGGTCCACATGCGTGCCAATCCTAAATGAATACTATAGTGCCAGTAAAACAAAGTTGTTTTTTCTGGCACTATAGCTCCCTATAGTGCCTCCTCCCTCCCCCTCCCCCCATGGTGCAGAAGGGGTTAAAAAAACGTCTGTAGTTTACATTGTTCCAGCATCAATGTCCCTCTGCACTGGCTTGGGGGGAAGGGGGGAGGAGGTGGGTTAAATATGTACATAGAATACTATAAATAACTTCTTAATTCAAGGCATAATTTTCAGTCATCCCAAAATATTAGTAGGGTCGCTCACCAATTTTTGATATGTGACCTTAACATACAATTTTCACTGCATTTCATTGACATTAGCAATAGTATTTAAAATTACAATGGTGTTTAAAATAGATTTAGCTAAAGAGTATACTGGACCGTTTGATAACCTTATGTTCATCTTAGCTTACATAGTCAATATCTCTACTGCTCATTCCCTATTTGCGGGCAAAAATTAGTTCTTAATTACCAGAAAAAAAACACGCTAAACTGATCTGTAAATATAAAGAGCAAATAATAGTGCAGACATTCTGAATGAGCATGAATAAAAAAAAGGGGGATTATGAGAGAAAAAACTCACATGTCCCAGAGCCCTATCATCCCTGGCTCTGGGTATGCAAAGCTCCTTTGGAGAGGGGATTCCCCCACTGAATATTGTTCCAAAGTATATGTCCACTGGCAGTTCAATAGTGCTGTGTGAAAAAGAAGGGCAGGACCTCCAATTGAATAATATCACAGGCAATTTATTAATAACAAAAGTTAAAAACCCTTACTTGGGATCTGGTGGGTATAGACTCGCAGAGTCACCCACATAAAAGCATGTAAAACAACCAAGGATGCGAATCACTTCCTGGTTTCGTTCCGATCACGTGGTCCGCTTCCGGGCCCGCCCCTCTGATGACGTACGTGTGACGCGTTTCGCCCGCCTCCACAGGCTTCCTCTGACGACGTCATGAAGTTCCAGCCCTCTTTTTGAGTGCATATCTCCTCCCCCTTTGTCACTCCATTGGTTGGGGGGCGTGGTTATCTCGATCGTATTTAGCTAGTCAATTACTAACATATGTATAAACTTCTATTGAACTTCCTACATCAGTTACAAAACCGATCCTTTTATTACACACAGTCTGATTGTCAGTATTCACCTATTATTGGGTCTAATATTAATACTATTGTGAATAAAAGCTCTGCAAACAGATAAAATCTTAGATGGCATTTCTACATATTAGATGGCATTTTTACATGTACAGAAACATATACAATAGGGGACTGTGCTATGCAGGGAAAAAATCTCATTGCTTCATACATAATATAATTCAATATATCTGAATGCAGTTGTTCAGCGAGCATTCAGATTTCCCCTTTAAAGGGATATTACACTCAAATGTCGTACCTCTTAAAGGGATATCTCTTTCCATTTTATATTTACCCATAAAGGGCCAATGAGATCTCATCAATTCGCTTCAGAAAAAAACAATAAATAAAAATAAATATAAAAAAATATATAAAATATAAAATTGCAAAATCCAAAAATGGTGTATGGCAATGACATTTTCCCCAAAAAGATAATTATACAGCATTTTACTGAAACACTTCAAGCAGCATAAACATTGAGTTAGACATCTTCTTATAAATTTTATAAATTTTTATAAAAAAAAATTAAAAACATTTTTATAAATGTTTATACATTTTTACAGTATGAGTCATCTTCATAAATAAGGTATTCCCAATTCGAATTTATGAACATTGGTGAGGAACACTTTCACCTATATTCTCATAGAATGAAAACATCAAAATATAATCACGCCAAACGACAATGCTATATCCATTGATTGAAATACCTACTAAACAGAGGAATGGAGGAAAAAACAAACATTAAACCTCAAAATGAAGATAAAAGACGAAAGAAAAAAGATAAGTAGATGAATCAATGAAAACATCCTCCAATATACAAAGTGGAAAAACAGTCACAAAGAAATTTTTATAGGAAGTGGCAAACTTCAAATTCTCCATTTAAGCCCCTAGGGGACAGCGATTTTAATTTAAACACCCACCTCATTTCTTGCCTTGCTAATTTGTTGTCTAAATTTTCACCCCTCCAATTCCTACTTACTCTTTCTATTCCAATAAACTGCAGTTTAGTAACATCTCCCTGGTGTTTATGAATAAAGTGTGAGGATAAAGGGTGTTCCTTAAAGCCCCTTTTGATGTTTCGTACGTGCTCTTCAATGCGAACATGCACTTGTCTAGTGGTTTTGCCCACATAGTGCATGTTGCATGGGCATGTGAGGACATAAACACAATTAGTAGTGTGGCAAGTTATAAGTTGTTTAACACGGTATACTTGTTGTGTATTACCTCCTATCAACTCTTTGTTAACACATTTGGGAGATCCTGTAGTTCTACAAGCCAAACAGTACCCACATTGGAAGAAACCTATATCCTGATTAAGGAAATTCTTACTTTGATTTTCCTGTTTGAGGCTGCTTTTAACTAGATTGTTCTTAATACTTGATATCCCTCTGTAAATAATCCTTGGTTTTTTTTGGGACTATCTGCTCCAACAGAGGGTTTTCCTTTAGAATAAACCAATACTTGTTGATAATATTCTTTAGTTCTCTATTTTTCCCTGAATAGTTAAAGATCAAGGAAACCTCCTTATTCTTGTTTTTATGTTTATTTTCATTTTTATTTACATTTCCTTCATCCCTCATCCTCCTATTGGAATTTTTCAAAAGATCCTTCCTGTCTACATTCTCTATCTCTTTGTAGGCCTTATCCAATAAAGTCTTTGGATAGTGTTTAGCTGTAAATTGATCCATAAACTTATGTATTTGGAGCTCAAAGGTTTCCTTGTTGGTGCAGTTTCTTTTCAACCTCAGCATTTGTCCCTTGGGGATATTGTCCAGCCAGGGACCATAGTGACAGCTATCATAAAAAATAAAACTATTAACATCTACCTTCTTGAAGAAGGTCTCGGTACAAATCCGGACCACGTGATCGGAATGAAACCAGGAAGTGATTCGCATCCTTGGTTGTTTTACATGCTTTTATGTGGGTGACTCTGCGAGTCTATACCCACCAGATCCCAAGTAAGGGTTTTTAACTTTTGTTATTAATAAATTGCCTGTGATATTATTCAATTGGAGGTCCTGCCCTTCTTTTTCACACAGCACTATTGAACTGCCAGTTGACATATACTTTGGAACAATCTTCAGTGGGGGAATCCCCTCTCCAAAGGAGCTTTGCATACCCAGAGCCAGGGGTGATAGGGTTCTGGGACATGTGAGTTTTTTCTCTCATATTCCCCCCTTTTTTCATTCATGCTCATTCAGATTGTCTGCACTATTATTTGCTCTTTATATTTACAGATCAATTTAGCGCGCTTTTTTCTGGTAATTATTGTCTTTTTATACACACTTCTGTGTTCATTGTTGGTTTAAGCG
Organism: Pelobates fuscus; assembly: GCF_036172605.1. Classification (NCBI taxonomy): domain Eukaryota; kingdom Metazoa; phylum Chordata; class Amphibia; order Anura; family Pelobatidae; genus Pelobates; species Pelobates fuscus. Next base: position 46,309,838 of record NC_086319.1, on the reverse strand, counting down.
CTGCCATATTGTCTGTATTACATCCCACAGCGCTTACACGTTGGTTTCTCTTGTGAAAAATTAGTTCTTGTCTTTCGGTTTTACCTGTTTCAATTGCATCATATTTGTAGGTATATTTTCCCAATTCGAATTGGGAATACCTTATTTATGAAGATGACTCATACTGTAAAAATGTATAAAAATTTATTTAAAAAAAATTCATTTTTTTTAATAAAAATTTATAAAATTTATAAGAAGATGTCTAACTCAATGTTTATGCTGCTTGAAGTGTTTCGGTAAAATGCTGTATAATTATATTTTGGGGAAAATGTCATTGCCATACACCATTTTGGATTTTGCAATTTTATATTTTATATATTTTTTTATATTTGTTTTTATTTATTGTTTTTTTCTGAAGCGAATTGATGAGATCTCATTGGCCCTTTATGGGTAAATATAAAATGGAAAGAGATATCCCTTTAAGAGGTACGACATTTGAGTGTAATATCCCTTTAAAGGGGAAATCTGAATGCTCTCTGAACAACTGCATTCAGATATATTGAATTATATTATGTATGAAGCAATGAGATTTTTTCCCTGCATAGCAGTCCCCTATTGTATATGTTTCTGTACATGTAAAAATGCCATCTAATATGTAGAAATGCCATCTAAAATTTTATCTGTTTGCAGAGCTTTTATTCACAATAGTATTAATATTAGACCCAATAATAGGTGAATACTGACACTCTGGCTGTTTTCAGACTGTGTGTAATAAAAGGATCGGTTTTGTAACTGATGTAGGAAGTTCAATAGAAGTTTATACATATGTTAGTAATTGACTAGCTAAATGCGATCGAGATAACCACGCCCCCCAACCAATGGAGTGACAAAGGGGGAGGAGATATGCACTCAAAAAGAGGGCTGGAACTTCATGACGTCATCAGAGGAAGCCTGTGGAGGCGGGGGAAACGCGTCACACGTACGTTATCAGAGGGGCGGGCCGGGAAGCGGACCACGTGATCGGAACGAAACCAGGAAGTGATTCGCATCCTCGGTTGTTTTACATGCTTTTATGTGGGTGACTCTGCGAGTCTATACCCACCAGATCCCAAATAAGGGTTTTTAACTTTTGTTATTAACCCTTTAAATCCGGAGGGCGTACTATTACGCCCTGCAGGAACCGGCTCTAAACTCCGGCGGGCGTAATAGTACGCCCTCGCCATAATGGCCGCCCACGTGGCCGGCGCTAATCGCCCGCTGCAGATCGCGGTCGGGGGGGATGCCTGGCCCCCCAGGCAACCCCCCCTGTGGCCGGTGACCGCGATCTGCAGTCTCTGATCGCAGTGACAGGCTGTCACTGCGACCAGTATTCAGCATGTGTCAGCCGATTTCAAATCGGCTGACACATGCGGCCGGCGGCTTTCCCCTTCTGCAGATCGCGGTCGGGGTACTTACCTTGCCCCCCAGGCAGTCCCCCTGGGGTCAGTGACCGCGATCTGCTAAGTCTGAGATCGCAGTGACAGGCTGTCACTGCGATCTCAGAGCGCTCTGATCACAGTGACAGCCTGTCACTGCGATCAGTGTTACATGTGTCAGCCTATTGGCTGACACATGTAACTGGCACAATGATCCCCCTGCAGATTGGAAGGGGGGAGTGCTTGTACCACCCAGGCACTCCCCCCTGTGGTCAATTACCCAATCTGCAGGAGGTGATCACAGTGACAGGCAGTCACTGTGATCACTGATCCTGTGTGTCAGCCAGGGATGTGACATCACTGGCTGACACTGTTTCTGCCCCGTGTCCTGTGAAAAAAATAAAATATTAGTTAAAAAAATAAATTAAAAAAATTACAGTTACAAATAAAATATACTTAGATCATATATATTATATATATATATATGATCTAAGTATATATATATATATATATATATATATATACACATACACACATTTACACATACACGACGTGTATTTAAATATTAATATATATATATATATATATATATATATATATATATATTAATATCAAATTACACGTAGACTGATACTGATTATATATATATAATTATTGTTATATATATATTTATATATAATATAAAAAAATATATATGTAAATACGTAAAAAAAAAATAAAAAAAATATTTAAAAATAAATAATTAAAAAATATATAGATGTGTGTTATTTCGTTCTAACTGTCTTGTGATATTAATATATATATATTTATATCAAAATACACGTAGAACAAAATAATATATATATATATCATAATATATATATCTATATACATAAATATATACGTATATATCACTATATATACCTATATATAAATAAAAATATTTAAAAAAAAGTATATATATATATACGTATATATACACATATGTATATATATATATATACATATATTAATTCTACACATATATTTATGTAATAATTTTACATAATTAGGTATCTTAATTAATTACAATTAGCGGGACCTGCCTGACAACCCATGCCGAAAGTATAGGGAATTTAATTTGCTAGCACTATATTTAACCCTATAACTTTCCAAGACACCATAAAACCTGTACATGGGGGGTACTGTTTTACTCGGGAGCCTTTGCTGAACACAGATATTAGTGTTTCAAAACAGTAAAATGTATTACAACCATGATATCACCAGTAAAAGTGAAGTTTTCTGCATTTTTCACGCACAAACAGCACTTACACGGACGATATTATTGCTGCAATACTTTTTACTGTTTTGAAATACAAATATTTGTGTTGAGCGAAGTCTCCCGAGTACAACAGTACCCCACATGTACAGGTTTTATGGTGTTTTCAAAAGTTACAGCGTCAAATATAAGGCTTGTGTTTCATTTTTTTCACATTAAAATTCGCCAGATTGCTTACGTTGCCTTTGTGACCCTATGGTAGCCCAAGAATGAAAATTACCCCTATGATGGCATACCATTTGCAATAGTAGACAACCCAAGGTATTGCAAATGGGGTTTGTCCAGACTTTTTTAGTAGCCACTTAGTCACAAACACTGGCCAAAATTGGCGTTTTTTGCATTTTTCACACACAAACAAATACTAACGCTAACTTTGGCCAGTGTTTGTGACCAAATGGCTACTAAAAAAAGACTGGACATACCCCATTTGCAATACCTTGGGTTGTCTACTATTGCAAATGGTATGCCATTATGGGTGTAAATTTAATTCCTGGGCTACTATACAGTCTCAAAGGCAACATAGCTAATCTGGCGAATTTCAATTTCAAATGTAACACGCTATATTTGACCCTGTAACTTCCCAAAACACCATAAAACCTGTACATAGGGGGTACTGTTTTACACGTGAGACATCGCTGAATACAAATATGTGTATTGTATTGCAGTAAAAGCAAACAGTATTTTGACATCCACAGTTAAAATGTCACATAGAACTAAAAAAAATAAAAAAAATCTTTTTTTCTCCCATTTTTTTATATATTTTTATATTAAATTATGTTCAATACCTAAATATTTGATGTTAAATGAAAGCCCTGTTTCCCCTGAATAAAATGATATATAATAAGGGGGGGTGCATTTAATATGAAAGAGGTGAATTACGGTTGGACAGACATATAGCGCAAATGCCAGGTTTTGTTTACGTTTTGTTCTGTTCACAACTTGTACATTTGGCTGCGGTGTTAAGGGGTTAATAAATTGCCTGTGATATTATTCAATTGGAGGTCCTGCCCTTCTTTTTCACACAGCACTATTGAACTGCCAGTGGACATATACTTTGGAACAATCTTCAGTGGAGGAATCCCCTCTCCAATGGAGCTTTGCATACCCAGAGCCAGGGGTGATAGGGCTCTGGGACATGTGAGTTTTTCTCTCATATCCCCCCCTTTTTTCATTCATGCTCATTCAGATTGTCTGCACTATTATTTGCTCTTTATATTTACAGATCAATTTAGCGTGCTTTTTTCTGGTAATAATTGTCGTTTTATACACACTTCTGTGTTCATTGTTGGTTTAAGCGCTGCCATATTGTCTGTATTACATCCCACAACGCTTACACGTTGGTTTCTCTTGTGAAAAATTAGTTCTTGTCTTTCGGTTTTACCTGTTTCAATTGCATCATATTTGTAGGTATATTTTCATTAGATATATTATTATGTTTTTTGAAGAAAAAAAAAACATTTTGACCTAATGTTCCTAAAATGTTCATACAAATACAATACCATATCAACATGAAGTACTTTAATCACTTCAGTGGGGAAGAATGTAAGTCTCTTAGTTAGAACATTTACCTCAGTCTGAGTGAGTTCCTCATCAGGCAAATTGTAAATTAACATCTCTTGGGTTTCATTCATTTTTCTCATGGGTTTGCTTGGACTAGATAGCTGCTGTTTGAGTTTTTGCCCAGTATTAAGGTTCCTGTCATCTCATCTCATATCAATGTTTTGCATCCTTTTCATTTCATCTAGAGATTCAACATTCTTGAATCCTTCAACAACCAAACCAAAGGTTTTACAATATATACTGCAAGGAATATAGAATTTGATTGCTAAAATGTTATATTCTACCATGAAATTCTATATGTTCCCCTCTCCACTCCCACCATCTGCTCATTCCTACCTCTTTACAGAACAGCTCATTAGTTGCATCTCATAATTATTTGCATTTTTCTTCCTTTTCCAAATTCACCATCCTGATTCATTAACCCCTTAAGGACCAAACTTCTGGAATAAAAGGGAATCATGACGTGTCACACACGTCATGTGTCCTTAAGGGGTTAAACAACCAAATCAAACATTTTGTTAACACAAGCTACTCTTTAAACCCTCCTCTTAGCCACTTTTGTGCCACCTTTTTAATTGCATGATCCTATAGTTTTTCTGACCTTAACTATTTAATTGCCTCATGAGCAAAACTGTATTTTCATATATTTCCTGATCTATGGATATTACTTCAAATACTTCCAGAAACCTCCCAAATGGCAACTCAACAGAATACAGTGCCAGAAACCCCGTGGCATTAGGTATTGTAGCAGTTGCTGTTTTAAAAAGCCCCCCCTCCACCCCCCAACCTTTTGGATGCATTATGCTACTGGATAGTAACCTCAAAAATAAATACAGATATCCACTAGTGCAGGTGCCATTGAATATAAGGAATATATGAATAAAGTAAGTAGTCACAACTCACATAAGCAAGCGTCCATAAGTCTTTGCTCATTGGTATACAGCAGTGTGCTATATAGGAATAGCTCCATCCCCTTCAGATAACAGGAACACAGCAGCACATTTCAAGCAATTGGATTAAGAAAAAGAATAAAAGATTTTATTATTGATAGGATATAAAGTAATTTGGTTGTACATATAAAATAAAATAAGCAATGTAAATAAAAGTCCTTTGGATCCCTGTTGGCCTCCAAAACAAGTTTTGCTGCATAAATCAGCTAATCATGTTCTATAAAAGTACTGTATGTGTATATATAGGGAATATGGACTAGTACTGATATATGTTACCTTGATATCAGTACAAGTCCATATTCCCTATATTGTACAGTGTTGAGGAATATGTTAATATTAATGATACATATGCAATCAAGTTCCACACAGAGCTCTGAAGATGATGAAATAGAATTCCAAGAAGTATCAGCATTCACTGTAATTAAATGCTTCCCTGTTGATAGCACTTGTTCTGTGATGTGCGTCATTTGTGTGGGATTACTTATCTGAGTCTCCACATTGGGTTTACAAGGTGTTTCATTGTACAGTTGGCATAATCACACTAAAATCTCTCGCGGACATCTAATATTGCAGAAAGAAAAGTGGTAGACATGGTGGTACACAAGTTTACAATGTTTTTGTACTGATCTTATTTGGCATCAAGCTAAATTGTTGTTTTTTTTTTTTTATGAAAATAAAAATGTGCAATCATTTTTCAGGCCAGTATAGGAGTTAGAATACCATGATAATTGTAATTGTATTTTTTATTTTTTTGTAAATATCTTTTTATGAAAGAGATTTTTGCAGTTTTCAAAATACGTAGGTGAAACCAAGGCAAGACTCACAGATCTCCAACAGTCTGAATACGTTACATGTACTGTAACTATTGAGATACGCATATCTCTATATGAAAACAAGGCATTATCAACATGCAGGTCTCAGTAATGTGTGAGGTGGACATGGGAGTACCTAGAGCATTTGGCACCAGGGGCAGGACCTATTTTTGGTACTACCCCCCACCCCCGGGAGGGCTGTATTAGATCCTCACTCCCTGGTGGTCAGTGGTTTCTGCTGGGAGCTCTGTGCTCTTACTGCACAGATCCCTCGTGCGAACTGTAATGACACTGATGCGGGATGACACCATATTTCGGCTGCTGGCTCACGGAGGGGGCGAAGACAGTCAGACACAGTCAGATACACACAGTTAAACTCATATACTGCAAAGACAGCCATATGCACACAGTCACAGGCACATAGTTTCTTGCACACTGTCAAACACACAGTTACAGGCAGACAGTCAGTCACACAAAGTTACACACACAGCAGACAGTCACACAGACACACACAGTCACAGGCAGAGAGTCACACATGCAGTCACAGGCAGACTGTCACACACACACAGTCACAGGCAGACACTCACACAAACAGTCACACATATAGTTACAGGCAAATAGTAACACATACAGTCACACATATAGTTACAGGCAAATAGTAACACATACAGTCACAGGCAGACAGTTACACATACAATCACAGACAGTCCCAGGCAGACAGTCACACAAACACACACACACACAGTCACAGACTGTCACACATACAGTCACAGGCAGACAGTCTCACACACACACACACACACACACACACACACAGTCAAAGACAGTCATACATACAGTCACAGGCAGATAGTTACACATACAGTCACAGGCAGACAGTCACACTGGATGCTTGTGCCAGGAGCACACATATTCTAAACTCCCTACTGGGATCGTCTCTAAAACAAGTTGTTGAGGAGCCAATTCATAAAGAGGCCAGATATTACTGTAGGTGAAAGTTTAGGATCCAGTGATCATCAGACAGTGTGGTTTAATATAAGAACAGTGACTGAGTCACACCCCACAAAAACAAAAGTTTAAGACTTTATAAAGAACAGACTTTTCTAAAATTAAAATATGTGTAAAGGAGTCATTGTCAGACTGGCACAATTTAAATGAAATCCAAGAGAAATGGGATTACTTAAAAGTTGCACTGCTGAAGGCAACATGAAATTTCATTAGGCTTGTCAGTAAAAGCAAAAAAAAAATAAGACACCACTGTGGTACTCCACAGATGTGGCCAAAATAGTCAAAAACAAAAGGTTAGCATTTAGTAATTATAAAAAAGTGAGGAAGATAGACAGATCTATAAGATTAGGCGGAAAGAGGCAAAGCAAGTTATAAATGCTTCCAAATCACACACAGAAGAGAAAACAGGACAGTCAGTAAAAAAACAGGACAAAACATTTTTTAGATAAATAAATGAGAAAAGGAAAGTGAAACAAGGATTAGTTAGATTAAAAACAAAAGAATTAAGGTATGTATAAGAGGATAAAGATCTAACTGACTACCTCAATTAATATTTTTGTTCAGTATTTACAGATGAAAATGAAGGAAGAGGGCCTCAGTTAGGAAAAAGGATAAATGAGTCATTTATTACATGTGAGTTTACAGAGGAAGAGGTTATATTTCAACTGTCAAAAGTAAAGACAAATAAGTCAATGGGACCTGAAGGAATACACCCAAAGCTATTAAAAGAGCTTAGTGGTGTACTAGCAAAACCATTAACAGATTTATTTAACCAATCATTGATAACAGGAGTAGTCCCAGAAGATTGAAATGTGCTTTTTTTTTTACTTTTAATTCTGTATATTGGTAGCATTGTTACTTATATCACATACTATAATTATTATATAGGACACGAATACTTGTTAAATCATATGTTGTTTGAACCACTTTTTATTCACTGTGCTTGTTCTGATGCACTAGTTTGACAAAGACCTGTTAGCATCTTGAAACATTTTTTTTTTTCTACGAGTGCTTTTTACATCAGTTCTGGAGTGCTGGAGAATCTTTCTTTTTCTCAACCTCTAAAAGACATGTGGAATCCCAGAAACACAAGTCATATTTCTATTGTTTCTGGTTTTTTTTTTCTAGTTATGACAAGGTTTTCAGGGTTATTAATTTGAAAGCTGTGAAGAAACTGTCTGGAGGCACAAAACACATTCAGTACGGTTTTATTTCCTATGTGATCACCCTTCTGTCTTTTATATCTTGCCCTGCGTGTTAAGACCATTTAATAAGGAAGAAATTGCCTTTATTTTATGTCTGTGAACTGTTGAAGCATATCATTTTGCAGTTCGTCACATGACTTTAGTTATGTTTTAAGAACTACACAGTTATGGCCATACATGAACATTGCGATATACTCTCTTATAGAAAAATGTGAGAATCACAGGCTCAGGAATGTGTCAATGCAAACGTTAATGTACTGTGGCATGTTTTCCAGCATTGCAATCTTTGTCTCATCAGTGGCCATTGAGATTTGCTTGCTACAAATTTATAGTGCCTTCTTTGGTTGTTGCGATGGAGCTTATTGTAGCTCTTAGATCTTTTCAGATGATCAACAGGTCTTTATATTCACTCGAATTTCAGTTATGTGCTCCTCCTTATTCAATGATGAATAGAACAGCCCATTATATTACTGTCTGGGATGGGCAATATTTTCAAACAAATATTTTCATATGCTGCTTTTGTGATCGGTATCCATTCCAAAAGACAATGTAAAGGAGTTTTAAAAGTAATCACATTTCTAAAAGTGGCACTATCACCCTAAAAATCAATGGTGTTTGCATGGATATTCATTTTTTTTCCCATGGTGATTACTCCACTTTTAGAGACCACTTAATTTTTCTATTAAAGGGACACTAGAGGCATCAATGCAACGTTAGCCTAATTAACCAGTTTGTGTGTACAGATCATGCCCCTGAAGTCGCACTGCTAAACTGTTTGCCATTTATGAGTTACATCACTTTTGTTTTTGTTTATGCAACCCTAGCCCCTCGGGCACAGCCTACATGAAACAATATTTTTCCATTTTCAATCAGAAGCTAATTTGTTTTAGTAGTTTTTACCTCCTGCTTTGTAAATTAAACTTTAATCACACACATAAGGCTCCTGTAGGATCTAGAAGACTATTAGCAGAGCAGGAGATAAGAAACTCTAAATTAAACAAAATATGTGTGACAGACCTCTCTGTCTTTGGATTACATGGATTTAACCTTGGTTCGTCTGTTTGTTCGGTTATTGCCCCCTGTCCGTACGGCTTTAGGTTTATTCCCCTTTTCACAAAAGAACTACCGAATGGCAGGCCACCCAGCAGGGAAGTGTGCTGCTTGTTAACCTTTCTGCCCTCATTAACGTTGTGGTTAACCGCAGAAACTTCCAACTCCCGAATGGTCGGCTGGGTGGTCGTCGTTCGTATGAACGAACACGTGGCGGCGGCCATCTTGGACATTCAAACGCCCAGCGGTGTTTGTCGAAAAATTAATGGAACTAAGATTGGACACTATTTTCATACGAACACCGCTGAAGTCGCCGACCCTCCTTCGTCCTGTTCCCGATTCATAGGAATGCCATGCTGTTTGGTACATTGACTATACGAACAGAGCCACTCCAGATCGTCATCCCATGGAGCCCATTCATTTGATGAATACACTATGTGCAAGACTTTAGCTCCATGGTGATTGAACTGTGTGTATGGGATCTGAGTGCTATTCTGCAATATTATGCGCTGAGATCTAAACTATCTGGGGATACTTTGAATGTGGGGATTCTGTTCGGTAGTTTGGGAATTATATATTTTTATTGTATTTCACTGTACATGTAAAATGGAGGTTATGCTCTATCCCTGGAGGTAATTTAGTTACTTCTAGTACTTAACACAAATTATCTCCAGGATAGAGAGGAGGGTTTGTAATGTTCATGTGGGAGTGTTTATCCATGTGTATACTTTTGATTGGGTACTGTAAAAACTTGTCCCAGTCTTCCACCATGTCCATATGGCAGTGTCCCTGGGTGGAAGACCTGCATAAAAGACGGGCATGTAGCGAACATTAAACAGATTCCTGCTTGACCCTCAATACAGAGCCTCGTCTTGTACTTGGGGGGGATTATTTGTGTGTTTTCCTGTTCGGCGCTTAGGAGTGTTCGGTAGCTGATCTGGTATTTGGGAAGCGATCATCTTTGGCGGCGTTACCCCTTCTATACTCAGGGTGCCGTTAAAATATGCAATTAAGGAAATTTAAACATTACAGGAAGTGTCTAGGAAGGCTGTGCAAGTCACAAGGGAGGTGTTGCTGGGGCTACATAAACAAAGTGATATAACTCCTAAATGGCAGAGCCTACTGATCTGTATATCAAAATTGCTTTATTAAGCTAAATTTTGGTTTAGTAACTATAGTTCCCATTCAGCGACTTTTATCAATTACTCACAGTTTAGGAATGAGCCCTACAATATCAATTTCAGATCAGACTTAAAATTTCTCACACTTACCAGTAGTTACCAGTCTAAGCACCTCACCGAAAAAAAGACTAAATAAACTTACAGAAAACCAGGATGTATATATTCTAAAACAAAAACAAAAAAAGCTAATTCTGCTGTACACTTAGGCGGCATGCTAAAACTTCATGATACTGATAAATGATTGACACTATACAGAAAAAAGCCTTGACACTTTATAGGAAAATTATTTATTTATACGTACAGCAAGAATATTGTCTTGACATATATTGAAAATTTGGTCTTACTTGGTTAATGTACCAAAATTCAGAGAATTCAGAATCCTATTTGAAGATCTCGGTTCATACACATAATAAGTGGTAAGTCAATGCAATGTCATTCTCTTTGAATGTCAATTTAGTTTTATAAAAGGCTTAACATCTGTCAATTGGAAAACACTGGCTCAGCATAACAATGACTGTTTCATCCTCCTTATTGATTTAAGCTTTTTATTATGTATTAGGAAGTGTGCTACATCCTCACTGTTCATTCACATGCATATCTTTAATTACAGAATTCCATTTGTTGAATTAAATAAACTTTGTTTTACCTTTATCGTGTATCTGCCTGACTCCCAAGCAACTTTGAGATTCCAGTTCTCTGGACAATAAATTAAATAATTTTATATCTCTAAATAATACAATAAAATGGGTGCACAATGTGGGGGTGATTAGGGACTGATGCTCAAACACCTAAAAAGTGGTATCCCCTACACCACTTAAAAACACATAGCATACATACATAAAAAGGTGGAGCTCAATGCAGCAAATATTCTGAAAAACAAGATAATGCAGCAAAATAGTGTAACACAGTACATGTAAATTTTGGATATAAGAATATAATGGTGTCACTCACAAGCCTGGAGTCATACCGTCATATGACTCCGGTGGTATATGCCTCTGGACCATTCAAGGTTGTCCAAACCCCTTCTGTGTAAGGTGTTCTCCTTTAAAGTGCTGTAGTTCTTCTTTCCAGTGCTTTGGGTTCTTTCTTTCACTTTTTTGGCCGGTTTCAAATAATAGATACACCAGGTCCAGGGTAGTGAATCCAATAAAGTGCTTTATTACTTTAAAATCAAAGAGTATAAAATAAATAAATGAATCTGTGCCAGATAAGTACCTGGATAGACTAAATAGTCAAATGTCCAATGTCCAAAACGCGTTTCGCCTTGTTAAAAGGCTTCCTCAGTTGGTTGTTCTGTCTCTTCCTCTCTTCTTCTGTTTTTAAATCGCCCGCTTCAGATTGTTAATTGTTTGTGTTTCCGGTCTTTCATTTCCGGTTTTTCGTTTCGTGGAACGCACGTTCGTTCCACTGTGCGTCCTCGCTTCCTGAATCATCATTCTGGTGGAACGCACCTTGTGTTGTTTCCGCTTCCGGTTCCGCGGTCAGTGGAACGCACTTGCGTTCCAGCGTGTGTTATCACGGTCTCCTTAGTCTTACTTTCTAGGCATTAATGCATGAAATTTACTTAATATGTAAATAATACAATCCTTAGAGGTGGACCTTATTTTTATAATATTACTATTATCTCTAATTTGTGTATCTTTCAAGAAAAACTTCATTCCTGTTCATATACATTTCCACTATTGTATTTACATCCATGTATGTTATAATACTCATAAATATATTTAAAAAAGAAAACATTTAAAGAGACCTTATAAATAAAAGCAATATTGATATGTAACCTAAAAAACATATATAGATAAAATCAAATGATAATTCAAAACCAATTATTTAAAAATCATTAATTAAAATGTACCATGTTAATTCATAAAATGACATAATTCAAAATCATTATTTAACCCATATGGCATCATAGTGTTAAAATTGTAAATGAATTTCATTTCCTCCCTTCCAATTTTTTTAATAAAGTCGCCACCTCTCCAATCTTTCTTCACTGTTTTGATCGCCATAAAAATTAGCCCTTCAGGATTAAGGTTGTGGACTTTTTAAAAATGATTCGAGACACTGTGTGTCTCTATTCCATTTCTTATGTTCCTTATATGTTCTGCCACTCTTGAATTTAAATTGCGGATTGTTCGGCCTACGTATAAAAGGTTATACGGGCATTTTAAAACGTATATTACCCCCTTTGAGTGGCAGGTTAAATGGTCTTTTATTTGAAACTTTTGGTTTATAATGGGCTCCACATCTATTATGTGACGTTTTTTGCTTTTGGTGTTTCTGCATGCCAGGCACTGCCCACATCCATAGAACCCATTGCTCATATTAAAAAAGGTTTTATTGGTTAGTGTTGTGTCCTTGTTGCAACTTTTTACCAGCGTGTTTCTTAAATTCTTTGCCCCTCTGTATATTATTTTAGGTTTGTCTGGTAGAATGTTTTTAAGGACAGGATCATCTTTCAAGATGTGCCAGTATCTATTTACAATTTTGTTTATCTTCCTATTGTTTCCATTAAAACTACATATAAATGGGGTGTTGTGACCACCCCATTTTGGGTTCTTCTTTTTATCTTTATAAATTAAAGTGCTTTCTCGTGGGATCCTGAGGACGTCTTCTAAAGCTGCTTGAAGTTTTGTTTCCTCGTACCCCTTTTGTAAAAAATTGTTTTTTGATTTTATTTGCTTGTATTATATAATCACGATCTTCTGTGCAGTTGCGTCTAATACACAAAAATTGGCCTTTTGGGGCGTTCATTAGCCAGGGTGCGTGGTGGCAGCTTTCCTTACCGATGTATCCATTGGCATCTACCTCTTTGAAGTGTTTTTTTGTTACGATCCGTGAGTCCATTATGTTAATTTCTAAATCTAAAAAATTAATTTTGTTAGTGCTAATCTCTGCAGTTAAAACAATGGGCACCAAGTTCGCCCCAAGCTATGCCAACTTGTTTATGGCTTATTGGGAGGAACAGTTTGTATACCAAGGACACCCATGGGGGGCGAACTTGGTGTGCTATCGCCGTTTTATAGAAGATATATTTTTTATTTGGACAGGCACTAACATGGATTTGAACCAATTTATCACACACCTGAACACCAATGAATGGAACATTGTTTTAACTGCAGAGATTAGCACTAACAAAATAATTTTTTTAGATTTAGAAATTAACATAATGGACTCACGGATCGTAACAAAAAAACACTTCAAAGAGGTAGATGCCAATGGATACATCGGTAAGGAAAGCTGCCACCACGCACCCTGGCTAATGAACGCCCCAAAAGGCCAATTTTTGCGTATTAGACGCAACTGCACAGAAGATCGTGATTATATAATACAAGCAAATAAAATCAAAAAACAATTTTTACAAAAGGGGTACGAGGAAACAAAACTTCAAGCAGCTTTAGAAGACGTCCTCAGGATCCCACGAGAAAGCACTTTAATTTATAAAGATAAAAAGAAGAACCCAAAATGGGGTGGTCACAACACCCCATTTATATGTAGTTTTAATGGAAACAATAGGAAGATAAACAAAATTGTAAATAGATACTGGCACATCTTGAAAGATGATCCTGTCCTTAAAAACATTCTACCAGACAAACCTAAAATAATATACAGAGGGGCAAAGAATTTAAGAAACACGCTGGTAAAAAGTTGCAACAAGGACACAACACTAACCAATAAAACCTTTTTTAATATGAGCAATGGGTTCTATGGATGTGGGCAGTGCCTGGCATGCAGAAACACCAAAAGCAAAAAACGTCACATAATAGATGTGGAGCCCATTATAAACCAAAAGTTTCAAATAAAAGACCATTTAACCTGCCACTCAAAGGGGTTAATATACATTTTAAAATGCCCGTGTAACCTTTTATACGTAGGCCGAACAATCCGCAATTTAAATACAAGAGTGGCAGAACATATAAGGAACATAAGAAATGGAATAGAGACACACAGTGTCTCGAATCATTTTTAAAAAGTCCACAACCTTAATCCTGAAGGGCTAATTTTTATGGTGATCAAAACAGTGAAGAAAGATTGGAGAGGTGGCGACTTTATTAAAAAAATTGGAAGGGAGGAAATGAAATTCATTTACAATTTTAACACTATGATGCCATATGGGTTAAATAATGATTTTGAATTATGTCATTTTATGAATTAACATGGTACATTTTAATTAATGATTTTTAAATAATTGGTTTTGAATTATCATTTGATTTTATCTATATATGTTTTTTAGGTTACATATCAATATTGCTTTTATTTATAAGGTCTCTTTAAATGTTTTCTTTTTTAAATATATTTATGAGTATTATAACATACATGGATGTAAATACAATAGTGGAAATGTATATGAACAGGAATGAAGTTTTTCTTGAAAGATACACAAATTAGAGATAATAGTAATATTATAAAAATAAGGTCCACCTCTAAGGATTGTATTATTTACATATTAAGTAAATTTCATGCATTAATGCCTAGAAAGTAAGACTAAGGAGACCGTGATAACACACGCTGGAACGCAAGTGCGTTCCACTGACCGCGGAACCGGAAGCGGAAACACAACACAAGGTGCGTTCCACCAGAATGATGATTCAGGAAGCGAGGACGCACAGTGGAACGCACGTGCGTTCCACGAAACGAAAAACCGGAAATGAAAGACCGGAAACACAAACAATTAACAATCTGAAGCGGGCGATTTAAAAACAGAAGAAGAGAGGAAGAGACAGAACAACCAACTGAGGAAGCCTTTTAACAAGGCGAAACGCGTTTTGGACATTGGACATTTGACTATTTAGTCTATCCAGGTACTTATCTGGCACAGATTCATTTATTTATTTTATACTCTTTGATTTTAAAGTAATAAAGCACTTTATTGGATTCACTACCCTGGACCTGGTGTATCTATTATTTGAAACCGGCCAAAAAAGTGAAAGAAAGAACCCAAAGCACTGGAAAGAAGAACTACAGCACTTTAAAGGAGAACACCTTACACAGAAGGGGTTTGGACAACCTTGAATGGTCCAGAGGCATATATCACCGGAGTCATATGACGGTATGACTCCAGGCTTGTGAGTGACACCATTATATTCTTATATCCAAAATTTACATGTACTGTGTTACACTATTTTGCTGCATTATCTTGTTTTTCAGAATATTTGCTGCATTGAGCTCCACCTTTTTATGTATGTATGCCATTTTATATCTCTGTTATTTTCGAAAAGACTGTACAGATAACAATACACGTGTACAATATCAATCTTTTCATAATGCTAAATAAAAAATATTCTTTAATTCACATGTTCGCACTGTCCGTGCAGATAGAATTATCTTCTCTTTTATCTGTGAGCTTTTTTCTCAGGATTGGAGCCCAATTGTAGAAATTTCTGTCTCACATTTTAGCCATTTTTATTTAAAAATGAATACTGCTCTGGCAGTTTTAAATTCCTAAATCTCATCTATATTTCTTTGACCATAAACTACAGAAACTATAAACCATATTGAAATGCAGATGTTCATAATTGTGTTACTTTAGATTAGCTACACAAATTGACATAATGGCCATCCAGTCATTTATACCCTTTAAAAATAAAGCATTACAAACACAATTTAGTTATTAGTGATTTGAGTTTGGTTTATTGAACCTTCAAAATAAACATCAAATCTGTAATCACATGCAATTTATACATTTAACTATACAGATTATTAACCATATTTATTTCTTTTATTATTTTTTTATACGGTATAGCATAACAAAAATGACTAAAAGTTTCTGCCCTCCCAACACAGGTGTCGATTTACAAGTGCCCATAAAAACGTGATATGTCAATATTAGAGGCATCTGATGATCAAACCAAACCACATTTTTAAAGCAATTGGTACAAATTTAAACAAATTTACATCATTAGACAAAGATTAAAAGATGTATAAAAAACAAAATATGTATACTTTCCTGTTTATTTTGAATTGTGCATTTTTTTTATTACAACCGAGTAAACAAGTACAAGGGTAGTAACTGGTCTGAGTGCGAGAATGACTGTAAAGGTTATTTACTAATGCACACAATTTGGTAACAATGGCTGAATTATGACCAGAATGGCAATTCACAGATTTACTAACCACAATTCTCATTGAAATTTTGTCATGAGACCAAATTTGTACCATTGGACTGGAAGCATTTTGTGTCTGGGTTAAAATTAGCGCTTTTCGTATCCAAACTCTACACAGAGTATGGAATTTAGTAAATGAACAAAGCACACTTTTGAACTGAATCTAGACCAAATGCATCCAACAGGATGCACATTCACAAATTAGTGTTCACTTCCTGTTTGCAAGCAAACAATAATTTAAAGTAATATTCACCCACTGGCAGAGCTAATCAAGTATCAGCTGGCCAGAGCTCGTTAGCCAACCACCACATTTTACCTGCAATGCCCTGGGTGAGGGCATATCTACTAAACCACGAGCAGTCAGTGGTGTTCACTGTAACTAAAAACTGCCAACTGGAAAGATATTCATTTAATAACTTAGGAGGGGTTAATGGCCCTCTCAGCCATCACTTATAAACAACAGGTGGGGGCTATTAATTTAATAAATGAGGGGGACTAATGTTACTAGAGTCCCCACCTATGGTCAGTGCGTGGGGTCTATTAATAAAATAAATAAGAGGTGAGCATGCCATTGTCCACCCACCAAAAGTTTTGACCTTCCCCTAACCCTTTAGGTGTGGCTAGATGTCTCCAAGTCTCTAGCCACTCCCTCCATAAAAAAGTTCTCTATATCCCCTTCACGCTAATAATATTGAGGGGGCCAAAAAAAATCTAATACCTGTAAAAAAAAAATTATACTTGCCATCATGTTTTTGTTTTTATTAAATCCTTTTTTCTTCGGTCCCACATATGGCAAACAAACCTTTAATACTCAAAGTTTCTATAAAAAAGAACAAAACTAAATCTCAATTTTAAGTGAACCCCCTCCATCCTCCCTTCCTTCCCCCCGGACCCTGACTGCTCCACTTTTTAGTAGATATGTCTCCACCTGTATCATAGCAGATGGGAACATAAGGGAGCTTTAAAATATCCATTATACTAATATTATACGTAATGACCTCCTTATGCTTTTTTATCACCAATAAGTGAATAGTTTGCATTTGTAAAGTTTGGGCCTGTATCTAAAGCATCTGGGCCAGTAGTTTTCAGTCTAGCTAAAATTGGACCAAATTCAGTCTCGTTAAGAGCCTGCTCTGCAAAATCAGGACATTGTTAAATACTGTGAACAATGTCTGAATTTTTCAGTGCAAATGGACCCATGCAGCACCGAATGGTGTTATCCCATTCAGTGTGGGGCCATTTGGACTTTGGTGAAAAACCATGTGTGAATGATTGAGTGCTGAGTGATAGTAGGACAGCAGAAAAGGCAATTAATACAGAAGTGATTTGGACAAGAGAAGGTAACCTAGAGCAATGTCCCAGAAAAGGTAGATATCCACATCAATGTTGTGCATAACGAAATATGCTATGATGGTACACTCTCATTGAGGTTAAAGTGTCCAGGCACCTGAAGCTAGTTTTAGCATTTTAAATGCCTCCTTGAAATGGGCCACCTTGAATCTTATTTGACAATTAGATGATGCACATGTTTTAATGGTATTGATAATTTGTTTTGTTAATCCCTCTGACATTGTACAGATACACATTAATCAAAAGACCAAAGATTGACCATATTCCGCCTAAGGCAGGGACTATCATAGCAGTTTCTATATATTTCTAGTTCAAAGTAAAATACATTGTTTTATTTGTTAGAATTTGCTAAAATATCTAAAAAATACAGCATCAATACACATACAATATGCATACAGCAGCAATGACGCATTTTTTGTTATACAAAAATTACCTAAACTAGTTGAACTATCTTAGTGAAACCAGAAAGAAGTGACTCTAGGTGTAGAATTAAATAGTACAGTGGCAGAGTGTTCAAAATTATTTTAAAATTGGTTCTACCGTGTAAGAGTGCAGGCAGGTGGGTTCTCCTACCAGTAGACATACAATACATCACCAGCACCAGGTCCTGCATTCAAGACTAAAGTGCCATACTTTATGAAATGGATTACAATCGTCCTTTATTCAAAAGCAAAATTATATTTCGACATATATTTCGACATGGTATATATAAGAGAAGGATTCAAGAATATGTGGGGCAAAATGTACATTTTACTTTTTAAGAAATGGTATTTATTTACACAATACTTCCCGAGTATCTTGACCCTGATGGTGTTTTCTTTTGCAAGCCACTTGGTAGTGAAGAAGTTAATGTGGGTAAATTAAACTATGAACATGTTTTTTGTGATTTTGTTATAAAATATATAATGAACAGCTTCAACTGTCATTAAAAAAATATATATTATATAAGTAATAAGTGAAGTTCACTCAATATATAACCATGAATACCCTCTCCTCTACTCCAAGAAAAAATAAGATTAAAAATACGCACATACCTTAACATCTACCTCAGCACCTAACATAACGATCGATTTGATATGAGGACAAGAAAAGTTTCCCCCATTTTCTGACTTACACAGAAAGTAAAGAGCAAGGAGGCGAGGGGTTGGAAAGATGAAAGAAATAATGCTAATCAAACTGAAAGGCACGGATTGCTGTTTATTTCCTTCAATTTTTATTAAGTAATTACATTGCAGATACATAAAACAAATGTACTTAGATCTAGATACATACAAAAAAGGCATTCAGATTTAAATTAGTATAGCAGAAAAAGTGCAGAGTTAGGGAAACAAACAAGAATCAGATAAAGAGCATGTAATCTCCAATTATTGGTACAGAATTCTGTGAGACATTAAATCTGGTCACAATCCATCTGCTGTTGCCTGCCCAAAAAAAGAACAAAAAAGAATAACAATAACATAACAATAACTAGAAAGGTACCATAGAAAGCATGAGGTATCTCGGCCACATCCCCACCCTCAAAACATGCATAGGAAGCAAAATATATAACAAAGATAAGTTGCTTAAGTTGGCGAAAGGAAGTGGGGAAGGTTATCCAGGGGAGACAGTGGTAGGCTCCAGATTTCTCAGACTGGGTTTTTATTTTAATTAGGCTGTCCATGGGTGCCACACATCTCTAATTTTGTGTGAATTCATAATGGAAGAGACCATTGTTTCCTACATGACTCTAGTACATGCATTTGCAGTAGAGTACCCCTACTACCTGACACCTCCAACACTCGTTAGGGCACACATTTTATATAGAAATGTATGATTTCTATACCATCTCAGCAGTGCCTTATAATTCATTTCTTGTAGAGGAATGTGTACAAAGATTTTATGTGCCAGTATCAAGATATGTAACCACTCATTATTTGAGCGGGAGAATCCCAAACATAAATTCCACTCCCCACCAATGGTAGTGAGATGATGAGTTCTGGAGCAGTTTGTATATTTAGGACAAGGTCTTTTTCATTGGTCTTGGTTGTAGACAGGACAAATTAGTTTTGTTGTTTTTATTGCTAACCTGCAAATAGTCTAGAATTGAAACAGGATTGGACATTTTAGGTCACAGTAACTAACAGCTAATCTCCCTGCTTAGCTGTTAGACCATATTCAATTCCCATCTGCAGAATTTCAAGTTTAGTAAATAAACACTTTAAAGTTCCAAATATGATAAACTGAACATAACTTAACAAGGTGGTTGTCATATATGCAATCATTTTGTAGTTATTTAGTTATGATGTGTAAATACATCTCATTTATTTTTAACATTACTGTTTTTTTTTGGTTTTTTTTTAAGATGTACATTTTTTGTATTACTTTGCTTTCATTTCATATTTTGCGGCCTAATTGTTGACTCCTTTCTTTCATTTTTTTAACCAAATTATAGCTTGAGTCTTAATGCATCATAAGCATAAACATTCGCACACATCCTTTTTTATTTCGCAATTTAATGGATCCACACTAAAATACATCGAATTGAGTTATTCATTCCAAAACATCAGTGAAGCATTGCATCATATTTATATTTGTATTCGTGTTTCCTGAAAGTGTTAGTAATGTTTCTTTAGTGTGCTGTTTTCATTATTAAGCCTGAGGACTATGATTGTCGTGTTATTGCATGAGAGCAAGCAGTTTTTTTTCATGACAATACTAGATCTGTGGGAGATATATTAACATAATTTCGACTTGATTTACTGTAGTACAGCAAAGTAAATATAGGCATACAATCCAAAATTGAACCTGAAATATGCTCATTTCTTTCTAAAAGAAATGTTATTTATTTTTATTAGATTGGAAAGAAAACAGGTAGAGAAATTGCAGAGCAGATCCACAACATTCTTATTTGTTTTCTATTAGTTTTGAGCTAAGACAAACCGAGTTATAATTACTAATAAAACAAATATTGGAAATCATCCTCTTTTAGTAAATTGCGTTGGTATATATATTAAGTGATGTGAGCAAATATTATATTGTCTTTTCTTTAAAAAATAAATTGTATTTATAATTAACCTGATCACGTGTATTCGATTATGCGCTTATTATATTATTTATTTTTAAAACATCTACTAAGAGATATTAAGAAAATGTGGGGAAACGTGTATAGTGCATTTTTATTTATTTATTATTCTTTTTTTACTCTTTGATCTTCTGGTAGGTGCATAGTATTAGACACCAGATATAAGTGTTTACAGTATTTGTATTTTTTTTACAGTTTTTGTATTTTTTACTTTTCCCCTGAAAATTCCAATGAAATATTGGCAAATGGCTGCTTTTTGAACATTGGAAATGTGATAAGAGCAACAAAAATGTTTTGCTTTTTGGAACTTTCCACAAGAGGTAAAAAGTGACAAGTATATGGTTAATTACTAAAGTCGGCATTTTCAGGAATTCATAGTAAATTCAGAGTGAATTTAAAGTTTCAAAACAGCTGAACTAAAAAAATGATCCATGCCAGTTATGCTTCAGAATTAACTATTTTGTTCTAAAATGTCAAATTATATTTGAACTCCTGGAAATTTTCACTCTACTAAATATACCCATTAGCTTTCATAGATATTCACTAAAACATGGGTAGTCAGAAAATTCACCAGTAATAGGAAACGTCAGGCAATAATAGTTAAGTAGCAAATAGTTAAGTGCCTTTCATTTTAACATAGACTGCAGACCTTATAATACTAAAAAAAAACAGATTGCTGTAGTAAATGTACCTTTATTGCCAACAGTAAATATAAACTAAATTTAACAAAGCAAGATAACAAAGATGAAGGTAGTTTCACATTCCGGTGCTCTTAATTGTTTTCTTATATGCATATTATACAAAACCCATGTCATAAAGTATAAATAAAAATGGGAAAAACTAAAAATGTTCAAGGAGAACCTATACTATAGCATTATTTAATAGCATTTTACATCAGCCATGAAAAAAACTTTATTCAAATTAGGAAATGTATCAGCTACATCTCACTGATGATGGCCCAAAGAAGGAAGAAACGATTGACTGCTGATACAGTATCTCTCGTGCAGAGATAACTTGCAGGCATTTGGGTTCTGGACTGCCCTATGGGTGTAATAAATCTGATGTGCCTTGGAACCTATTCTCTATTTAATGGCACAAGTGCGTAAAACTATTTTGAGACCTGAGCAGAGATTTACCAAAAGGGCAAGCTACTGAGTTCCTCTAAGCTTTTTATTGTCACTTAGGCCTTTTAGTTACAAGGTTGTCTAACTTTGGCTTCGACTTAATAAGCTTTCCAAATGATTCATATCTCACTGATGATGGCCCAAAGAAGGAAGAAACGATTGACTGCTGATACAGTATCTCTCGTGCAGAGATAACTTGCAGGCATTTGGGTTCTGGACTGCCCTATGGGTGGGATAAATCTGATGTGCCTTGGAACCTATTCTCTATTTAATGGCACAAGTGCGTAAAACTATTTTGAGACCTGAGCAGAGATTTACCAAAAGGGCAAGCTACTGAGTTCCTCTAAGCTTTTTATTGTCACTTAGGCCTTTTAGTTACAAGGTTGTCTAACTTTGGCTTCGACTTAATAAGCTTTCCAAATGATTCATATCTCACTGATGATGGCCCAAAGAAGGAAGAAACGATTGACTGCTGATACAGTATCTCTCGTGCAGAGATAACTTGTAGGCATTTGGGTTCTGGACTGCCCTATGGGTGGGATAAATCTGATGTGCCTTGGAACCTATTCTCTATTTAATGGCACAAGTGCGTAAAACTATTTTGAGACCTGAGCAGAGATTTACCAAAAGGGCAAGCTACTGAGTTCCTCTAAGCTTTTTATTGTCACTTAGGCCTTTTAGTTACAAGGTTGTCTAACTTTGGCTTCGACTTAATAAGCTTTCCAAATGATTCAAATCTGTTAGAAAAATGTTCCAAATAATTGAACTAATAAAATTCCCATAGACTCAAATGGTGTCTTCTGTAGATAAATCATTTGGAAAGTGTTTCTAACTGTATCTAATATCTGGACATTGAAGCTCTTTTATACATAGTACTTAGATCATGATTTGATATGTTTAAATATGCTTTATTTTTAATTAATTCCTATTTTTGGATACATTTTTTTATTTTTTTAAGCATACATTTTCAAAAATATATCATTATATTAAGACAATATCAAAATGTTGAAATATTAAAATGTTTTTCAAAATATTAAATTATTTGAGAAGCTTATCCAAATTTTTATTTTTAAATTGAGCTCTAAATGAGCACTAACAAATGAAGAAGATCAAGTATTAAGATCCCAGAGTGTGCACGGTAGTTTATCCTGCCTCCTTTATTGTCAAAACAGTTGTGCTGAATGGTGCCCTCCTTACCAAGAATGGCACTTAGTGGCTGCTTGTCCCTTGCCTAACCCACGTGCCTTGGGCGGTTTCCTTAGGATTCATTTTGCTTAATATGACATATTGGTTATGATTACATAAAATTGTTTCCTTAAAAGATGTTACTAATTATATTAAAATAAAATAATTGTTTTAGCTAGATTAAAACCAACAAGCTTTAATTATTGAATTCATGTTTTATAGAGTTAGTCACTACAGTGAGAATTGCAAGGACTTTTAAGTGAATTTAAAGTCAATTTCACATTTAATGTCATAATAGCCTTACAATGTCTTCAGAAATACTCTATTTGGTCTAAAATGTAAGACTAATTTTGAATGCCTGACAAAATTTTGATCACTGATTCTACCTCTGAAATAGCTATAGTGTATTTTTGGCTAAACCTCTCATAATAGATTATCCATTATAAAATATGCAGTTTTTTTTTTTTACATGCTATGTTTACATATGGGTTAATCCAGCCTCTAGTGGCTGTCTCATTGACAGCCGCTAGAGGCGCTTCCGTGCTTCTCACTGTGATTTTCACAGTGAGAAGATGCCAGACTGACTGAATGCGTGCGTGGCTCTTGCCGCGCATGCGCATTCAGCTGATGACGTTGGGAGAAGGAGGAGAGTCTCCAACGCAGAGGGAGCACAGCACTGGAGAAAGGTAAGATTTTAACCCCTTCCTCCCACTTCAGCCTGGCGGGAGGGGGGACATGAGGGTGGGGGGGGACCTATTAACAATATAGTGCCAGGAAAACGAGTTTGTTTTCCTGGCACTATAGTGGTCCTTTAAAATTAATTATTTTAGATATGTTTTTAATTGTGCAAAAAAACTGATTATTTTTTGCTTTACAAATAGGATTCAGCACCTAGATTTGATTGAGATTGAAGATAGTTATTGAAACAGTCTATAACATTATTACATTAATATACATCCCTCTTCTCCAATGATAAGTAAAGTGCTTTCTGAAGTTATATGTCTCTGTGCTCAAATGAAAAGCTCAAATTGCACTCCCTATAATGGTAAAAAGCTTTAAAAGAATATATATATGATAAGTGAGTGTGCTTGTGTATTGTATAAATTGGTCACCAGCAGCATCCCATTTATGCATGTTCAGGTCAGTGGTGTATCCTGGTTTTGTGCTGCCCTAGGCAGAACAAAACTCAGGCGCCCCCCCCCCATCCCCCCCCCCGCGCGCCACCCCCACCCAACCTTTACCCCGCCCCGCATTCTAAATACACACACACACATTCACTGACAGATACGCATACACTAGCTAACAGAAACACACACTCGCTAACAGAAACACACACACTAATAGACAAACTCACACTCAGTAACAGACAAACTCACACTCAGTAACAGACAAACACACTCACTAACAGACACTCACTAACCGACACACACTAGCAGACACACACTCACTCACTAGCAGACACAAACTAGCAGACACACACACTCACTAACATACACACACACTCACAGGCAAACACACACACTAACAGACACACACAATCAGACACACACACACTCACAGGCAAACACACTAACAGACACACACACTAACAGACACACACACTAACAGACACAGACACACACACTAACAGACACACACACACACACTAACAGACACACACACACTAACGTACACACACACACTCACTAACATACACACACACACACACTCACTAACAGACACACACACACTCACTAACAGACACACTCACTCACTAACAGACACACTCACTCACTAACAGACACACTCACTCACTAACAGACACACACACACTCACTAACAGACACACACACTCACTAACAGACACACACACACTCACACTCACTAACAGACACACACACTCACACTCACTAACAGACACACACACACTCACACTCACTAACAGACACACACACTCACTAACACACACACACACACACTCACTAACAGACACACACACTCACTAACAGACACTCACATTAACACTTTGTTTTTTGTTTTTTACTTTAACCCCCCAGCCTCCTTACCTTTGTGAATGCCGGGGGGGGGGCCTTCTTTATTCCCTGGTGGTCCAGTCGCTTTTTTTTTTTTACTTTAACCCCCCCAGCCTCCTTACCTTTGGGAATGCTGGGGGGGGACTTCTTTTTTCCCTGGTGGTCCAGTGGCTGCTGGGCGGTCGGGCGGCGCTGCTGGGCGGGCGGCGAAGGAGCACTTCCTTTGAGCTGTCTGCTCAGCTCCCTCGCGCGCCGCACAGTGAGGCTGGGAGGCGGAGCCGGAATATGACGTCATATTCCGGCTCCCAGCCTCACTGTGAGGCGCGCGAGGGAGCTGAGCAGACAGCTCAAAGGAAGTGCTCCCTCGCCACCCGCCCAGCAGCGCCGCCCGACCGCCCAGCAGCAGCCCAGCATGTCTGTTAGCCGCAAGGCTAACAAGACATTTGGGGGGCGGCTTTTTTTGCCGCCCCCTGGAAAATGCCACCCAAGGCAAATGCCTTGTTTGCCTTGCGGCTAATACGCCCCTGGTTCAGGTGATTGCAGCCCCCTGGTTTCATATATATATATTTGGGAGTCTAGCCAACTCTTTGGTTTTGCACCCCTCCCTGTCACAGGTGCCTCATCCCATTGTCCTATTTAGCCTTGTACTGCAGAGAGCCCAAGATGGATTTTTTTCCCCAAGTAAGTGGGTTAATCTCATAAGAGCAGACATTAGGCTGTTATAGTAGGATCTGCCAAAGATGGGCTACATTGACGTTGTGGCAGGCTTATGCAATGTATGATCATATAATGTAACTAAACCCCCATTATTTTTGCCTAGATCAGGTGTTTTTTAAAAAAGTAATCAAATCTGTCAACATTGAAGTTGCTGTTTAGTGGATAGGTGAGTGCGCTGGATCTTGTGTATTATATATATATATATATGTGTGTATGGCTATACATAGTTCACCATAAATAGACAGCAATAATTATATGCTTTAACTGTTGGATTTTAACACTAGCCATTTTGTCACTGTCATATCTGAGTGAGAACCTTTGTAAATTTATGAGAGAGAGAGACAGAGACAGTGAGATAACGGTAGAATCTGACCCAGGATGGCTGTCCAGCCATATAAAAAAGTGAAATTTACTCAATCAACATACATAATCTAAATAAATATCTTTAAGTTTCACTAAAAAATATCTTTAAAAAGTGAGAAGTGAAAATTCGAGTTTTTGCATTTGAGTAGTTCTTCGTGTCTTTGGAGTTTATTCTTATTTTTTAAAGTTTGTTGGAGCCATTTGCTTCTGTTGTTACTTTGAGAATTCACTTCACATAAGTCTTATTTTTATATTTATCAAATTGCTGTCTTTCTTTTCTTCCAATTTTTTTTTTTTTTTTTAATGCCATAGTTCAAAATTGTTATTTCCATTTTTCTTTAATATTTATTTCTTATACATGTGCAACTTTTTATGTCTTGTCTTGTTTTTACTATGCACAGAATATGAGAGCCACCTACTGGTTTAGATGACGTTTTGGTTGTATCAATAGGCACAAGTATACAGAATTATTCTAAGGTTACACATCTGCACTATTCCTTACATTTCCTTTTTTACTGATCCTATTATCGATTTTCACTGACAAATATAGTTTAACTTCTGTTAAATCCTTATATTTCTAAGAACCTGTATGATTTATATATGTATGGTTCTTGCTTTCAAATCTCTACATAATGCTGCTCCCACCTATCTATCCTCCCTTATACACAAGTATGTCCCGTCTAGGCCCTTACGATCTGCTGAAGACTTATGTCTATCTTCTGTCTGTATTCCCACCTCAGATGCTCGCCTTCAAGATTTCTCGAGGGCTGCACCGTTCATGTGGAACTCGCTTCCCTCCTCTGTTAGATGCTCAGCCAGTCTCCACTCCTTCAAAAAATTGTTAAAAACCCACTTCTTCAAAAAAAGCGTATCAATTAAACTGTTAATAGCTCCTGACTGAATCCCTTTTCTGCAACTGTCACTAGTCTAATACTATCCTTACCTTTTTGTGTCATTTTACCCCACTCCCTCTAGCATGTAAGCTCATTGAGCAGGGTCCTCAACCCCTCTGTTCCTGTGTGTCCAACTTGTCTGGTTACAACTACTTGTCTGTTCGTCCACCCATTGTAAAGCACTGTGGAATTTGATGGTGCTATATAAATACCATAATAATAATAATAATATGAAATATATTTGAAGGGTATCTAGGTTAACAGTGCTTTGAATTAACTTATTGTTACATTTTGTGTGTTAAGTGTTTCTTGTTTAAATTATGTAACTGTGCAAATAGTACACTGATATACCTCCTGTGTAATTTAATATGAAGCTCTCTAAAAAGGAAATTAGTGTATTTTACAAAAAATATTTGTATACATTTGAGTTGAGATAGTGAGTTGAAATATTTCAACTAAGTTTCAAATAGGGGGATAATTTCTGGTGAGGTTGTCTGTCTAATTGACCCTCATGACCTCCTTGTCCATCATCTTCTATAAATTGCTCTCTAGACTAGAGCATGGATCTTAAATTATGGACCCATGCTGTTTAAGGCTGACAACTTCCACAATTGTTTGAATGCAATAGAAGGTCAGAGAATCATGGGACCTGTAGTTTAGCCAGAGTAAAAGGAGGACTTGATTTTGAGATGCCTGGTTTAGAGCATTAATAGACAACCTTTGTCACTCGAGAAGTTGTGCACTACTTATCATTGTAAGTGCCTAATGGGAGATGTAGTCCACAACATTTTGAGTGCTAAATGTTGCCTGTACTTATATGGACACGTTATTTTATTATGCTGCTTTATACTAAAAGATTGATAAAACAGGTTTTTCTTCACCTTTTGATGCTTAAAGTATAACATCCTAATAGAATAACTAACAGTATGCCTACCAAGCCTCACAATACAACAGTTGTATAGTGTCCCTTGCCATCCTGGAACCCCAGCCAGCCATTTAAAGGTTTTTAAAAACCCTTTAAACACATACCTGATTTCAGCACCAATGTCCCTTAGCACTGGGTCAGGCTCCTCCAACGCCAGCAGATGAGGAGAACTTAATGTGCATTAAAGTGCATTAAAGGGACACTATAGTCACCAGAACAATGACGTAGTGTTTACATGACAGCCTATGAACACCTCCAGTAGCTACTCCTCAGATGGCTACTAGAGATGCTTCCTGAGGCAGTGCTGCACAGTTTGCAGCACTGGCATTCAGTGTCACCACTCTCTGCATGGAGACACTGAACTTTCCTCATAGAGATGCATTGATTCAATGCATCTCTATGAGTAGATGCTGATTGGTCAGGATGTCATTTGACTCCACCCTTGACCCATCTCCTTGGCAATCTCAGCCAACCAACCCAATGCTTTCCTATGGGAAAACATTGTGTTTGTTTGAGATCATCACTACTGATAATGTCAGCAAAGTAGACAGATCAGGGGCAGAGCCAGCACCAGCAGACTGGACAAAAAGGTAATCATTTTCTATATTTTGGGGAACATATGGAATAAATGTTTGTGTTCCTATAAGCAATTTTCAACACGCTAGACATCCTGTACTGCAGCATGATGTATCAGTTATGGTGCTTGGAGTGATCATTTATAAAATGAACCAGGTATATTATTGGTTCATGATGATCCTAATTTAACTTCTTTAGTAATTCTAATATTGGGCAAATCATGTAATGATAAAAATTATAAATGAAAATCAACAGAACTGACACTTGACTTTCTGTTGCATTATCTTTATTGATAGAAACAATGTTTTACGTTGATCCTTTATGTTGTCCTTTATGTACTTTTCATCATAGTTGGTTGTCCCTAAAATTTTATAACAATGATATATTAAGAAATGTTAAATAATTATGTGAAATGCATGGCAAGTATATAAGATAAATCTTAAGATGTCAATCTTTAAATCTTTATAAAATGAATCACGGAGTGTAATGATTTTTTTTAAGCACAAAAATAATTATTCAGCAAAAGTGTTTGTTGTTGCCTTTGGGTCAAACGCTACAAGTCAACACATATTATTAATGATATTTTGAACAACTAAAACTGTTTATTGATTAAACAATACACAAGAAATCTACATTACATTACCTTGTTTATGAATTCATATGCCTATGATCAAAAGCACATTTTTAAATTTTAGATAGCAGAGCATTGGCTATAAAAAGTAACAAACAATAAAACTAATTATCCTTGGATGCTACAGAGACTAGATTTGAAGGCCAGGGCCAAGGATGTCACTAGCATCAGGGAAAGTTAAGCAAGCAGTGAATTGAGATTTGCAATTAGTGTCTGTTAGTGTCTGTTGCTGTGTTGGCCAACAATGAACATCTCCATCTGTGCAATTGCAATTCAATACAAAGCCAAATCATCTAGCAGCAGTGACACCTGCTGGTAAATACCGCAATTATGTTTATGACAAAACAAGGCATTCAAACATTTTTATTGCAAATATTTAACCCCTTAAGGACCAAACTTCTGGAATAAAAGGGAATCATGACATGTCACACATGTCATGTGTCCTTAAGGGGTTAAATACCTTGAAAAATATTTGATGGCTTTCTGTTTGGCCAATGAGCATTTAAATACAGGACCAATGCAAGAAACTTAAGACTGCTCATTTGTATTGTTGATTTTAGCTAGGCAAGTTGAAGTAGGTATTTAGGAATGATTGGTATGAGCCACCCTGAGTGAGCATGAGGAGGCATATCCTACAGGATGCTTATAGCTTACAGACAGACACAACCATTCTGGCCATTTTATGTTATGGTTAATTTAACTGTTAAGGTATGTCATTGGATACTCCAGGGGCAAGAGACAGCCTTTTCTAGTTTTGTAGGTTTTGCCCCGGGGGAGGCATATCCAGTCATGGACAATAAGAAAATGACACATTCTGCAGGTGAAGAATGAGTTAATGGACCCCCACAGACAGCTCATAGAAGAGTAGGGAGGGTGGGCAGCCAATACCCAAGCAGGGTTGGACAAAAGGAAGGCAGTCAAAGGTTGCAGAGGGAGTAGTTAAAAGTGACTGAGCCTTGCTACATGTTGGCAGACAGAGAGATGAGAGGTACATTAGTAGGTAGAATTCTAACATTTGTTTTTCTTATGGCATGTATGTATAAGCTGTTTTTTGTATTTTTCTGCCAGGCAGAAGTATTTGTTATATACAAAGGGTTAGCAGCAGCCAATAAACTTAAGTAACAAAGTTGGGAACCAGTTGATAAGTTGCAGTTAACTTCTCCCATTATAGTCTAGGCTAAGCATAGTAATGTCAGCGTTACTAATCGTAAGATTAGCAACAACATTGGAAAGAAGCCCATAGACTTTACATAGTTAAATAGCTGAAAAGAGACTTGCGTCCATCAAGTTCAGCCTTCCTCACATATGTTTTTGCTGTTGATCCAAAAGAAGGCAAAAAACCTAGTCTGAGGCGCTTCCAATTTTGCACCAAACTAGGAAAAAATTGTTGAGTGTGAAATTCCTTCTTGACCCCAAAATAGCAGTCAGTTGTCTCCTTGGATCAAGCAGCTGTTACCCCACTAATTAGAAATTATCTCCATGTATGTTATGTTTTTGCAAGTATTTATCCAATTGCAGTTTAACCCCTTAAGGACCAAACTTCTGGAATAAAAGGGAATCATGACATGTCACACATGTCATGTGTCCTTAAGGGGTTAAACATCTGTATGGACTGTATGGACTGATAAAACACCTCTTCAGGCAGTGAATTCCATATCCTTATTACTCTTACTGTAAAAAAAACTTTTCTTTGCCTTAGATGAAATCTCCTTTCTTCCAGCCTAAATGTGTGACTTTGTGTCCTATGTTTAGCCCTGTTTATGAATAGATTTCCAGATGATGGTTTGTACTGGCCCCTGTTATCATATCCCTTCTGAGGCGCTGTTTTTCCAAACTAAAGAGATTTACATTTTTTAACCTTTGTTTTTTAACCTTTCTTCATAATTAAAATGCTCCATTCCTTTAATCAATTTTGTAGCTCGTCTCTGCACTTTTTCTAGTGCCATGATATCCTTCTTTAGAACAGGCGCCCAAAATTGCACAGCATATTCAAGGTGTGATCTTACCAGCGATTTATAAAGAGGCAAAATTATATTTTCATCCCGAGAATTTTTGCCCCTATTTATACGTGACAAAACCTTACTGGCCTTTGATGGCAGACAAGTACTGAAATACCTATCAAGTATGACCAAGGTACATGTGAATAGTAAACTAGTAAACTTAATTACTTCTAAGAATATCCTCATGGGTATCCCAGGCATTTTTGAATTCCCTTAAAGTTTTTGTCTTTGTTAGGTCTTTCGAACAAAACATCTTTAAGCTTTACCTTTATTTTTCCTTTAATTTACTTGAAGCTTTCTATATATCACCTCTCTCTTCTCTTATCTAAGCTGCACATATTTTGGTCAAAAAGTCTCTAAGTTGTGTTTTGAACCAGGTACTATTTTAGTAATTCTTCTTCAAACAGTGTCTAGCTCATGTATATCCTTATGGATATCTGTGTTACATTGTTTAGCATTGTTTTCTGTAATCTTTAACTTCCAGTATTCTTACACTTACATTTTAAGGTAAAGGCATAAAGAGGGATTCACTCAAACATTTATTGTGAAATCAGATTGTATATAATAAGTATATTGTATATAATACAGTGACTTGCAGATTTATTTTATTATTTTTTAGTGAATAACCTTGTGTGTGTTTTTCCCGATTACTGGCTTTTTTTTCAAGACTATTGTACAGTTGACCACTATTCATTATTATAGTCAATTATTCTGGTTGTATCTAATGACTATTACTAATTAATCTACCCCAAATAATTAAGAACATTTGTATTCTTAAGCATCCTACAAAGTTGTAGAGTCACAACGGTCTGTGACTTAGCAAAAAGTCCACACCAGCTACTCGGATGTTTGGACTGAGAATACACTTGTGTGCAAATGTTAGAAAATATATCTCATAAAAAAAATTAAATCAAATGTACAGGTCAGGATAAACATCATGAGATTGTACTTAATTATGACAGAAAGTAACATGACATTAGCACCTATATATGAATTAAAAGACGCACAGTACATCGGAAAGACACACAGCACATCGTATCCCTTGTTGAGAATCACGACAAAATAAAAATTGTCAAATTGAAAAAAAAAAAAAGCAACTAAACTCAGAATTTTGGCACCAGGTGTTCCTGATATGCGAGGCCCAGCTCCAAATCAAACAGACACATGGCTCCTGCAGTCTCGAACCCTGACATACCTGGACGCTGTCCTGGAGCGACTCTGTCTGAAACAGGAGGTACACGAGGCATTAGCTGCTACAAACACACTGCCCACAACTAACAGTCTGCAGCATGCTCCGAGCAGACATGCACCTACAGTTCCTGCTATTACCACCGCATACCCACCTCCACTAAAGGTAATTTGGGTCCTAGCCCCAACAAACCACTCACATCTGCGGGAGTCCGCGAGACAGTCCCACCGGCGCCATCTTACGAGGTGCGTTAAGGCACCACGCAGTTGTCCACCTGGGTTGGAGTCAGACGCAGCAAGTCTCCAAATCTGCAGACATAAAGTGGAGAAGATTGTTGGTTGACTTTCTACCAAAAAATTACGGTCTACTGCAGGGGTGTGAACCCACGGTTATTCCATACCTGCGAGCCTATGGTTCCAGTGGAATAATAATAATGCAGTATCTCTTGTTATAATTATTGTTATAATTATTTGCTTTTTATGATTAATCCCTCAATAATTATGTCTATGTTACCTATGTATACCTATGTTATGCCTTGACATGACTGTTTCCCTCATGCTATATATACAAAAACGGTGCTTTAAATCTTGACATCCAATGTTCCCTCAAAATGTTAATCTTGGCTCTGTAGAAATGTCATTACTTAAGTGATGTTCTTCACAGGCTCCACAAAAACAAAACAAAAAAACATGCAAGACAGGAAAACAAAATTGCCTTAATGTGTTTATTATTGAGGATTGTGTCATGAACTTTGTAAAAGAGGACTAGGGAACCTTTCTTCTAGGCTTCCTATATGATCAATCCTTTCCCTAAAAAAACACTGTTCTTCATTAGAACACCTGGGTTAAACCTTTTATCTGAATCTTACAGCTTTATTCTTTTAGTCACTTTTCTCAACATGTACTTCTATAATGGCTACCATGCTGGATGATTTCCATGCCTTGTACATTAAATACAGTACAACCTAGAGAATACTTCTGCTCAAAATAAACTTGCAGCTTGCTACCTGTGACTGTAGATACAGGTCTGGGTAGGTGGGAAGAACATATATCTTTCCCTCTTCAATTTAAACTGAAACGGGATTCACTTCTTAACTAGAAAGATAGGGTGATGCCCAGTTCCATTTGTAAAAGTGCCTATTCCAAGCACAAATAAATTCACGAATGTCAACCTAGATTAAATTGCTTTATGTGATGTCTGCTCTTTATTATTTAATTCTACATTTGTGACATATAACATGGAGAACAACTGAACAGGTCATCCATTTATTAAAACGTTAGTTAGTTAGTTAGTTAGTTAGTTAGTTTGTTAAGACTTAAAGGGAACAATGCACAGGCTGGTTGCAACAATCTCGCACAATACGGACTATGAAATGGTGGTTTATAATTTCTATATACAGTCACACAGCCAATGGTTAGGATGCAAGGAGTACCTTAGCACCCTCCCAGTATATTTAATTGTTTTGGAAAAGCATGACAACTTATCTGGGTCCTCAAGCTGAAGGAGAATTCAGATGTCTTTATAGAGCTAAAGCATGGCTGATTCAGGGCCATGCTCATTGCTGGGAGTTTCAACTGACACTGCGTGATCCTTCTAAGCTCAATGGAGCTAACTAATCTCACCTGCAAGGAGAATTCTGAAGGAGAGGCTACAGGTCTGAGTGCTCAGTGGGACCAGGTGAGTTGACAAACTATTGTACTGAGCGGGTACCAGGCTGATTCTGGCAGCACAACCACTACAGTTGTTCAAGTATATGGAAACCTTGAATATTACTTTTATTTGCTTGAAAACACAGAGCTCTTCAAATTTGGATTTTCAAAATTTAGGGGAAAAAAACTGTCAGTGCAGTGATTGATACATTTCTGGACTTACAAATGTTGCATAAAATTCACACTCAACAAATTATGCTTATTTTTACTTGCAAATTTGATGCTAAATGTTAAAGGAACACTATAGGGTCAGGAACACAAACATGTTTTCCTAACCCTATAGTGTTAAAAACACCATCTAGCCCCCTGTCTCCCTTGCTCCCCTAAATATTGCAAAATCTTACAGAGATAATCTCAGCCAATTCAATGCTTTGGCCACTGGAGGTATCCCTAGACTGTAATGTAAACATTGTCTTTCCTCAGAAAAGACAGTGTTTACTGCAAAACGTCTGGAGACTATAGTGTCCCTTTAACTTTGACTCAGAATTGCATTTAATGAATATCGTAATTGCATAAAAAATTTGAATATTTACTTGAATTTGTAATCTGGAATATATATTAAGAGCTTTGCAAATAATCTTTGAACATGTTGCATGTAATACACAATAAAACCTGTTAGACGTAAAATGTAATATTGTTTATGTGACGTTCCATTCTATAGAAAAAAAACAAAATGTGTTTTACTTCCCATTGGTAAAAGACAGAACCAAAGTCATTGAATACAAGAATATAATACATAAAGCTAAAAACAAGTTACTACAACTGGTTCATTGTGTAAAGATATTAAAAAAAGCAAAATTATCATAGAACACAATTCAAACAACAGGATTTAGATTAGGATAAATAAGAAACCGAATAGCTTTCTCTAAAGCCTCTGTGCCACATGCTGCTTGGGATGTACAACAATGTATTTGAGCCTTGTTCCGTTAATTTTGGTGTTTTGAATAATATTGTATTCTGGATTCTTTCTAATTTAGCAGACTTTATAATTGCATGGCAGCTTTCCATGTAGGCATCAGTGAGCAAATGGCAGCAACTTAAGTAGCACAGATGCAGTGATTAGTATAAGACAGGGACATCGAAATAGCAGCTGTAATTATTTTCACGTGTTCTAAAATGCACTTTTCACATAGATAATGTGTGCCATAACAGATTCTGGAAAAAATTCAATCAACTCTTGTGTGCTGTAAAGATCCTATGAAATTAAATTCAGGTAAATCTTGAATAGCTTTGTGTTTTGTACACAACATTCTTGTAAATATGGAAGGATATAAAAATAATTCATTATGCTTCCTCCTTTATCATAAATTATGTTATCATGCAATAATATTGTCTTAGTCTTTGTTTTTCTAATAATACATACCATATGTAACATAAAATAAATGCACTCACAACATTGTGTATTACAATTTACTTTACAAATTATCAAATAAAGACTATAGGAAAAATCTAAAAAAAAAAAAAAAACTAAAGGAGAGAATGTTTGTCTCGTGTATCTGTTGAACAGAAGACCACAACTGACATTTTGTGTCCTGACATATCCACATGATGCCTGACAATTGTAGATTATGCTAACGTAGTGTACCTATAATCTTAATTTTAATAATGACAGGAGGCTTCCTATTTTGCATAACTTTCTTTACCTATGCCTCCAGCAGCACAAGTCAATCAATCAAAAAACTTAAACCAATCAGAGTCCAGCACAGCCTGTATATAAATCCCTGACAGGCGTCTCATTTCCTCTTTCTTTGATGTTAACAGTTTATGGAAACTTCAGGGAATACAACAAAAACTTTAACGAACTTGAACACTGGTAACTTGTGTTGGAAAACTTGAGGGAATCCTGTTAATCCAGCTTCCGAATCATGACGGGATGTTATGCATAAAAAAACAGAAATAAATGAGTGGAGGTGGTGGAAGACAACTGTTGTCCACATATAAAGTATACTCATAATCTCTGGAGTTAATACATATACATCGTATAGTACTAATTAATGAAACATAACAATATGTCGAGTTTATAAATTAAGTCATAACATAATTTATATAGAAAGAAAAAGTTAGTGGTAAGTTGGCTCTTGTAATATTGGAATAGTGCAGCTAAAAACCCCTGTGAAATCAACAACTTAATTGCACAAGAAACATATAGAATAAAGGCAGAAAATTGAGGTTAGTGCTCTGTGAACTGACAACAAGAATAAAGTGCACAGTGATCTCAAAAGTGCAGTAATAAGATATAGTACATACACTTAAAATATACTTTTTCCACAGAGAATTTTCTGAAAAATAAAAAGGCTCACATAGGGCAATATAGCCTGTATAAATGTCCACACTGTGACTAAAATATTAAGGGAAAAGTTGCATCCTACTCACATTTTCATGAGCCTGTATATAGACACTGGCTCAGGTAAATACACATAAGTAGGGTGTATAGGTGTACTCCTTCAGCTTCTGTGCTCTCCCCCACTGGACATGTAATCAGAGATAATGGGCAGGGGTTAAGGATAAAATCCAAATATTTATTCCCAAATCAATACAAATTCTTATATATAAAAACACAGCAAGCTGCATGCAAGGAATCTTTCAAGGTCAAACACTCAAACACAACGCGTTTCGGCTGGATGCCTTCATCAGGTGCATAAAGATGTAATCCTCCTTTCTCCTCTTTTATTCTAATATTTGGCACCAAAAATTCATATTAGCTCCGCCCCTTTTAGGCCATGCCCCCTTTTAGGGCTGTCACGTCACTTCCGGTTTCGGCTAGGGATTAGTATCAACATATACGCCATCTTGGTACACCCTGAAGGACCTCCCAGGGTGTATTTCATTCCCATACTGGCAGTCTAAATGTTCTTAGGTCCATATCTAATACATTTGTGTATAGGATGACCGGAAGTACTCCGGCGGCCATTTTTAATAGGGTAATACAGTATGGGCAGGTAGAGAAGAAGAGAAAATAAAGAGAGAGCAGCATCAATAATTACAAAAATAACATACATAAAAACAGTGTAGAATACAGAATAAGAACAGAATCTGTATACATTACAATATACAAATGTGCATATATTATGATTTAAAGCTGTATTACACATACCCCAATATTATTATTTAATGCTGTATTAGACATACCCCAAGGTAACAAAAAAGGTATTTTTTTAATATGAACTATGCAGGACTAAAAAACTGGGTGATAAAAGAGAGTAATAAGAGAGAAAAAATATATAAAATATAAACAGGGACAAATAACTTAAAAACTATTTTCTGGATGGCTAAAGAGGTGGATACATTAAATATAGTTAAAAATCGAAAAATCTATATTCATGCCAGCAGAGGATAAAGTGTCTAGCTCAAAAATCCACCTCATCTCCGTTTTATTAAAACTCCTAATAAAATCTCCCCCTCTCCAAGGTTTTTTTACTCTTTCAATTCCTATAAAAGTTTAACATTTTGGATCCCCATTATGGTATTGGGCGAAGTGGGTTAGACACTGAATGATTTAAGACATTTTTTCTTAATATTGCGAATATGCTCGTCTATTCTTGTTTTAAGGGGTCTAGTAGTTCTGCCCACATATTGTATGCCACAATCACATGAAAGAAGATAGATTACATTATTTACATTACAGGAAATAAAAGACTTAATATTGTATTTTTTATTAGTAGTAATTATAAAAACCTTTTAATTCGCAACCTAAAATGTATTTTTCTTTTGTTTCTTTAGTTATACAGCTATTGGTTAAAAATCGTCTCAGATTATTAGCCCCTCTGTATACAATTTTAGGTTTTGTACCTATAAATGGACGTAACTCATCTTCTTGTTCTAAAATATGCCATTGTTTATTTAAAATATTCTTAAAAAACTTACTTTGTGAATTGTAATTGCATATAAAAATGATCTCTTGTCATGTGGATTTGTTCTTAGGTTTATATGTTCAAAGATCATTCCTGGGTTTATTTAAAATTTCCACAAATTGACTCTCCACATATTCCATTTTACATCCCTTCTCAGAAAACAGTTTTTTTTTAATTTCTGATTGTTCTAATAACTTTGTATCGTCTGTGCAATTACGTCTTAATCTTATAAATTGTCCCTTGAGTATGTTGCTTTTTAAAAATACCCCTTTCCATAAAAATCAGTAGATCTAAAAAAATGCACTTTTATTTTTCAGAAAATTCACTTTGGAAAAAAGTATATTTTAAGTGTATTTACTATATCTAATTACTGCACTTTTGAGATCACTGTGCACTTCATTCTTGTTATCAGTTCACAGAGCGCTAACTTCCATTTTCTGGCTCTATAACTTGTAACTTACTGGACAAAATCTAGTGAAATGCAATCTAAGCGTCCTATAGTGCAACTTTACCTAAGTCATAGATAATGTATAGCATATGATTTACAATAATAATAAGAGAAAAACCTAAGAGTATAGGGAGGGAACAGCAACCAAACAAAGGGAAGGAAAATACTCGCCTCCTGTCATTATTAAAATTAAGATTATAGGTACACTACGTTAGCATAATCTACAATTTTATCACATGACAGGAGGCTTCCTATTTTGCATTTTTAACGCTGAGGCAAAAACGATAAGGATGCGTATGAGGATTGTCGGAATTCGAAAACTCTGGAGGTATTTTCTCTGGTCCAATCCACTGTACGTAAAAAAAAAAAAAAGGGGTCCTCTGATTGCTCTCACCATGTTGATAATTAATGTGTCTAGGCGCCAGTCACTGCCGTCCCGCCAGTGTTGGGAGAACCAATTTGCACTGGTGTGTCCGTAAAGTCGATCTCGTAACCCATAACAGTTTGGAGGATTCAGGTATCTGAGGATATCTTTTCCCAGTTCTGTGAAAAAAGAGACAGTCTGCCTGCAGTTATATGTGAGTGGAAAAACATTAAGTGTGGCGTGCTCATCTACATTGAAGCACCGCGGGTGCGAGCTCCTCTGGGATGGAAGGATCCCCTAGAGAAGGATGTTCTTGAGGATGGGAAGAAGGCTTGTGCCGTTTGATTCCTGGGGCCTGTGGGCCAGAAGCAGCTGGTGGCTCTGCCCCTCTGGCGACCAGCCCTGCCGAAAACCCCTCTGTGTGGTGTGGGGTTGCGGAAAACTTGTTTAATGGATGTTTGTGCTTTATTTAAAGTAGTGAACAGGTTCACATGCTTCTTTCATTTGGCAATGAAGGAGTCTCCAAAGAGTTGGCCATTCGACAGAGGTCCCATTTCCTTCTTGCACAGATCTAGGAGTTTGGAGTCCATCTTTAGTAACGTGGCCTTGCGTCTCTCTGCGCACATGGCAACATTTGTGTTACCCAACATGCAGATAGCTCGTTGTGCCCATTCTCGGATGTCATGGGCATCTAAGGTAGTTCCTCGTGTGAGGGAAAGATCAGTGAAGTATAGAATCTTGGCTAATGGACCGAGCATGTCCAGTAATTTATCTTGGGAGGCCTTCAGGCCCTTCTCAATGCCTTTACGTGGGTTATGGCCTGAGCATGACATGAATAAAAATTGGTATAAAATTCCGGGGAGTGTGCAATTTTGTCCGGTAGTATGGGCCTTGGGCATTCGGCCCTTAGTCTGGCATGCACCCGTTTCTCCATCAGCTTCCTCAGCCACCCTGACGATCTCGGGTGACGGATCGAATGGGGGTCGAGGAAGGAACCTTCCACTGGTTCGCCTTGGGGGTCTGACAGCATGCAGTGTTTCCCTTGTCCGCAATGGGCGTCTTGGCCTGCGATCTGGTCATACCCCGGATTGTCCAGTGGCATGTCCTGCCAGTCATCTTCCTCAAAAGGAGAGTCCTCTGCTCTCCATTCGTCCATAACCTCAAGTGAGGGTGGAAGGCTATGGTCCTCATCTTCGGAGGATGTTATATGAGGGGGTGATGGGTCCTTGCATTCTGCCTGGCAAGTCCTCTTTAATGGGGCTTTGCTCTTTGATTTCTGGGGACCTGAGTCTGTGCCCTTCCAGTGTCGTTTAGACGTGGCGATCTCCCCTGTAGGCCTATCTGTGCCTTTCGTGTCAGTGTCTACTTTCGGGTTTTGGACCATTAACTTGGCAATAGCCTTTTCTATTGAAGCTGCCACAGCCGCGTTAATCATTGACTGGAAGTCGGGTGGGGGTGATTGCCGTGAGTCGTTTATATTGTGGCAGTTAGTTTTCTCTGTCTGTGGGAGGTTCAGGTACAGAAGTACGTGAATAATGATAATACAGTGGGCTTCCACTTCCCGGGATGAGCGGTTGTGTAATCGGGATAGAGCCGGTCCAGTGCGTAGAGCTCTTATTATGATTTGGGGGTCACCCAATAAAGTATAGCCCAGTGGAGCCTTGGTGTAGCACGCTCTCTCTCACCTCAGTTATCCGGTGGTACTTTTGCGGTTTACCCCAGTTGTAGTGTGGAGGGTGCCGGTATCATGTACATAAAAAATATAGTGGGGGGTCACCCAATCAGCAAGGGGGGTCACCCCTGAAATTCTTATGCAACTGATTCTAGTGTAATTCACGTCAGGAGGTCACCCAACATAGGGGGATCACCCCTGTAATAGTAATAATACTAGTGAGGGTGGGGGGTCACCCCACTATGAGGGGTCACCTCTGGTACAAATACTCTATGGGAGTGTGGAATTAATATGTATATATACAAAATCTCAGTAATCAGTGCCCTGTTCAGAGTGAATCAACAGTAGTAGCATGTATAACACAGTAATACTGAAACAGTATATAGTGATGGAGTATCCCACATAAAGTTAATTATATACATAGAAAAATGAGTTTATGCCTGTGATTGGTGAGTGTTGGAGAACTAGATAGGGTGAATCTCGATCTGGTGGGAAAAATAGATGGCCGACTTGGGTCGCGCGATCCGTATTTAGCGGTAAAGCGGAGTAAGATAGTGAGAGCAGGGAAAAACAGTAAATAATCTAAATGATGTAAAATATACAATCTAAGCAGTGTAAATGAATAATTTCGATAAATATAATGAGCAGAGAACAAATTACTCTGACCTGTTCCTTGACTGGAGCAGCAAAGAACGAGGAAATGCGACGCCTGTCAGGGATTTATATACAGGCTGTGCTGGACTCTGATTGGTTTAAGTTTTTTGATTGATTGACTTGTGCTGCTGGAGGCATAAGTAAAGAAGCCTCCTGTCAAAATAGGAAGCCTCCTGTCATGTGATAAAATCCATCTTATTTGTATACTATATTTTAGTTTCACCATTCTCATTTGTATCTGAGGGTATCTGTCTGGAAGTTCACTGAGATGGTTGATCTGCTAATAGCAATAAATGATTGGATGCATGTTTATCTTAAAAAAGGAATGGGTCCATAAATATATTTGAGAAAATATCTGTTTCACAGCTTGTAATAAAAAAGATTAGTTAATAATTTGCATGGTTATCTTGCAGTTTCTCTTGGTGTATCTGTAATTATGTTTACCAGAAAATTAGTTAGTCAAGGAAGTCTATATTTTATTAAGACAATACAGTTCAGGACTTGCATAGCACTGTTAGACCATTGGTTTACACTGCAGAATCAGTTGCAGGACCTTTTGATCTATGCATCTCTATCATTATAACCTCCCTGGACAGATGAAACATCTCTTTGAAGCTATGTACATATTTTAAAATGTTATTTCAAATTAAATGTGTGCAGGTTTCATTTACACATTCAGCATTAACAGTCAACCATATCTGACTTAAATATTATTGCAAATGTATATGAGATAAGTGTAATACTATGGAGCTGGGCGAGAATCACCTTTTGCATGCTGATGCGTTCCACGGTTAATGCATAGTTGAGGTTTAGATAGAATAAATAATTAGTACTTGGAAATAAGAAAAATAAAACAGTTGATGACTCGTGGTTGAAGCCAATCTAGCTGACAAAATAACCGTTAGCTTGATTGGAATGGAAATAATTAAGTTAACAGATGACCAACCAAGAAAATGTAACAATAGTTAGCTAGCTGGCTTCATCAATAAAAGATTAGCGGGTGAGAGCTGTAATGGCAACGGAGGTGAGTTAGAATCAATTTACCTCTTGCCATTTAAGTGTCCTACAAACAGTGCTTAGGCAGTAGAACTGTGACAAGCAATGGGATATGTTAAGTATTTGCTATTATATCCCTGAAAGAACCACTGGTCTGTTTAATGCACATGTTTAACTCCCATATTATAAATGCTTTGTTGTCTTGTACCTAGACTACAATCTTAGAACTTGCTTTATAACACAAAATGGAGAAATAAAGTAAATAGATTGCAGGTCAGGAGCCCGGATACAAGTGGTTTGTGAGCTGCACCACTGTAACCACCTACTAGGGGGTAAGCCTTCAAAATATGCAGGAAATAGGAGAAAGTGATGTATAGAATCCCACAAGGGGAACCTAACATCGGGAGAGCTCCACTGGTATGAGAAATGAGGAAGGGGGCCCTACCTTTAAGCAATCTAAGGATAAAAAGGGATATGCAAACAAAAAGTATAACTTTAAAAAAGGGAGATCTACTAAACCGTGCCCAAGGCATCCATTGACTGGAGTACTAAATTGCATCTAAGTTCCAGTTCCCCTACTGTCCGACTGACGGGAAGGTAGTGTAAACGAGGTTAGGGAGAGAGAAAAGGCACAGGGTCCACAGAGAACAAATGACCAGATAATCTGGTCTAAATGCAGATGAACATTTCTTAATTCACCCTAAGAGTTACCTCGACACCGTGGTCTGACCACTAGTGTCTACCTGAACCAATTCTCCCTACTAAAGTTATAAATAAATAAACACCTAAAAATCAATAACCATAGTGGTAACAAAAATAAAAAAGTGCTACCAAGTGCAGTGATTAAAGAAAAAGAAAGCGCTCGGTGCGCGTTTCACACGTTTTTGGTGGTCAGACCATGGTGTTGAGGTAACTCTTAGGGTTAATTGAGAGAATTGTTTTTTTGAGTTTTTTTTTTTTAGCTTTTCTTCTGCGTTTAGACCAGATCATCTGGTCCTTTGTTCTCTGTGGAACCTGTGCCTTTTCTCTCTCCCTTACCTCGTTTACACTACCTTCCCGTCAGTCGGACACTAGGGGAACTGGAACTTAGATGCAATTTAGTACTCCAGTTAATGGATCCCCTGGGCACTGTTTAGAAGATCTCCGTTTTTTCAAGTTATACTTTTTGTTTGCATATCCTTTTTATCCTTAGATTGATTAAAGGTAGGGCCCCCCCTTCCTCATTTCTCATATCATTGGAGCTTTCCCAATGTTAGTTTCTCCTTGTGGAATTCTTTACATCACTTTCTCCTATTAAAATTGCTTTATGTTTTGAAAGAGAGGACATTTGGATCTATTTAAAGTCTAAGCAATAACTGTTTTAATTATTCTAAGTATTGTCTAAAATTAATGTATTATTACTTTTAATGCTCTAGTCCATGCCATAACTATTTAATTGTGTATGTGATTATTATTCTGAAAATGTATTATTCTCACCACACTGTCTTAGTATCTGTGAATCTGTGAATATACATTTCC
The DNA here is from genome assembly GCF_036172605.1 of Pelobates fuscus. Classification (NCBI taxonomy): domain Eukaryota; kingdom Metazoa; phylum Chordata; class Amphibia; order Anura; family Pelobatidae; genus Pelobates; species Pelobates fuscus. Next base: position 46,266,039 of record NC_086319.1, on the reverse strand, counting down.
AGTACAATCATTTAAAGTCTTTGTGGCTCTCTCTCTGTACATTGAAAGCTACCCAATAACCCGCTGACTATGCATTTTTAATGCCATTGTACTGGCTTGTTTCCCAGATCATGAAGACATCTTGACTCTCATTAACCTATCTGCTTTTAACAAAGCATTCATATAATGGATATCATTTTAGGATTGCACATATACTTATTTTTTTGCAAAGTGTACATTTGTCTTTGTAGCAAAGTAAGAAACATTTCTCACTGAACTAAAAAGTGTTCAGAATCCAGTGCACTCACTCCACTATTAATCAGCTAACCTGACCTACCTGACCTAGGAAAAATAATGGGATTTAGTTACATTATATAATCACACATTGTATAATCCTGCCACGATAAGAAGATATCCTACTCTACCAATCTAATGACTCCCTTAAATGATTAGCCCACTTACCTCCTGGAACAAATTTCTCATCTTGGGGCCCTGTGCTCCCTCACATTGTTGAGCCTCGGTCAGGTACAGAGCCCTCCCAGTCCCTCCAGTATTTTGTAGTTGCTCAAATTGCCACGTCCTTCACTGAACTTCCAAGGATTCTGCTCATGCTCCACTGGAACACCATGGAAGGTAAGAAAGGGGAGCTAAAACATATACACACAACACTCAGCTTTAGTTAGTCAATCTGTCACATGCAGAGTGACGATAAACAATGCTATTGTTCCCTCTCCTCTGCCGGGTAAGAAGTCTGCACATGGGGAGAGAAGACAAGTACAAGATAATACACATAAGCACTCATTTACAGAAAGGAAGGTTAATACATAGAATATATTTTTCAATGGAGGTGATAAAGACATGGACTGTAAGGAGATTTTAAAATGTGTTGGTTATACATCAGGCTATCCCACCAACTAGTAAGGCCTCAATGTAATAAACTTTCCAAAGGACTCCATACTATTGGTAAAGCTTTTGAAATTATTTAGGTACAGAAGTCAGCATTAAAGTCTATGGGATTTTTTTGTAGATAATTAATTAGAAACATTTGTCTAACCGTATTGAATCACTTGGGGATCTTATTACTTCTAAGTTTAGTTTAAGTCTACGATTCACATATGATACAGACAGAATCAATGGGCCTTTTGGTTTGTATCTACCATCAAAGTCTGTGTTTCTATACTCCTCGCTGTGGCAATCTATGATATATTTTAAAGCCACTCCACCAAATGTGCCTGCAAAGGAAGAACAGATAAATGAAAAAACTATAATACATACGTTTTATTTTTTGAGCTTTTTTGAACATTAGTTTCAATGTGAAAAAAAGGATGTATTCTAATTTATGCCTCAATTTAATAAGCTTTCCATGTGATTCAATACTGTTAGAAAACTTTCAAAATTATTTGTCTACAGACCATTAAAGCTTACGGGCGTTTACATAGATACATCATTTGGAAATCATTTCTGTTATTGAACATTTGGAACCCTTGGTAAATCACATACATTTGGAATCATGTTTTAAATATAAATATTTTTTTTTAAACATTAGAATATCACAAAACATTCAGGCCTCACTCAACTCAGTGAAAGACTGCATTTTCCATCCTGCAGTGAAACACCTACCACTCTCAGGCCTCACTCAACTCAGTGAAAGACTGCATTTTCCATCCTGCAGTGAAACACCTATCACTCTCAGGCCTCACTCAACTCAGTGAAAGACTGCATTTTCCATCCGGCAGTGAAACACCTACCACTCTCAGGCCTCACTCAACTCAGTGAAAGACTGCATTTTCCATCCTGCAGTGAAACACCTACCACTCTCAGGCCTCACTCAACTCAGTGAAAGACTGCATTTTCCATCCTGCAGTGAAACACCTACCACTCTCAGGCCTCACTCAACTCAGTGAAAGACTGCATTTTCCATCCTGCAGTGAAACACCTACCACTCTCAGGCCTCACTCAACTCAGTGAAAGACTGCATTTTCCATCCTGCAGTGAAACACCTACCACTCTCAGGCCTCACTCAACTCAGTGAAAGACTGCATTTTCCATCCTGCAGTGAAACACCTATCACTCTCAGGCCTCACTCAACTCAGTGAAAGACTGCATTTTCCATCCGGCAGTGAAACACCTACCACTCTCAGGCCTCACTCAACTCAGTGAAAGACTGCATTTTCCATCCTGCAGTGAAACACCTACCACTCTCAGGACTCACTCAACTCAGCGAAAGACTGCATTTTCCATCCTGCAGTGAAACACCTACCACTCTCAGGTCTCACTCAACTCAGTGAAAGACTGCATTTTTTTCTCTTCACTTCCCACCCACCCTCCCCTCCTCCCGCCCACCCAGGGTCCCCCTTAATATATAGCATGCTCCTCCAGCTGTTTGAGATTCTCACCCAATTACCTCTTCATTCCCCTAACATCTTACCAATAGCTGCTTCTCTGTTAACTCGTTCAGCCATCACCTCCAAACTTCCCCTGCTACCTCTTGTCTCAAATCCCCATGGTTTCCTTTAGATTGTAAGATCACGGGCCATCTAGCCAAGCACTTTGTATAAAAGAGCTCCAATGGTGAGATATCAGCTTACGGGCAGGGCTCTCTTACCTCTTGTATTTGTCTGTGTATATTGTACGTTTCTCCACTAATTGTACAGCGCTGTGGAATCTGTTGGCACTTTATAAATAGCAATAATAGATAAATAAAATAAATAAATATAAAAATATGTAAAAAATTACCATATGAAAATAATATTTGAAAAATTAACTCATTTTAAAAATGTATTCAAAATTATGAAATCCTTTGAAAAGCTTATTCAAAAGTTTTTTTTAAATGTTAGAATATCACAAAATATATCAAATATAAAAAATATATAAAAAAATTACCATATGAAAAATATATTAAAAAAATAACTCATTTTCAAAATGTATTTAAAATTATGAAATCATTTGAAAAGCTTATCCAAAAGTTGTAAATTGTTCCTTGCAGCAGAGCTCCCTGTACCCCGACTAGGTACCTCCGCCAAGGACCGCTTCCTAGCTGGAATAGGGGACAAACCGCATCACTTCTGCCCATAGTCGCCGTGGCTTGACTGGGGCCCTGGAACCACTCCTTCTGAGAGCTGAATGGGGAATTAGCTTTAGTCCTTACAAGGACTTTCCCTGTTGAATCCACTGCAAGATCTTATTTCCCTCCAATAACAGGATGATACACAGTTTTGGAGTGTAAGATTTTAATGGTGCCACACTGGCCTTTTATGACAATCCCCATGCAAGGGATACGCCCACATGGACCTTGTCGGGGACTCTAACACAAAGACACAAACCAATAATAACACATTTACAATGTAAGGCACTCCAACACACAGCACACAATCCCTCCCCTCTGCTAGGGAGATAATTGGTTCAGTAACTGTACTCATTCAAATCTAAAGATCTGCAAGCAGAGAAAAAACATACTTTTATATATATATATATATATATATATATATATATATATATATATATACATATTAATTCTACATATATATTTATTTTTTTACATAATTAGGTCATTTTATTTATTACAATTTGCGGGACCTGCCTGACAACCCAGGCCGAAAGTAGAGGGAATTTGATTTGCTAGCACTATAATTGCTAGCACTATATTTAATCATATCACTTTCCAAGACACCATAAAAACTGTACAAAATGTATTACAACGATGATATCGTCAGTGAAAGAGAATTTTTTTGCATTTTTCACACACAAACGGCAATTACACTGACGATATTATTGCTGTGATTCTTTTTACTGTTTTGAAACACAAATATTTGTGTTCAGCGAAGTCTCCCGAGTATAACAGTACCCCTCATGTACAGGTTTTAAGGTGTTTTCAAAAGTTACAGAGTCAAATATAAGGCTTGCGTTTCATTTTTTGTCCCATTGAAATTCACCAGATTGGTTACGTTGCCTTTGAGACCGTATGGTAGCCCAGGAATGAAAATTACCCCCATGATGGCATGCCATTTGCAATAGTAGACAACCCAAGGTATTGCAAATGGGGTATGTCTAGTCTTTTTTAGTAGCCACTTAGTCACAAACACTGGCCAAAATTGGCGTTCAAATTTGTTTTTTGCATTTTTCACACACAAACAAATATTATTGCTAACTTTGGCTAGTGTTTGTGACCAAGTGGCTCCTAAAAAAGACTGGACATACCCCATTTTCAATACATTGGATGGTCTAATATTGCAAATGGTATGCCATCATGGGGGTATTCTCATTCCTGGGCTACCATACGGTCTCAAAGGCAACATAACCAATCTGGCGAATTTCAATGGGAAAAAAATGAAAAATGTAACATGCTATATTTGACCCTGTAACTTCCCAAAACACGTATTACCTGTTCATAGGGGGTACTGTTTTACACGTGAGACATCGCTGAATACAAATATGTGTATTTTATTGCATTAAAATCAAACAGTATTATGACATTCACAGTTAAAATGTCACGTAGAACTAAAAAAATCTAAACAAAATTCTCCCATTTTTTATATTTTATTCATATTAAACTATGTTTCATAGCTAATTATTTAATGTTAAATGAAAGCCCTGTTCCCCCTGAATAAAATGATATATAATAAGTGTGGGTGCATTCAATATGAAAGAGGCGAATTACGGTTGGACAGACATATAGCGCAAATCCCAGGTTTTGTTTACGTTTTGTTTTGATCACAACGTGTTCATTTGGCTGCAGTCCTTAAGGGGTTAATAGACATATGAGATTTTAAATTCAATGCAGATTTATAGAGTCTTTTTGCACAAATTAAACAGCTTTCCATAATTAAGGACCAGCTTTCATTAAGACAAACTTTAAATGAAGATTAGCTACTGACAATTTCATCACAAAGTTACGATTTAAACGAAGATCGGTTGCTGACAAAGATTTAATAAATTAGTGAGATAACATGAAACAAAAGACTGGTTAAAACCTTATTATTTCCTTTCCAGCTGTTTTGTACAAATAGTGTTTGTATGTATCTTTAGCACTTCTTCAAGGTAGTTTTATGACTCAGCACTGTGAAAACTTCTCAACTCCAAGGAGACGACAATTAGCACAAATCTTTTCCCGAAGGGACACGTGTATAGTCTCTGAGCTGAATACATTTCACTTGGCTGCAGAAAGCACTTTTAAAAAAAGCACATTTTGTATCTAAATTCAAAAGGGCACAGAACTATTAGGTTAATTATAAAAAAAAAAACAGCATAGATATTTTGTCTGTATTTGTTTATTTTGTTTTTTTTATGATAACATGAATATGCTGAAAATCTCTCATCATAACAGAAATACATTTCAAAGATGGGCAAACATACACTACAATCCTAGATGATTAAATATAACATAACGTATATAGAACTTAATTAATTGATGCAATACTAATAATAAATCCTACTACTGTTTCTGCTGTATATGTGTATGTATAAGTGTTGCCTAAGCTGAAATACACAGCTATATGTACTACTGTAAGAATTGCCAGGAATTCAAAATAATTTCATAATACATTTCAAATTTAAGGCCAAAATCTAGAAGCAAGTATGACTTGAAGGATTTTTCCAGTTCAGTTAATTTGGCATACCTCTCTGTGTGTGCCTGTGTTTACCTGTATGTGTCTTTCTGTTTTTTTTAATATGTCATGTCTTTTTGTTCATCTGAGGTTATATTTACCTAATTTTAAGACCGGCTAAGGAACAGATGCTTGTTATTATGTCCTGATATGTAAAAGCGTGGAATTCAAAGAAGGTGTACTTTCTTTTTCCCATGACTGTACATACATTTTTCTTGTGTGCAGTGATTTTAGATTTGGTGAGAAATATTGCACTCTCCATCAATGCATAACAGATAAGAAAAAAAAAATAGTGTTAAAATATGGCAAACTATTGAGGTCTCTCTGAGCTTTTACCTATTCTCACAGTTATATTCTCTGGTTTTGTTGCCATGTATTTACTTATGTTCTTCCAGAGTTAAAAGGTTACTCCGGATGTAAACCCTGTGCTCACGGGTTCTAGAGGGGTGTCAGCTACATTCCGTTGCTGTACTTCATGCAGAGAGAACTTGCCATAATTTTGAATTCGGTCTGCCTAATATGTGTAGGTACTCTTTGTAATGGCACAAGTGAGCAAAAACATTGTTGAGACCTGAGGAGGAATTCACTGAAGCCCAAGCGTTTGATGTCTCTCTGAACTTTTGCCCATTCTCAAAATTCTTGTATTCTCTATTTTTGGTTTTAAAAAAAAAAGTGTTTCACTCTTTTTTCTATGGTATTAAGAACTGCAAAATTTATTTTTTTTATTTATTATTGGTTTAAAAGTGTTATAAAGACTTCATATTCAACTGAATTGATATATGACAATATATGTGGCAATAGGAGAATATGTCTAAATATTTAGTACGTAGACCAAAATTGCACTTTATAAAATGTCACATATACACAGTGGATTATAGCTTATTTAAGTATATGGGTGACTAAATAATATTTGTAGTACTTTATTAATCATTACAATCATTAATATAATTATTGATAATACCAATGTCATTGTTCCTTTATCATTGGTACACTTATCTTAAAGTTCTATTGCAGAAATCTATTAACATTAATCCAAGCTTCTATGTGCAAACATTTCTATTTCTATTTGTATTGACCAGAATTATGAGATGAAAAATAAAACCTGACATGGATTTAAAAAATTATAAACTGTTGCCAGGAATTTCTAAACGGAATATAAATCAATGTACAGTCAGCATTCCATAATAAAGCACTAGCTGTGCTGTCAGAATCGAAGAGCACATTTTGAATTTCAATAGCCATATATTCAAGGGCGTAATCAACAAATACAAAGTAGATTGCTCATAATCAGCACATTCTTTTGTATATTACATATGTGCTATCTGAAGATCAAATGATTAAGAAATTGATTGAGGAGCTGTGGATTTGCTAAAATAATGAAGAAACACATTCAAATACTTTGAAGTTTATTGACAAAACAGTATGTTTAAAAAAGAGTTGCATCTTAAAGGCAACAATCTTATTCCAATGCCAATTAAAAAAACAAAAAAAAACAAACAACCATTAAAGTAAACATAACGGATATATGTTTGCTGTTCATAGAACATCTGGCTTAACTCATGTTATACAATTACGTGTTTCTTCCCTTAATACAATTAAAAGCTGATATTTTAATGTATTTATATTGCCCCTGTTTCCTGCTTAGAACATCAATCATGTTTCAGTGGGTGATACACTTGATGTAAGTCCAATCTTTCCTACATACCCATTTTGAGGAAGCACAGACTTGCCTCCCATAACTGGTTAAAATTCCCTAAAACTTTATGTTTGCTTTATGGTATGTAATTAAAACTTAAAAAAATTAGAATAAAGAGGAGCATAGTCTCTATAAAATTAAATCTTTATTGAATTCTTACTAAATATGTGACATATCCCACACATAGTACCAAATAAATACAAAAACATACATAAATAAATATATATATATTACGGAAAACAAGGAGATGTGACCAAGTAAAGTCAAAACCTAACCAATCCCTACAAAGGTCTCACAGCACAGAAGACCTAATATACCAAAGTATAAAACAAATCCCCCCAAAAATACATTACATACCAAAGTGAACACATGCCAGTATTTAGCCATTTACAATTATTTTTTATTTCTATTTTTTGGTTACCGACTAGATCTGACATGGGGTGCCCTACATGCAATTTTTTTTGTATGTAAATAAAACTTATCGTTTCTCTCCCACTCTGCCCATTCTCAGATTTTCTGTCCAAAACTGCAGTAATAAATCATTCTGGCCATTTCTCTCCTCTGTCTGGAGAGGACGTGCCACCCTTCCTCCGTCATCTTGCAGGTATTGCTTTCCCTTAGGCTGATTTCAAGCAGGACAGCATCCCAGAGCAAGATTTCCCTGATAAGAGACATGCACAGCACACCATTTTTTATGTCTGCGTTGATTGGCACAGGTTCGGCACAGACTGAGTAGAGGGAGAAAGTTCTGTTTTTTAACCTCTGATTTTGGAGGACCTCAGACATTTGCTAGCAGTTCATCTAGTACAATGTATAGAGGCAATTCACTTCTCTATCATATAAGAGTAAGTTGTATTTGTAATGAGAGGTACCAGTTAAGCTTTGTTAATTTCACCAGCTAGACAGATGATTTTGGTTAAAAAAAATCTGGTTCCTTGGTCCACTCACTGTGTTTAATGTCTGCACTTTACCTCCTCTGATACCCACCACTTAGCATTCACTATTTGCAATAGAATAATAATAGAAGTAAAATACCTACCTCAAGTAAAATATTAATAATAATAATAGAAGTAAAATGCCGACCTCAAGTAAACTAATTACCATAGCAGGTCCACCAAGATACTATAAAAGGCTAACTCAGCTCACAAATCTTTACTTGCTATCATCTGAGCAAGTTGTCCTTAGTGTTTCCATACACCTGACTTGCCAAATTCGTATTTCTATTTCTATTATACAAACTGCATATATGTTGCTTATAGATAGGCTTAAAGGCTTAAATGTACTTAAATATAGAATAATGTACTTTTACATTTTACATTACATTGTGCACTTTAGACCTTTGATGAGGCAGGTATATTTTTATTACATAGTGACAGGTGGTAATTTGCACCATGCAGCAAGGAAAACGGTTGTTACTTAGTATCGGATGTCTTCTATTAATCTGAAAGTGAGATGTTGAACAGTCACTAATTACTGGTCATTAAATGTTACGTCTTGTGGAGAGGAAATAGCTGGTCATTTTGGTAAACCACGGCGATTGCCATTTTATCAATTACGGATTTGTCACTAAATGATCTTGATGAGCATGGAAAGGAGCCCATAGAGTTCTAAAAACAATCTCCATCTATAAACAGCTTAGCGAATAAGCCTCCCATTTTACATAATATATTAAAATACCTACTAATTATCTTGCAAACCAAAAAATCCATTTAGGAAAACATAAAGAAGATATGGGTATATTTTTGATATTGAAATTCTGCCTTCAGGCTCCTCCGTCAAAAGTTATGTTTTGCAGACTCTAGAAAAAAAAAAGTAAAATAAGAACTAAGGAAGGTGAGAATGAGAAAATAAATGGAGGAAATAACTTTAAAAACACAATTTTCATTAGCATTTATAAGATATGTTCTATAAACACATCTGCTCCACGAGTTGATAACCCTAAAGGCATAATACACGGTCTTCCACAGGATAGCGCAGCTGGGAGAAAATACACAGAGCAAAATAAAAAGAATTAACTGTGAACTCATATCAAAAGGAAAAATCAATCATGTCGAATAAACACGAGACAGATGCATTACTCAAACAGTATAAGAACTTTATTGATGGATTCGGTCAATCATCTGCACTTGTATGCTTGCATGCTTGTATGTGTGTCGATGGGTGTCTATGTGTGTGTGTTTGTATATGTATATCTCCAACAACAAATAGACTTTGCAGGTTGACTTCAGTAAATATTAATGTCTGGTGCTCGGTACTATTTAAGTCTTTGTTTTACGCTGCTACAGCTGATGCCAATGGGAAAAAAAAGATATATATATATATATATATATATATATATATGAAAATAATGCCATCAAATTGGTTCAGATGACATCATAATAAGCCACAAAATGGAATAGAGTGTCCTGAAATTGAATTATTATATCCTAAAACATGCCTAACCATTATTTATCTTTGATATTGCATGATAGTTATGGTAAGTTGTGGTATGTTATGGTAAGTATGAGAATTATTTTATTTTTAGGGCAACATTGGGAATTACATGCTTGGATGGGTGTTACCCTTCCAGACTGCCGCTGTTTTCTATTACCTAGTATTCATATATGGTCTTGATAAATTAATTTGTGGATTAAATGAATAGATCTCCAAGGTGTTCAGGTGCTAGGAGCCCAGAACTATTATATGTCGATCGATGTTTTAATTGCAGTTACTAAAAAAGTTTTTACCCTATTTGAACGATCAGTAGTGAAGTTTTCTTTGGAATTGCCAGTAGTTATGTGTCCATCAGCTGCTGTTTACATTCTTTTAAAAAAAATAGTTTATTGATATAATACATTGGAAACAGGGAGTCTTTATAAGCCCATAGTTTCCATATATAGTAGATTAATGTCTAAAATAACAGATAATTCACACATATCTGGAATGCTTAACCATTGCAATTACAAATTATAGAATTGATTAATATCTCAGTAATAAAAAGTGAACTTACAATTGTGCTTGATAATACGCCCATGCTCCTATTGCCTCCCATGGAGATAAAAATAAATATAATGCATGAATCACCGTTTGTTCTTGTAATAGCAATGTCCTGTTGAGCTTCGGAGAATAGATAACAAAAATAAATAAGGGATTTAGTTTATTATCAGAAATGTGGTCTCTCAATCTCCTATAAGCTTGCTCCCCGGGTGATAACACAAATGATGTATATGCAGCTTTAGTATAGGTCTGCATGTCGATATTTGCTTGAGAGCCTAAAACAGAATTTGAAAATGTTGACATGCATTTTATATTTTATTCTTATTTCTAAAATTATTATTAAGCTTATTTTAAAAATGTATGTTCCAATTTGTGTTTAAAACAAGGCTCTCTAAAAATAACCATAGATGCTGTATCTTCAAGATATGAATGGCATATTCATAAAGGAAATTCGTAAAGGGAACATTCAGTGGTTCTTCCTTTATTGGTGTCATGGTACCATGAGGAAGGAACTGACCATCACATCAGGAATGGTACACCTAAACATTGTATAACTGTAATAATCTTTTAAAACATTGAGAGTGGCTAAACTTTTCACACTTTGTTATAAACCCGTAAATTCAAGACAATATATTGCTTTATTACCATACGATTTAATGTGAAAAATAAACTCAAATGTAAAAATCCACACATCTTTATCTTACAAATGGATACCTCCACCTTGCCTCAAAGGCTCCATATGCTCTCATTGGTCTAAACCGTAACCTTCAAGATAGTCTAATCCCCCCTTGCTCGTCTTCCTTGAGAAGGCAATGTTCATATCAGACTCAAGACATCAATTCACCCACTGAGCTTTAATCACTACATACTCTCCTCTCACATGTTCTTTGAACAACTCAAATGTTACCAACTTAAGCATTATTACAACATCTTGGCCCCGCAAATCTTGGAGCATGGAGACACATCTGTACTTGAAAATAACTGTCTCAAGGAGCAATATTTGGAAATGATGTGTCCTCCCTCTACTGACCAAACATTTTCTTAAGGCTACTAGAATTATCATGTCCAAGCACTGGAAGTCTGAAGTCTTGTCTACTCTCCAGCAGGGAAAGGCATATTCAAATATGTGGATAATCACTGAAAAGTACAACCTTATAAAGCCACTAGTGATGTCGCGAACATAAAATTTTCGGTTCGCGAACGGCGAACGCGAACTTCCGCAAATGTTCGCGAACCGGCGAACCAGGCGAACCGCCATAGACTTCAATGGGCAGGCGAATTTTAAAACCCACATGGACTCTTTCTGGCCACAATAGTGATGGAAAAGTTGTTTCAAGGGGACTAACACCTGGACTGTGGCATGCCGGAGGGGGATCCATGGCAAAACTCCCATGGAAAATTACACAGTTGATGCAGAGTCTGGTTTTAATCCATAAAGGGCATAAATCACCTAACATTCCTAAATCACAATGGATATGGATTGACACCTGACATATGACATATTGACACCTTGACATATGGATTGACACCTGTCCTCAGAGACCCTGATACACACTGACACAGAGCAGAATAGGGACTGTTCCTCCTACATAGGGTCACTTGGCAGATATGTATTGACACCTGTCCTCAGAGACCCTGATACACACTGACACAGAGCAGAATAGGGACTGTTCCCCCTACATAGGGTCACTTGGCAGATATGGATTGACACCTGTCCTCAGGGACCCTGATACACACTGACACAGAGCAGAATAGGGACTGTTCCCCCTACATAGAGTCACTTGGCAGATATGTATTGACACCTGTCCTCAGAGACCCTGATACACACTGACACAGATCAGAATAGGGACTGTTCCCCCTACATAGGGTCACTTGGCAGATATGGATTGACACCTGTCCTCAGGGACCCTGATACACACTGACACAGAGCAGAATATGGACTGTTCCCCCTACATAGGGTCACTTGGCAGATATGGATTGACACCTGTCCTCAGAGACCCTGATACACACTGACACAGAGCAGAATAGGGACTGTCCCCCCTACATAGGGTCACTTGGCAGATATGGATTGACACCTGTCCTCAGAGACCCTGATACACACTGACACAGAGCAGAATAGGGAATATTCACTAAATGCCAAACATTGTTATACAGGGCAATATTCAGTAAATAAGGATAAGGGGGGGACCTACTGTCCTCCTCCCTGGGCCCCACCCCTGCGCGGTGGGTGGGGGCCATAAATCACAATGGGGGACCTACTGTCCTCCCGCCTGCCCCCACTCGTGAGGAGTGGGTGGGGGCCATAAAAATAATGAGGGGGGGACCTACTGTATGATGTTGTATCGATCAGGTAGTGTAAGGGTTATGCCCGCTTCACAGTGACAGACCAAATTCCCCGTTTAACGCACCGCAAACAACCGCAAACAGTCCATTTGCACAACCGCAAACTGCCCATTTGCACAAGGTTGGGTACTGTAGCGGAGAGCTGATTTCTCGCAGCTATTCTCCACTTTAGATCCAAGGAAGGCTCAGGAACAAGTCATTAGTAAATCCACAGCAGAGTTTCCAGCAGGTAAAACGGTACAGCAATATCCCCACAGCACTCCCAATAACTGGACGACACACAGTTTCAGGAGTAGAACTGACAATCGTTTATTCCAGGGTTTCTTATAAAGCCTGCTCCCATGCAAGGGAGGGAACTACAGCAATTATGACAGTAACCAATACCATGCTTGTTACCTCCCACACATCTCCTCCCCTCAGAGTGAGTCATAATCCCCTTAAGTTGTACAGTAGTTTACCCCAAACTTGGATGTACCTCTAAACCATCATATATCTTTAATATCAGGGTACCGCTGGGTAGCCCTGATCTGGGTGAATATAATATCCAAAATTCACCCAGATCGGACCAGGGGTTCGGCAGTTACCGGCAAGTGAAGTTTGACCGACCGCACACGAGTTGGTATCCGAAAAGGGTTCCATGAGAATGGGCCCTGCGGTCGGTCTCCGTTCGGTAGTTAAAATAGACATTTCCAATTGCCATCCACATTTACATTCACCTAGATAGTGATTCCCTCATTCGGTACTTTACTACTACCGAATGGGGATTCGTTATATCTCTCCGTTCGGTAGTTACGGAGCTCTGGAGGTCTCAGCGGTGTTTGGTTGTCTGAGTGTCCGATTTGAGTTCCAGGCACTCGACGACCAAACACCGCTGGGATTTTCATGCGTAAGATGGCCGCCGCCACGTGTACGCATGCCGAATGGCGGCCACCCAGATACAATGTTAATGCCGGTTAACTTGCGGTTTGGAAAGAATGTGAACCTCAATTGCTGGCACACTTCTCTCCGGGGTGGCCCCTCCGTTCGGTAGTTTCCATAAGTATATAGTACGGATGGAAACTACCGAATAACATATAATTCACATAATAAACAGACGAACAGCAATTTCAACATAGGGAAAAAGTATACGAACACAGTCACACAGGCATTTTGCAGGACAGGCTTACTGCATTCCGCTACACTGCTCCCCCTTGCCCACAAGCCGGCATACACAGTCTGATCCCACACGGATCGGCTTGGGGATGACCGGGGTGCTCACGGATCATTTCTCCAGATCAGTTTGTCGCGACAACCCGTCGGCGTTTCCATTTTGCTTACCCGGGCGGTATTGAATGTTAAAGTCAAAAGGCTGTAGCGCCAAACTCCAGCGCAGCAGCCTGGCATTGTCCCCAGCCACCCGGTTCAGCCAGACTAACGGGTTGTGATCCGTGAGCAGCGAAAAAGCCTGTCCATACAAATAGGGTTGCAATTTCTTCAAGGCCCACACCACAGCCAGGCATTCCTTCTCGATGGCGGCGTAGCTTACTTCCCGGGGTAAAAGTTTGCGACTGATGTAAGCCACGGGATGTTCTCCGCCATCGGCCCCGACTTGGCTTAATACTGCCCCCAATCCAAACATAGAAGCGTCTGTGTGGACAAGAAAACGTTTAGTTGGATTGGGAGCGGCCAAGACAGGGGCATTAACAAGTGCATCTTTCAAGTTTTGGAATGCCTGCTCACACTCCGGGGTCCAGGTTACTTGGCGGGGAAGGTTTTTACGGGTCAGGTCAGTGAGGGGTTTGGCCAGGGCACTATAATTGGGGACAAACTTCCGATAATACCCTGCTGTCCCTAAGAAGGCCAACACCTGGGTTTTAGTCGTCGGGGTAGGCCACTGGGATACCGCCTCTACTTTGGCGGGTTCCGGCTTCTGCTTACCACAGCCCACTCGGTGGCCCAGGTACTGTACCTCGGCCATCCCGATACTACATTTAGCTGGCTTTAGGGTCAAACCAGCCTCCCTGATCCTGTCTAGGACCGCTCCTATATGGGCCAAGTGTTCCTGCCAGGTATCGCTAAATATGGCAATATCATCGAGATATGCGCAGGTATAGTCTTGGAACCCATCTAGGAGACGGTCCACCATCCGCTGGAAGGTAGCTGGCGCGTTTTTCATCCCAAACGGCATGACCTTAAATTGGTACAGGCCGAATGGGGTGACAAAGGCGGACTTGGGGATGGCGTCCGGGGCCAGGGGAATCTGCCAATACCCTTTGCACAGATCAATCGTGGTAAGGTATTGCCCCCTGGCCATCCGGTCTAGTAACTCATCGATCCTAGGCATCGGGTATGCGTCGGATACGGTCTTCTCATTCAGTCTCCTGTAGTCCACGCAAAAGCGGGTCGTGCCGTCCCGCTTTGGTACGAGGACCACTGGAGATGCCCAGGGACTATCTGAGGGCTCAATCACTCCTAACTGTATCATCTCCTCAATTTCTTTGCGCATATTCTCCCGGACCGCTTCAGGGATGCGGTACGGGGTCTGGCGCATGGGGAGTTGACCTGGGGTGTCTACTCGGTGGGTAGCCAGAGGGGTGTATCCAGGTACATTAGAAAAGGTTTCCTGCTTTTCCTGCAGCAGCTGTTGTACCTCGATACGCTCCTGTGGGCTCAACCGATCCCCCAATACAACTGCTCCTAAATCCCCAGCCAGCTGTCCGTCTTCTAACAGATCGGGGAGGGGTAGGCTGTCGCTCTCTTCAGAGGTGGGGGCGCAGATCGCTGTCACCTCCTCTGAACGTTCCTGGTAAGGTTTCAGCATGTTCACATGGATCATGCGTCGCCCCCCATTCCCTGCGCAGTGGCCAATTATATACGTGGTGTCACATCGTTGTTCTACCACTCTATAAGGACCTTGCCAGGCGGCCTGTAGCTTATCGTGTCGAACAGGTTTTAAAATTAAAACTTTCTGTCCGACCTGAAAGCTGCGGTCCCTGGCGCCTCTATCGTACCAGGTGCGCTGCCGCGTCTGAGCTGCCTGTAGGTTTTCCTTTACCGTCTTGGTGAGTGCTTCCAGGCGATCTCGGAGGGCCAACACATATGGTACAATAGGGGTACCGTCCACGCTACGGTCTCCCTCCCAGTGCTCTCTAATCAAGTCTAGGGGTCCCCTTACTCTCCTCCCGAATAGCAGCTCAAAAGGGGAAAATCCTGTAGATTCCTGCGGCACTTCCCTGTAAGCAAACAGTAAGTGCGGCAGGAATTTTTCCCAGTCTCGGTGAGTCTCTGCGAAGGTTCGGAGCATCTGCTTTAAGGTGCCATTGAACCGTTCGCAGAGCCCATTAGTCTGGGGGTGGTACGGAGCACTAATTATAGGCTTAATTTTACAGAACTTCCAGAGTTGTTGGGTAACCTCTGCCGTGAACTGAGTGCCCTGATCCGAGATGATCTCCCTGGGTAGCCCCATCCGGGAGAAAACCTGCATCAGCGCCTCAGCCACCGTCTCTGCATGTATATTAGTTAAAGCTACCGCCTCGGGGTAGCGCGTGGCATAGTCCACTACAGTCAGGATGTATCGTTTGCCCGAGGGGCTGGGTTTCCGGAAGGGACCTACAATATCTACGGCAACCCTATGAAAGGGTTCCTCAATTATGGGTAGGGGGTGCAGCTTCGCCTTATGCTTATCCCCCCTCTTTCCCACCCTCTGGCACGTGTCGCAGGTATTACAGTACCTGCGTACCTCCTGGCTAATCCCTGGCCAAAAGAAACTCTGGGTCAATCGATATCTGGTACGGCTGACCCCCAAATGTCCGGATAGCGGAATATCGTGCGCTATCCGGAGTAATTCGGTTCGGTACCTCTGAGGTACCACCAGCTGTCTTGTGGTAATGGGGTCTGACCCGTCTATTTGTTTACTTGATTCCCGGTATAATAACTGTCGGTCCCATACAAATCTTTCCCCCTCCGCCCCCGGTTGGATAGAGGTGACCTTGTCTCGGTATACCTGTAAGGTGGGGTCAGTGACTACCTCGGCTACAAACTCGTCCGGAGGGGCCCAAGGGATACAGTCTAGGGAAGGGGAGGAATCTCTTACCTGGACCTCCGGCAGTGCGTTGTTTTGTTGGGTGCGGGCTTGTTGCCTGGTGACTACTGGGTGTGCTTCTTCAGTAGGTTGTGGTTCAAATGCGGAGGTGAGTTTGCCCAGGTCATTCCCCAGGACCACCTCAGCAGGTAATTGCGGCATTAGTCCCACTTCCACATTCCCGTACCCCGCACCCCAATGCAAATGTACCCTGGCTGTGTCTAGCCGATACACGGCTCCCCCTGCAACCCTGACAGCCACAGTCTTATTCAGTTTAGCCTTATCTGGAACCAAATGGCTTTGCACCAGGGTGATGGTGGCTCCTGAGTCTCTGAGCCCCTGCATAGGCTTCCCTTCCAGATATACGGTTTGCCTATGGTGCTGGCGGTTATCCGCCTGTGCCTGTAAGGGGTTGGCCTCATGCAGCACTTCCCACTGTTCCACAGTCGTGACTGGAACGGCAGAGCTGTAGGGAAGTGGTACCTCGTCCTGGTAATGATGTGCTGCTGCTCTCGGTGGTGGTGGTGGGGGCCCTGGTCGGATCCAGGTGTTGCGTTCCCTGGACTGCGGACAATCTCGTTGGTAATGTCCCCACCTCTGGCATCGGTGGCATTGCACAGAAGCAGGTGTGCGGTATCTCGGCTGCGCTGCGGCCGGTGCTGGTGGAGGAAGGGATCTTGGTGGGGGTTGAGGGTTAGGAGAAAATGAATTTACCCCCAGTGGCCGCATGGCCGGTTTGTTACCCACTGTCTTGGTTTGTCTGCGAGCATCCATAAAGTCATCTGCCTTTTTGGCAGCCTCGGTGAGGGTGGTGGGGTTACGGTCCCTCACCCATTCCTGCAGTTCTGAGGATATCCCCTCATAAAACTGCTCCAACAGCAGCATTTGTAATAAGTCCTCCATGGACCTCGCTTTACTCGACTGCATCCACCCAAGGGCTGCCCTTTCTAGTCGGCAAGCCCACTCCGCATGTGAATCTTTGTCCACCTTTTTCAGTTCCCTGAACCGTCTCCGGTATGCCTCTGCGGTTATTGCATACCGGGCCAAGATAATCTCTTTCACCCGGTTATAGTTCCTAATTTCCACATCTGGTACAGTGCGGTAGGCTTCCGCTGCCCTTCCTGACAGCCGTCCCGCTAATATGGGTACCCACTCTTCCCTTGGTATGTTATGCAGTGTACATAGTCTCTCAAAGTCCTGTAGGAAGGCATCTATATCCTCCTCTGCTTCCACATACGTTTTAAAAGCTTGGTAGGGAATTTTGGGCTTACCCTCTTGTGCTATAGCTCCTGCGGTACCTCTTTCTGGTGTTTGTGGTCTCCTGTTTCTCTTTACAAATTCCTGCACCTCTGTCATGGTTTTAGAGATGATCTCTGTGGGTGGGTTTTCCCCATAGAAGGCCAGTCTGTATTGTAATTGCCTTTGGAACTCCTCCTGTTCTGTTTCAGGTCTTTGTTCCGTGGCCTGGACCTCCTCTGCTCTGTATTCTGCCATTACTTCGGTGATAAGCGTTGCTTTGGATTTGCTGCTGGCAGAAACACCTTTTGCTTCCAGAAGATCTTTCAAGGTGGTTCTTTTTAGCGTAGAAAGGTCAATCTCCATTAATCCTTGTTCCTCTGTGAGTCTGGATCCCACCGCTGCCACCAATGTAGCGGAGAGCTGATTTCTCGCAGCTATTCTCCACTTTAGATCCAAGGAAGGCTCAGGAACAAGTCATTAGTAAATCCACAGCAGAGTTTCCAGCAGGTAAAACGGTACAGCAATATCCCCACAGCACTCCCAATAACTGGACGACACACAGTTTCAGGAGTAGAACTGACAATCGTTTATTCCAGGGTTTCTTATAAAGCCTGCTCCCATGCAAGGGAGGGAACTACAGCAATTATGACAGTAACCAATACCATGCTTGTTACCTCCCACACATCTCCTCCCCTCAGAGTGAGTCATAATCCCCTTAAGTTGTACAGTAGTTTACCCCAAACTTGGATGTACCTCTAAACCATCATATATCTTTAATATCAGGGTACCGCTGGGTAGCCCTGATCTGGGTGAATATAATATCCAAAATTCACCCAGATCGGACCAGGGGTTCGGCAGTTACCGGCAAGTGAAGTTTGACCGACCGCACACGAGTTGGTATCCGAAAAGGGTTCCATGAGAATGGGCCCTGCGGTCGGTCTCCGTTCGGTAGTTAAAATAGACATTTCCAATTGCCATCCACATTTACATTCACCTAGATAGTGATTCCCTCATTCGGTACTTTACTACTACCGAATGGGGATTCGTTATATCTCTCCGTTCGGTAGTTACGGAGCTCTGGAGGTCTCAGCGGTGTTTGGTTGTCTGAGTGTCCGATTTGAGTTCCAGGCACTCGACGACCAAACACCGCTGGGATTTTCATGCGTAAGATGGCCGCCGCCACGTGTACGCATGCCGAATGGCGGCCACCCAGATACAATGTTAATGCCGGTTAACTTGCGGTTTGGAAAGAATGTGAACCTTAATTGCTGGCACACTTCTCTCCGGGGTGGCCCCTCCGTTCGGTAGTTTCCATAAGTATATAGTACGGATGGAAACTACCGAATAACATATAATTCACATAATAAACAGACGAACAGCAATTTCAACATAGGGAAAAAGTATACGAACACAGTCACACAGGCATTTTGCAGGACAGGCTTACTGCATTCCGCTACAGGTACCAAGCTAGCCATGTCCCGTTCCTTGTCCTCACGTATGTCATTGAAGGTCTCTTCCTCCACCCAGCCACGTACAACACCAAGGGTCCCCAAAAGGTGACAACAAGCCCCCTGGGACCCTTGCTGTGTTTGGTCTTCCACCTCCTCAAAGCCACCTTCCTCCTCTGACTCCTCTTCTTCAGACTCCTCTCTCTGCGTTGCCTCTCTCTGCGTTATTATAAGGTGTGTTAAGTAGTACTATTCTTATCAGTTTAATCCCTGTTACGAGTAGAGGACTATTTCCTTGTTTTGCCAAACCCCTTCAAAGATGGAAAAAGCGGTATGAGTGGAAGAAACGAGGAAATGTGGTCAGGTGGTGGTGCCAGCCCCACCGAGGGCTTGTACCCAGGTATGCTAATAAACTGAAAAAAGGAAAAATCTCCCAAGAAGGAGATCTAAAACTGGCATAGGAAAAGGTTAGACAACTATAATAAAGTGATACCTACAAATCCTAGTGAGCATAGCTGTATAATAGAGGGAGAAAGGGAAAGCAGAGTAATGCTTCCTAATACCGTGGTTAGTACCCTTTGTTAAAGTAAATTGAGTAATGGACAAAAGTCTTTATTGTATCATTTATAAATAACAAAGGGATACTATACTCATTCCCCTATAGTGGCTAATTGTGTAATAATGGTAATACTATTACCTATTATATAATATTGGCAGGGGCATGGAAATTCCCTCTAAATAGATGGGTATAGGCAGAGAGTATGGAGACCGGAGTGATGCTGTCATAAAACGTGTCATTAAGGTGATATAAAGTTAAATGTATCACAGACACACAGCCACCCTTTCTCTTAGCTAGTTTCCAGAAATGCTGGATAGGTAGAAGGGCTATAAAGACTCAGAGAGGTCTAAGAAGAATCCTCTAAACTAGCCCTAATCTCCTTAAACACCTTCAAAACACCACAGTACAGCACCAGAGGCCCGAAAAATTAGGCATGTACACATGCCTGAAAAATTAGGTATTGTTGCAGCCACTGCTGTAGCAGCGGCCAGAAAAAATGATGTTTGTTTCCCAGGCAGAAAGTGCCCTAAAACATTGCGGCTTGAACCCTAGTTGGTGGCGGATAAGTCACGCAAGTCAACCGG
Organism: Pelobates fuscus; assembly: GCF_036172605.1. Taxonomy (NCBI): domain Eukaryota; kingdom Metazoa; phylum Chordata; class Amphibia; order Anura; family Pelobatidae; genus Pelobates; species Pelobates fuscus. The sequence goes on along the minus strand of NC_086319.1, from coordinate 46,245,552 downwards.
CATTCAGAGCTAAAATACAGCAGCGTGTGGACCATTTATAGCCCAATGCAGCTCATCTCATCAGGCCTTTTTTAGTCAAATGTATCGCCCACTGTCAGTCCCTTTGGGATTCATCCCTCATTCATCTTAATAAAGGTGAGGTAATCTAGACTTTTTTGACCTAGGCGACTTCTCTTCTCAGTGACAATACCTCCTGCTGCACTGAAGGTCCTTTCTGACAGGACACTTGAAGCGGGGCAGGCCAGAAGTTCTATCGCAAATTGGGATAGCTCAGGCCACAGGTCAAGCCTGCACACCCAGTAGTGAAGGGGTTCATCGCTCCTCAGAGTGTCGATATCTGCAGTTAAGGCGAGGTAGTCTGCTACCTGTCGGTCGAGTCGTTCTCTGAGGGTGGATCCCGAAGGGCTGTGGCGATGCGTAGGACTTAAAAAGCTCCGCATGTCCTCCATCAACAACACGTCTGTAAAGCGTCCTGTCCTTGCGGGCGTGGTCGTGGGAGGAGGAGGCCTACGCAAAGCAGTTGTACCTAGGTGGGTGTTGGACTTCCCACGACTCAGTTTCTTTTGGCACAGGTTGCAAATGGCATCGCTGTTGTCAGAGGCAGACACACAAAAAAAATCTCACACTGCTGAGCTCTGCAATGACGGCATTCTGGTGGTGGACACAGCATGCGTTGATTGGCGTGCTGTCGGGCTGACCCCGGGTGCCAATGCATGCTGTCTGACTGTGCCACTAGCTCCTTGCGATGACCTCCCCATGCTTCCAACTCGTCTCCTCCTCCTCTCGGTCTCCCCATCTGAACTTTCGCCCTGTTCTTCTTCTTGCCGAGCGGGCACCCACGTGACATCCATTGACGCATCGTCATCATCAACCGCTTCACTTGTATCTGACAACTCAGCAAAGGAAGCAGCAGCGGGTACAACATCATCATCATCACACCATACGTCCATGTGTGTAATGCTGCCTGCCTGAGACATATCCCTGTTATCTACATCCTCTGGCAATAATGGTTGCGCATCACTCATTTCTTCAAATGCATGTGTAAATAACTCCTCTGACAGATAAAGTGAAGCGGCTGTGGTGCTAGTGTTGGTGGTGGCGGCAGGCGGGTGAGTGGTATCTTGAGAGATGCCTGAAGCTAAGCTGGAGGAGGATGGTGCGTCAAGGTTCCGAGCGGAAGCTGTAGAAGATTGGGTGTCCTGTGTTAGCCAGTCAACTAGGTCCTCAGAACTTTTCAAGTTCAGGGTACGTGGCCTCTGAAAACTGGGCATTATTCTAGGGCAAAAGGGAATCACAGCACCACGACCACGACGGCCCCTGCTTGGTGGCCTGCCTCTGCCTGTCATTTTTTGGGGGGATTAGTGGTACTATGCATGCAAGCTACTGTGAGACCAGATATGAGTGGCACTGTGCAGTGGCAGAGGTTGGCAGAGTACACGCTGTAGGCCTGACACACCCGCTTGAAGACAACTAACTGCTATTTAATCTATAACAGGGAAAAACGTTTTGGGGTTTTTAAATGCAATCTATTGCAACACCAGATAAGAGTGGCACTGTGCACTGGCAGAGGTTGGCAGAGTACACGCTGTAGGCCTGACACACACTTATGAAGGGCACTGACTGCTATTATATTACAGTCAAAAAAGTTTTTTGTTTTTAAATGCAAGCTATTGTGACACCAGACATGAGTGGCACTTTGCACTGGCAGAGATTGGCAGAGTACACGCTGTAGGCCTGACACACACTTATGAAGGACACTGACTGCTATTATATTACAGTCAAAAACTTTTTTGTTTTTAAATGCAAGCTATTGTGACACCAGATATGAGTGGCACTGTGCACTGGCAGAGGTTGGCAGAGTACATGCTGTAGGCCTGACACCCGCTTGCAGACAACTAACTGCTATTCGATCTATAACAGTGAAAAAAGTTTTGGGGTTTTTAAATGCAGTCTATTGCGACACCAGATAAGAGTGGCACTGTGCACTGGCAGAGGTTGGCAGAGTACACGCTGTAGGCCTGACACACACTTTTGAAGGACACTGACTGCTATTAGATTACAGTCAAAAACTTTTTTTGTTTTTAAATGCATGCTATTGTGACACCAGATATGAGTGGCACTGTGCACTTATGAAGGACACTGACTGCTATTAGATTACAGTCAAAAACTTTTTTTGTTTTTAAATGCACGCTATTGTGACACCAGATATGAGTGGCACTGTGCACTGGCAGAGGTTGGCAGAGTACACGCTGTAGGCCTGACACACACTTATGAAGGACACTGACTGTTATTATATTACAGTCAAAAACATTTTTTGTTTTTAAATGCACGCTATTGTGACACCAGATATGAGTGGCATTGTGCACTGGCAGAGGTTGGCAGAGTATACGCTGTTGGCCTGACACACAGACGTTTGCAGACAACTAACTGCTATTCAATCTATTACAGTGAAAACAATGTTTTTGTTTTTAAATGATCGCTATTGTGACACCAGATATGAGTGGCACTGTGCACTGGTAGAGGTTGGCAGAGTACACGCTGTTGGCCTTACACACAGACGCTTGCAGACAACTAACTGCTATTCAATCTATTACAGTGAAAAAAAATCTTTGTTTTTAAATGCACGCTATTGTGACACCAGATATGAGTGGCACTGTGCACTGGCAGAGGTTGGCAGAGTAGACGCTGTAGGCCTGACACCCGCTTGAAGGACACTGACTGCTATTAGATTACAGTCAAAACTTTTTTTGTTTTTAAATGCACGCTATTGTGACACCAGATATGAGTGGCACTGTGCACTAGCAGAGGTTGGCAGAGTAGACGCTGTTGGCCTGACACACAGACGCTTGCAGACAACTAACTGCTATTCAATCTATAACAGTGAAAAACATTTTTTTGTTTTTAAATGCAAACTATTGTGACACCAGATATGAGTGGCACTGTGCACTGGCAGAGGTTGGCAGAGTACACGCAGTAGGCCTGACACACAGATGCTTGCAGACAACTAACTGCTATTCAATCTATTACAGTGAAAAAAAGATTTTTGTTTTTAAATGCAAGCTATTGTGACACCAGGTATGAGTGGTGGCACTGGGCAAGTGGGCACAGTATCCACTGTGAGCCTGACACAGAAGCTGGCAGGCAGGCAACTGCAATTAGATTACACAGGAAAAAAAAAGCAGAGTGATGTTCTAGCCCTAAAAAGGGCTTTTTGGGGTGCTGTCCTTACAGCAGAGATCAGATGAGTCCTTCAGGACTGTAGTGGACACTGAATACACTAGCCTAGCTATCCATTTCCCTATCAAATCAGCAGCAGCTACACTTTCCCTCCTCTCACTAAGAATGCTGCTTCAGAATGAATCTAAAATGGATGCTGTACAGGAGGTGGGAGGGTCTGGAAGGGAGGGTCTGCTGCTGATTGGCTGGAATGTGTCTGCTGACTGTGAGGCACAGGGTCAAAGTTTACTCAATGATGACGAATAGGGGCGGATCGAAGCGCGCATATGTTCGCCCGCCGTGGCGAACGCGAACACGCTATGTTCGCCAGGAACTATTCGCCAGCGAACCGTTCGGTACATCACTAAAAGCCACTAAGAGAAAAATGATTTTGGATAGGAAATGTTTCTAAATATAATAGTATAAGTATACTTTAATAATTTAATATAATAATTTTATAACATAATATAATAATATAATATATTACTATTTTAAGAACAAAAACAATCTGCAAAATAAATACTAAAATATCTTTTGCTATAAACCCTTATACGCACTGAAAAACAAAATGATCTTTTTCAGTTGGTAAGAAATACACAACTTACACAAAACATGTATTGTTGCATATTATTTCATTACATACACTGGTAGGTTTCTTCCTTCATACTTCACACTCAATCTTTTCTCAACATGCATCTTTTCTTAACTTTTTGCCATTCACTATTGTTTTTTATTTATTATTTATTTATTTAGATTCCTCAGCTTCAGATTCCTCAACTTTTTACTTTGGTCTCTGGTTGATGGTTTCTTAATAGTAACTTTTTCCCTTTTACATAATGAAGGATGCACTTGTTTCAGTTCAGCAAATGTATTATTTGCCCTATGTTAATGGTATGGTGAAACTCTTTCTCTTGGCGTCCTCATTGTGTACCTGTGATGTTTCATGTTTGCCTTCTCAATTTTGTGGTTTAATTTGCCTTGGTGCACACTCATTATATAGTTCAACAAGAAACACGACACTCTTCCTTCATGCTGTATCCCTTAATCTCTATGACTATGTTTCTCAGTTTACAAAAAAAATACTTTTTTCATATAAAGATTGCCAAAAAAAAACTAATTATGAAATAATTTCTCAATGACACATTAACCTTTAAAAATCCTGTATGAGAATGGCATGTCCAACTTGTTTAACCCCTTAAGGACCAAACTTCTGGAATAAAAGGGAATCATGACATGTCATACATGTCATGTGTCCTTAAGGGGTTGAAGGTTGTAAGTTTGTACATACCTGTTAACACCAATTAAAGGAACACTATAGTGTCAGGAATACAAATGTAACACTATTTAGGTGGTCGGCCTCCGGTCCCCCTGTGGAAAAGGTGAGTTTACTTACCCTTTTTCAGTGCCGCAAGCCTCCTCGTGACTGGCTCTGTCCCCCCTCCACCCACGCTCCACCTCCTTGGCTGAGATAATCAATTTTGATGAAATAGGAAAGAATTGGGAGGCTAATGGGCATTCAAGGCAAAACGCTGCGGCGCACCAATCAGCATCTCTTCATTGAATGAGGAACGTTCCACTCCATTCAGAACTTGGAGATACTGAATGTCAGTGCTTCACATTGTGCAGCACGGACCCTGAAAGCACCTCTAGTGGCTGTCTGATGTTTCCCAAGCATTGGATTGGACCATGCATGTAGAGGCCATGCCTCCTCAGTGACATCACCAGAGGCAGAGCGGTAAGGAGGAGTACATCTATACATCATACTTATGTGTATTTACCTGAGCCAGTGCTTCTATACAGGCTCATGAAAATGTGAGTAGGATGCAACTATTTTATTAATATCTTTAGTCACAGTGTGGACATTATACAGGCTGAATCGCCCTATGTGAGCTATTTTGTTTTATAGAAATACCCTCTGGACAAAGTCTATTTTAGTGTATGTATACAATACCCTCTGGACAAAGTCTATTTTAGTGTATGTATACACAGATTTTAACAACTGTACTTTTGTGAACACTGTGCACATTTTTCTGCTTACCTCCATTTTTTTTCTTTGTTTTTTATGTATTATGTGGAATTAAGTGGTTGATTTCACAGTTTTTTAGCAGCACTATTCTACAACATTATAAGCACCAATTTACCACTATTATCTCTTCTATATACCTCTAGTGGCTGTCTGATGTTTCCCAAGCATTGGATTGGACCATGCATGTTGAGGCCAGGCGTCCTCAGTGACATCGCCAGAGGCAGAGAGGTAAGCAGGTATGTAAATATTATCTTTTTTTAACTTTTCAATGATCTGGAAGGGTGTGGGGGGATATTAATGCAAGCACGGACAGGGAAAATATAGCATTAGTTCCTTTTCGTTCCTAATTTATTTATTATATTTTTTATAGTATATTATATCTCTCCCTCACTCATTCCCATTTTTCCACCCTCTTCTCCCCAGCTTAGGTAAATCAAACACGTCACTATGATGCAGTGATGTCAGATGTGGTGTGGAAACTAACAAGGAGAGCTTTAAATTCACTTTGAATTCTCATTTTACTGAATAACCCTGTTGGTGTTTGGTTATAGTATTGATGGAGCAGCAAAATATGCTGTTCAAAGCATTATCTACATTTTTCCACCTTGTGACCAATTAACAAAGCACTTACTGTTTTATTTCCTGTTTCCATTTGTGTAAATTTTGTATTAATCTATTGTAAGTTGAAAAAAAGCTTTATTGAGTAGTTATATTTAGATAGTTTAAAATTATATTGAAGTTTAATCACTTTACGACTTTAAAAAACAGCACACTTTTTCTTACAGAGGCCAGTAAGATCTAAAGAAGCTTAAATTATGAATTTAATGAAGTACTGCATTTCAAAACTTGTGTAATTTTAATGTTTGTTCCACCTGTTGGTTCCTGATAAAAAAGTAATAATTTATGTTTCATAATCTCAAGCGTAAACCATTTAAGTACTTTTAAAGCAACATAATCACTGTGTGAAAATGTAGCTTTCTGTAGCCTAATTTCTTCCAACTCCTTAGGATTATCAAATTAGCTCCACTTAATTGCAATAAAATTGTTGCTGTATTCAGTTTACACAGCAAAATATAATGTGCACGCATATTATATTCCTAGGACAAACTTAAAATTTATGAGACGTTTAAAATTAAATTGGGCATTATATAAAAATGCAAGTGCTCTACTGCAATTTAAAGGTGCAAGCCATCATACTCTATCCAAAAACTACTCTATTTTATCGACATTAAATGTTTGGATACAACAAAAGTAATGGTTGTCTAGATTACAGAATATGAAATGCAGCCTGCTTTTAATTTAATTAGTGTAGTTCATGACAACTGGATTTATATTACTGTAGTTTAATAAACCTCTATTTTACAACTTCACTTCACTTTTTAATCAACTTACAGATATCTGCAAGATTTTGTTTAGATAAACATCTTTCAATAATTTTGTCTTGAGAATGTACCTGTACCTGAGAATGCAATAAAGCACAAAGACACACCTTTTTGAGACCCCTGTCATTGACACATTGTATATATATATATACACGTACATACACACACACACACACACACACACACTGGAAATTCTCTGCAATCACGTTTCAAGCAACATATAATGAAACAGTCCTTTGGGATAAGGGCCGGATTGTGCAGTTACCACGAGTAGCAGGTAGGGCCCAGTTCCAGAGTTACAAGACTAATATAGTGACACCAGGAAGCAAGATCAGAAGCAGAATAAATGAACAAGGCTGCAGGGTCAGGATCACTGGTAATAAAGCAGAGACCACAGAACCAGAACACAGGATCGGAGGACACAGCAACGAAGGACCAGGAGGACACAGTAACGCAGGATCAGGAGGACACAGGACGAAGACCAGGAGGCGCAGGACATAGGACCAAGGAACAGTAGCAGGATCAAGGAGCCAGGAGCCCGAATCACAGGGAACCAGGAATCAGGGAAAAAGGAGACAAGAGACAATGATCTGGCAAGGAGTGAGGGGAGAAACCAAACTATATAGGTGCTAAACAAGGACAAGGTGAAGTGCTTAACCCCTTAAGGACCGGACTGTTTTTGCGATGTTGTACATTTGCGACCAGGCATCTTTTTACACTTTTGTGGTGTTTGTGTTTAGCTGTAATTTTCCGCTCTCTCATTTACTGTTCCCATACAAATTATATATTGTTTTTTTCAGGACAAAAGGGGCTTTCTTTACATACCATTATTTATATAATCTCATGTAATTTAATTTTAAAAAAATGAAAAAATATGATGAAAAATTGAAAAAAATACATGTTTTTGACTTTTATGTGAAAAATCTTTTACTCATCTACAAAAGCGAATGAAAAAAACTGCTAAATAGATTCAAAATTTTGTCCTGAGTTTAAAAATACCCAGTGTTTACATGCTTTTTGCTATTTTTTTGCATGTTATAGGGCTATAAGTACAAGTAGGATATTGCGGTTTCAAAACATACATTTTTAAAATGTATCAATAGTGACATTGTAACACTATTATCTGTCATAAATCGCTGAATAACACCCCACATGTACATTTTTTTAAAGCAGACAACCCAGGGTATTCAATATGGGGTATGTCCAGACTTTTTTAGTAGCCACTTAGTCGCAAACACTGGCCAAAGTTAGCGTTCATATTTGTTTGTGTGTGAAAAAAGTAAAAAACTAAATTGAACGCTAATTTTGGCCAGTGTTTGTGACTAAGTGGTTACTAAAAAAGACTGGACATACCCCATTTGCAATACCTTGGGTTGTCTTCTTTTGCAAATGGTATGCCATCATGGGGGTAATTCTCATTCCTGGGCTACCATACGCTCTCAAAGGCAACGTAACCAACCTGGCCATTTTCAATGTAAAAATATTTGACCCATATATTTGACCCTGTAACTTTCAAAAACGCTATAAAACCTGTACATGGGGGGTACTTTTATACTCAGGAGACTTTGCTGAACACAAATATTAGTGTTTCAAAACTGGAAAATGTATCACAACAATTATATCATCAGTAAAAGTGCTGTTTGTGTGTGAAAAATGCAAAAAAAAGTCACTTTCACTGACAATATCATCGCTGTGATATGTTTTACTGTTTTGAATCACTAATATTTGTGTTCAGCAAAGACTCCCGAGTAAAACAGTACCCCCCATGTACAGGTTTTAGGGTGTTGTAGAACGTTACAGGGTAAAATACAGTGCTAGCAAATTAAATTCTCTGCAATTTCGGCCTGGGTTGGCAGGCAGGTCCCTCAAATTGCAATTAATAAAATTACTTAATTATGTAAAAATATTACATAAATACGCACGTAGAATTTAAATATATATGCATATAATTATTTATGTAATTTTGTATATGGACATATGAATAGTTTGTATTCTTTTTATTTATTTATATATACATAGATATATATATACAATTTCATTCTAAGTGTATTTTGATATAAATATATATATATTAATATCAAAATACAGTTAGAATAAAATTTCGTATAGATATATAATTTTTTTTTAAATTTTTATTATTATTTTTATTTTTTTAATTTAATTTAATTTACTTATTATTTGTATTTTATAATAATATATATATACAATATATATAGTTATTATATATATTATATATATATACGTGTGTAATTTAATAATAAGTGTATTTTTATATTAATATATGTACATATTAATATAAAAATAAACTTAGCGTGACATTATATATATGATATATAGACATATATTACATAGGTATAATATATGTCTATATATCATATATATATATACACATATATAATAATATTTTTTTTTATTCACTATAACTTTAATTTTTTTATGATTTTACACTGGCAGGGAGACTGCCTGTCAGCACAGACAGTCCCCCTGCAGGCAGATACTTGGACACCTATTGTGACCATGTGGTCGCCCTGTTGGGTGATCACATGGCCACAGGGGTCCTAATCCGCCATGGGGAGACTGTCTGGGCTGCAGGCAGTCTCCCCACAACGGGAGCAACGCCGATCGCCGCCGGGGGAACGACGGCGATCGGGTAAGTACCTCTTAAATTTAGGACGGTTCAGGACCGTCGTCGGTCGGCAACGCAAAAATGCCGATGACGGTCCTGAACCGTCTAGCGTCGTTAAGGGGTTAATGAAAAGAAATTAGGAACAGTGCCAAACAAAGATAGTGGTGAATGTGGGTACTGCACGAGGGCAATTCAACTATGGAGTTTTGTGAGACTCCAATGCCGGGTGCAGAAAAGCCTGGGCTGCAAACACACAAATAACCAACGTTGTGACTGCTCTCCGGTCTTAAAACTTCAATGTTTTATTTCACAAGTTTTAAAATACGACCAACGTTTCAGTCCCTGTTCGGGACTTTCTCCAGGATCAAACAAACAATAATTTCCAAAATACACACAAATGAAATATATACATACATGCATAATCATGTAAACTCACCCAAGGTGTTGTGCACACACTGTCAGCATCCCAAAGTGGAAAATGGCACATGCGAGCGCATGCTCCGCCCCTACCAATGACGTCGTGCGTTTCTCCGTAATGATGGAGGTCCCCACCCGGTGATCAATAAACCACTATATCAGTGCATAGAAATAACCTGTACTGAGATAGCAGTGGGACAAATAAAGAAGGATATCGAATAAGTGTAAGGAGAAAGGGTAAAACCTTTAATATTGTGCACAATTTAAAGTGCAAAAGTGTATATCCTAATATATAAAGACAGGAATGGAGACTTTAAAACCATACATACTCTTGCACTTTAAATCTTGCATGGTTTTAAAGTCTCCATTCCTCTGTCTTTATATCTTAGGATATACACTTTTGCACTTTAAATTGTGCACAATATTAAAGGTTTTACCCTTTCTCCTTACACTTATTCAATATCCTTCTTTATTTGTCCCACTGCTATCCCAGTACAGGTTATTTCTATGCATGGAAATAGTGGTTTATTGATCATCATGGTGACCGGGTGGCGTCCTCCGTCATTACGGAGATACGGACAACGTCATTGGTGGGGGCGGAGCATACGCGCATGTGCCATTTTTCACTTCAGGATGCTGGCGGTGGGTGCACAACACCTTGAGTGAGTTTACATGATGATGCATGTATGTATATATTTCATTTGTGTGTATTTGTCAGGAACGTTCGGGGATCCTACACGCAGAATGCTAGTAATGCATACCGGATCTTAGGATGGCCGGACTAACACTACACACACAAAGAATAGTCAAATAGTTAGCCGAGGTCAGGGGTATCAGAAATCAGGATCAACGATAATGCAATAGCCAAGGTGAAAGGAACACAGAAGGAGGGATAGCCAAACAAAGCCAAAGTCAGAATGCAAGAATACCAAAACGGAATACACGCTCTTGGGTCAAACAAGAACCACAACAGGGCAATAAGTCTCTCCCTGGTTTCTCTTTAACCCCTTAAGGACACATGACGTGCGAGACACGTCATGATTCCCTTTTATTCCAGAAGTTTGGTCCTTAAGGGGTTAAATACCATGTACACTTAGGTAGGTAACCACGCCCACAAAATGTTCTTGTTTGAACACCTTGGCGGGCTATGGCGTTCTTAGTGTCATGACGTGTCATGAGGCTCATTAGCCACGTCATAAAAGAAGGCGGGTTTATCGCGGCTGGGACAAGTGTGAGAATCGCTAGGAACAAGCTGAAAGAAAGTAGGAGTGTCCCCAGTACCCTGCAATGAGATGCCAGCTGTGACATGCTCCTGACTGATAAATAAGGTAACCTGACAGTATTTTGAAAATTATGTTTGTTTGATCCTGAAGAAAGTCCCGAACAGGGACTGAAATGTTTATCGTATTTTAAACCTTGTGAAATAAAACATTGAAAACAGTCGCAAAGTTGGTTATTTTTATTAAAATATATATATATATATATATATATATACATATTTTATTAATATATATATATATATATCAGCATTTAGTTAGGCACACTCACAGAATTTCTTGATCATGTAATGAAGAATTTATTTTCTAAAAAACGCAATGACATCTTTAATCAACGTTTCGGCCCACTTGGGCCTTTATCAAGATCAAATATGGCTCAGTGATACAATCATATTTATAAGAAAGAAAAAGAGTGACTTACCTATTACCCTGATTACAAAATAATTATAGGAGTGTGCTGTGCAACCTAGAAGTCTGAGGGTGATGATGCATGTGTGGCGTTCTGGAGGGATTACCATAGAAATATTAAACAAACCGTCAATGTGTTAAAGTGTCATTGAAAATACTTTATATCGGTAATTAGATGTGTATCAATCTATCTCATGACCAAATTATTGAATATCATGTACCTGATACCAAAACAAAGGCACATAACTATGCCGAAAAATATGTGCTGAACATGAACACGTCAATATCCAGGTGCATATTGTATCGAAATCAAGTTAATCTCTGAAAACTCAGTAGAATTCTGCACTGTGTGTCAAATTAGAGGCAATAGATGAAAATATATCAAGTTGTGCGCTTCCCACCATAGTTTACATTATCTGAAATTGTTACATTAAGAAAAAGGAAATGTTTACAAAATTATATTTTTCTTGAAAAGGTTCCTAAGATTTTTATATTGATGGTACAAGAAAAATAATAATAATGGGTTGTTATAAATATAATTTGTCAGAGCTGTATGGATTTATGTTGTGGTTACCTTTCTTGTATCTACTGCATAACATAATACTCTCCTTTCAATGCATTTCAAAACTCCCTATTTCAGATTAAACTATTAAAAGTGACGGCATCCATTGAAAACTCTGAATATTTGGGAACCGAATTGAGTGAATCAGGGCAGCTTGAAGGCAATATTAATTAAATATATTTACTCAGGCTACTTTTTTGACAGCATTTGCCAACCTACAAAGCAATTATAGGAATTGAGACATATGTGCTCAAGACCTGAACCTATAGCAACACTATATGAATGATCAAAAGTGGCCACTGAAATTGATCTGATTAATTTTGAAAATGATTTGCAGGAAGATTCTTCAACGAATTCTAAATTTAACAAACACGATGACCTATCAATTATATGGTCAAACTGGAAAATGGTTAAAAATATATTTATATATCAATTAATATGATTAGGCCAATACAACTCATGCTTTCATTTTTATCATCCTTTTTTAAGAATATATAATATTATACATTAACTGCACAGCTATGTGAATCAAGATTCTCTTCAACCAATTAGGCCCTATTGCTTGCTTAATTATACACATGCCAGAAACTCGAACTTCCACATATTGTTGATCAAGCTTTTGCATTTACAAGCAGACATCTATAGTACCTGTTTTTGCTTGCACTAATTAACAGGTTTATTAATATTAAGCTTTTTTTTTTATTAGATATATAAAAGGCAATGATTTAGCAAGCAGTAACTTTAATTCTACTGGCCAAGTCTTCGCAGGATCCAGGAAGGCTAATTTCAACAATTTTTTTTTTGTTTAAATCCATTTTAAACAAATGTAATAAATGAAAAAAAAAAATAGATAAAAAAATAATTATTTTTTACCCGGCGAGGGCTCCATGCAAACTGAGCCTTGCAGGGCTAAGAAAGACTTATAAATCCTTCCACACAAGCAATTTGAATCAGAGTGCTCTGACAGGTAAGTCATGAGCCTTATAGGTATTTGGGGGGGTTAGTTACTCTTACTATTACCCCTTACCCAACGCTTTTTTACTTATCATTTAGGACCCCCACCAGCCACTAATAGGGGGTAGAGCGGGACAATAGGTCCCCCTGTTATCATTAGAATTATGGAGGTAAATGGGTGGAGGTTGGGGTAACCTAGGTCCCAAATTTAGTTTAACAGCCCCCACCCTCAGGGCATGTGTGATGGCTGGGGGGGGGCACTATTTTCAACCTTGTTAATTATTATAATAGGTACCCTACCATGGGGGCATGGGGAACCTCTGTGAGGACCCCCTTGATTGGATTGGGGAGACCTTTTTTTACAACAGGGAGCAGCCACTGGCTCCTTGATGTTTAGTAGACATGCTCCTACTCACGGCACAGCAAGTTGGGGCAGAAGGTAGAATTTTTCTTCCCTAATGCTAATATAGGGATCATATTGACCCCCATAGAGTGAGGGGTCTTTCTGATGAATGAATAAATTGCCGAAATTTCTGTCCGAGGTAAATAGTTAAAAAGCTTACTGCCTCCTTTCAGTCAGGGGTTTTAGCCAAAGCTCCTACTAGGTGCTTTAGTTAATTTACCTGAGCTCTGCTCTGCAGTGCAGGTACAGCTCATTGGCTAAAAGCATTCGCTGATTGCCCTTCTTAGCTGAGTGCATTTTATACATAGTAGTGGGTTTACCATGAAATGAGATCTATGAACATTAAAGAGACATGCATCAACTGACAATTATTTTTTTTAACCAGCAAGCAAACACATTTAATCAAATATGCAAACCAATATAAAGCAAGCAAACTTTGAAAAGTATGCAATAAATGTTTATAAGTGACTTATAAACGTGGTCAGTTTGGCACAGCTCTCAGCTAAGGGAGTTTGTTCAGCCCAGCCCTCCCATCCCCCCACTAATCCATTCCAGACCAGTTCACTAATGACAGAAACAGGGCATCACTGTGATTGGATGAAAGTCATTTGGAGTTTAACACTATTCGAGGAGGGTACCTGACCATCCTACATTGAGCCCTGATATCATTTGCATACGCCAAACCTAGTGGGTATTTTGGCCGCATATTTAAACAATCCAGACCAAGTGTGCAGCGTCTGTCGGAATGCCGGGGGAGATCGTGGAACTCGGAACTCAGCTGTTTGGTAAGCAGGCTGAAAGCCTGACAGAAACCCCCTCGAAGACCGCTAGGAAGGCGGGAAACAGAAGGCTTTAACCCCTTAAGGACCAAACTTCTGGAATAAAAGGGAATCATGACATGTCACACATGTCATGTGTCCTTAAGGGGTTAAAGGAAAACAAGCATGAAAAGCTTGGACCAATCGTGGAGCATGCACATCAGAAGCAGAGACCCAGGAGCGCTCCTCTGGTTCATAACTCTTCCAGTGGACCAAATATTGTAAGGCACCACAAGAAAACCTAGAGTCAACAAGAGAGGGCACCTCATATTCCTCACTGGAGGCAGCATGGATAGGGCCAGGACGAACAACAGGCCTAGTGAACCTATTGCACAGCAGAGGTTTGAAAAGGGACATTTGAAACAAGAAGGTAATTCCAAGGAATATAAGACAGTGTTGATCCTGCGCAAAACCTTATAAGGACCAATAAATGTAGGTGCCAGTTTCATTGAAGGAACATGCAGATGCAAATTCCTTTGTAGAAGCCTAAACCCTATTACCCGGTACATAGCTAGGCGCTGCAGCCAGAAGGCGATCAGCAAATCACTTCTGGGACATTGCTGCATGGGACAAGGCAGATTGGACCTGCTCCCACATTTCCCTCAAGGTGGCAAGATGGGCATCCATTCCTTTCTCTGAGAACACACCAGGAAGGACGCTAGGTTGAACACCATAAACCACCATAAAAGGACTTAAGCCAGTAGAGGCATGACAAACTGAGTTTCTAGCAAACTCAGCCCATGGAAGTAGACCAGACCAATTATCTTGGAGTTCATTAGTAAAGCAGCATAAGTACAGTCCCAGGTACTGATTCACCCTTTCGGCAGCACCAATTGATTGAGGGTGATAAGCAGAGAATAAGGAAAGAGTAACACCCATCTCTGCACAGAAACCCCTCCAGGACCTGGAGATGCACTGATGACCCCTGTCTGAGACTATATCAGCTGGAATGCCATGTAATCTGAATACTTCCTTGGCAGAGATATTGGCCAGTTGAGCAGCAGAGGGGAGTTTGTTCAAGGGTAAAGTGGGCCATTTTGGAAAACCTGTCCGTAACCATAAGAATAACTGTATGACCTTCAGAGAGAGGAAGATCCCCTATAAAATCCATGGAAAGATGTGTCCGAGGCATTTTGGGTATAGAAAGGGGCATGAGAAGGCCAGCAGGCTTATGGGAGAGAGACTTAGATTTAGTACAAATCTTGCATGCCTGAACATAGTCCTTAATCTCTTTCATAGAAGAAGGCCACCAAAATTGTCTTGTTATGTTTTTATAAGTTTTAATTATGCCTGGCTGACCTGCAGTTTTGGAATGATGAAATAAAGTTAACACCTATTTTCTATCACTGTGCTTTACATATAATAAGCCAACTGAGTTATCGGGGGATGCCTAAATCTGATACTACTTAATTCTGTTGAGTAGAAGATAAGAAATAGTAAGACGAGTTGCAGCAATGATGTTAGCAGGAGGAACAATGGTTTCAGGAACAGTGGGTGTTATCTCAAGTGGTTTGTATTATCTAGAGATGGCATCTGCCTTAATATTACGATAACCAGGTCCATAAGTAAGGGAGTACTGAAAACGAGATAAGAACAAGAACCATCTAACTTGTCTAGAGGATAATCGTTTAGCTTCAGCTATATACGAAAGATTTTTTTGATCAGTGATCACCAATATAGGGTATTTAGAACCTTCTAGTAAGTGTCTCCATTCCTTGAATGCTAACATTATAGCTAGAAGTTCCCTGTTCCCTATATCATGATTCTTTTGGAATACGACAGTTTCTTAGAATTAAAACAACATTGGTGTAAGGGTTCTTTAGGAGTCTTTCTCTGAGAAAGAACCGCTCCTACACCAGATTCAGATGCGTCTACCTCTAGGACAAAAGGTAATGTCGGGTCAGGATGGAGTTATACTGGAGCTTTGGAAAACACTTTTTTCAAGGTACTGAAGGCACAAAGAGCCTCTGGGTTTCAAACCCCGGGGATTTGCACCTTTCTTTTTTTTATCTTTGTTATGGGATTTATTATAGACAATAATTTTTTTTATAAATTTCCTATAATATTTGAAAACCCAATAAATATTTGAATTACCTTATGTCCTTGGGGAAGTGACCAAGACGCAATAGCCTCTAATTTAGAAGTATCCATACTAAACCCCCATTCAGAGATGACATAGCCGAGAAACTGCACAGTGAGAAAAATATATGTTCTGGATTGGTTAAACACCTCTCTTCGGGTATATATTACAGTGGAGCACTCAAGTGATATATGTACCAATTATATTGTTTACTTACATACAGTATGTATATGGCATAGTATTAAAATAGAAAGAGGGAAAAAAGTACATAGTACAATACTGTAAGGTTGATTTCACAATAATTTAAATAGATGGGTTCAACTCACATTGATTAGAGCCTACGATAGGACAGGCTTAAATCACACGCGCTACTGTGCTGTCTGGTGGCACTTTACCCTTTTGTTGTATAGGGGATGATCCTCAAAGAAAGAAATATAGATACAGAGAACTCTCTGGTGAAGTATATTAGGACTAATATAAATATATATGCATAAACCAAATGGTTGCTCACCTTTTATAGAGCCCTTTTAGCCTGGCCCTAGGTGTAATCGCTTGGGTGTCTGTATAGGGGACACCACCATCTTAGGTATAGAAGCAGTAGTGAAGGTAGCCAAAGTGGGCTAAAATAGTACTTTATTACCAATAAACAAAAAAAATAATCAAAATTAGCTCAAATATGCTTAAAAAAAAATAAAGTATAAAATGCTCAAAATACTGTCCACATAAGCTCCTTCTGACGATACACGTTTCTCCCAAACTTCTGGGCTTCCTCAGTTGGTCTAATCAAAAAGACATTTCTCTGGTTTACAGCACAATCCATATTTGAATAACCTGTGCAACACCATCCTAACATGTTAATGATATGTTTTAAGATCTGATGAATGAATGAGGATGTCATCTAAGAAAACAGCAGCACACAACGTTAATACATCACATAGAACATAATTTATCAGAACTTGGAAGACTGCCGGGGCATTGCATAAACCAAAAGGCATCACCAAGTATTCATAATGCCGGCTGCAGGTGTTGAAGGCTGTTTTCTAGTCATCACCCTATCTTATCCTCACAAATTATATGCACCCCTTAGATCAAGCTTAGTAAAATACTTAGACCCCTTTATATGATCAAATAACTCAGTTATGAGTGGAATGTGGTAAGCATTACGGATAGTGATCCAATGTAGGCCCCTGTAATCAATACAAGGTCTCAAATCACCCTCTTTCATTGAAACAAAAAATAATCCTGCTCCTGCAAGAGATGAGGATCTTCTAATGAATAATTTCCTTAAAGATTCCTGTATGTACTCCCCCATGATTCTATTCTCTTTTTCTGAAAGTGGGTAGACCCTACCCTTTGGGGCATAGTACCAGACAACAAATTTATGGCACAGTTATATGGGCGATGTGGAGGTAGCTTATCAGCCTCTCTTTTCTCAAATACTTGACCAAGATCTGCATATTGCAGAGGTATGGAAGTAGATAAAGGAAAGGCAGTAGATAAGTCCAGTGTAAAAGCAGGGCAAACTTGTTCAAGACAGTTTGAATAACATTTCTATTTTTCCCAATCAGTAACAGGGTTGTGTTTTACCAACCTGGTAAAACATGGTAAAACAAGAAGGGACATGCAATATCTGAAACGTTATGTTTTCTTTATGCAAGATCCCCACAGACATAAGCAAGTCCTGGGTTTCATGCGTGACAAGTGGTTTTTCTAATGGTCTACAATCTATGGCCTCAATGGTCAAGGGTATTGCCTTTTGGATCAGAGACAAGGCAGCAGAGTTGGCAAAATTCCGGTCCATTAAATTATCCACAGCACCTGAATCAATCAAGGCATTACTGGTGATGGTGCTACCATTGACATAAAGTATGACAGGTATAGTTAGTCTAGTTGTTAAATTAGAAGCGAATAATGTAATTACACCCAAGGCTGACCCCTGACTATGCCTTAGGTGCTGGAATTTTCCGGACGGATAGGACATTCATTTCTCAAATGTTCCCTTTTACCGTAATAAAGACATAAGCCCTCCTTTCTCCTGTAAGATTTATCATCCTCTGTTAACTTAGTGGCACCTAATTGCATGGGTTCTGGTGGTGGTGGCAGAGGTGGTAAGGCAAGTAAGGCTGTTGAAGGCAGACTGGAAACCGGATAGGAATATATCCTTTTTTGTGTTTCTCTATGAGTGTGTTTCACCCTTATACAATTGTCTATAACAATACAAAAATCTATAAGATCCCCAAGTAAAGTAGGCAATTCCCTAGATTCTATTTCATCCAAGATATAATAAGCTAAGCCCTCCTGGAAGGAAGTTACTAGGGACTCATTATTCCATACTACCTCTAATGCCAAAGTTCGGAATTCAATGGCAAAATCCGCTACAGACCTGGATCCTTCTTTGATCCTCATCAAGGATTTGCCTGCAGAACTGACTCTGCCTGGCATGTCAAATGTCCTCTTAAAAGCTGAGAGGAACTCAGCATAGGTATATGCAATAGAGGAACTAGATTCCCATATAGGATTGGCCCATGCCAAGGCTCTATCTGACAGGTGATTAATCAAAAATGCTTTCTTAGACCTATCGTTAGGATAAGAACGTGGGTTCATAACCAAATGGATGTCTATCTGGTTAAGAAACCCACAACATAACATAGGATCCCCACTATAGCGTTGGTGAGGTGTCATGTGGACAGTATGTGCTGGAACACCAGAAACAGGTTCAGGAACAGGAACCGCAGGGGCGGCAGCATTTTCCTGTGCATCAGGCTGCAAGTGAGCAGTACGCACTAAGATGGCTTGCAAGGACTGGGCAAATTGATCCATGTTATGATCAATTCAGTCCATCCTTGCACCACAAATGGCCAATTGTTGCGATATGTCTGTAGGTTCCATTTAAAGCCCTGTTGTAATGTCAGGTATCCAGGAACCTGAACACACATACAAAATCACAAACAAGACTATTTGTAATACCGGTCCTGAGAATGGGCAGGTTATGCAAATAAGCAGAGTCAGTATACAAGCCAAGGTCAAAGGATTACAGAGGTAAGGAATAACGATGAAACAAATCCAAGGTCAATGGATTAAATTAGCAGGATAACTGGAATACAAGAGCCAGTTAAGATACCAAACAACTATACAGAAGGAACGCACTATTGGGCTACCAAGAAACAACAGCAGGGCAACAAGGAATGGGAGAGGTGAGTATATATAAGCTATCTGTGATTGGATGAAAGTCGTTTGGAGATTACCACTATTCGAGGGGGGTACCTGATCCTCCTACACTGAGCCCTGACGTCATTGGTATGCACCAAATCCCATGGATATTTCGGCTGCATATATAAAAATCCGCACGCAAACGTGCAGTGTCTGTCGCAAAGCCGGGGGAGATCGCGGCACTCGGAGCTGTGCCGTCAGGTAAGCAGGCTGAAAGCCTGACAATTATAGAGGAGGCAGATAGCGGTGCCTCACAGACCCCACAGACTCACAAACTCAAAAATAGTTTTACACCTTACGATGGGGGGAGCTACCATGCGACTCTTGGCAGTATAACCACTGCAGAGAGCTGTAGTGGTTTTGGCTCTTGGGGTGTTTCTTTAATGGATGTTCAGAAACCTGGACCACTATTCCTTATGGACTGAGCTATCCATAAGCTGTCCATGATTTACCCCCATTCCCACTGTACAGGCACATTTCTGGTTACATCATAAGCCCTTGATATCAGACAGAGGAATTTACTGGAGCCCTTGTAGACATTTTTTTCTCAGTTGGAGAGGACCACTGAATGGAAAGAGGAAAATGTACTATGTATTTAATTTATACTAAACATACACCTTGTTAATAGAGATGTCCCGAATACAGAATGGAAAATTAGCAATAACCCCTAGAGAAATTGGGAAATGTTTTTTTTTTTTTTTTTTCAATGTCTGATTTTTATTGAAGATTTTTCACACAAAAGTAACATAGGGGATACATAAAGGAAAAGGGGAAGGGAGTAAAGGGGTAACATATGTAGCATAATTCACACAATTTTACATGGTACACGTAAAGCCACAAGGTAGTCTATACATTCAATGTCCCAAAGGAATTACGAGTAAAGTGCATGTATATGAGCTGTATATTTGTCGCATAATGAGAGCATAGTGTCACCTTAGAATCAGCAATAATAAACAGTAGCAATAGTAAACAATGTTGCATGATATAAAACAGTATGCATGCTCCAGTACATGCAGGGTGTTCCGCAGCGGTGTTTTTTTTTTTAACTATATATATTTTTATTAGTGTAGATGCGCATAGGAAGAATGTCCTCCGTAACATTGACAATAAAATAAAATAAATTATCTACCGTGACATTGACAGTACAATAGTTAACAATTCGGTACATAGGCTAGCATTTTGGCATAAAACTCATTTTTCTTTATTTTTTTTTATTTTTTTTGTCAAGCTATGTATGTAACACAGTACATTTACATCATAGAGTTTCTGTATATCATGCTAGTGCTACATATCTGCGGTACTTCTCAATGTAGGTGCCTCACATCTTTGACATTCCTGATATTAAATCAACCTTTTTAATATTCATGTGGGTTTGTGATTCATCTTCCTTGCGTGTACTTGAAGTGATCGCAAATTATTATTATTTTTTTTTTTTTTGGTAGTTTCAATGTCTAAGGCCCGACTAACTCTCCAACTCTGCCAATAACGTGAGTGTTTGCCCTCTTGTCCAGTGAGCCTGTATGCTAATCGCTCAAACTCATAGGTGGAGTGGACTTTGTCCTTCACCTCCTGGATATGAGGGGGAGATGTGTTTTTCCATCTACTGGCTATGCTGGATTTAGCTGCTAAAAGTAGGTGGCAGATGACCACCTTATGTTGGGAGGATAGTAACCCGGCATATATGTGAAGTAGGCAACATTCGGGGCGGTTGGGGATGTTAACAGCGGTGACCTCTAAAATCAGGTTTCTTACTTGCTGCCAGTAGCGAGATAGCCCTGGACAGTCCCAGAATATGTGCAATAATGTGCCTTCCTCGGCTCCACATCTCCAGCACAAGCGTGGTGCGGAATGGTACATCTGGGCTATTCGTGTGGGGACTAAGTACCACCTCATCAGAAGTTTGCAGTAGGCCTCCCAGTGGGCTAAGTTGTGAGAGGATGAGCGTGTGGTTTGCAGGGAATGTAGCCACATAGGAAGTGGGAATGATGTATTTAGGTCGCTTTCCCATAGTAGCATATAGAGGTGTTTCTTGGTGCTGTCTGCGTTGTTAATCGTGTTGTAACATAGAGATAATGGTTTTTGTGTCCGACTCGTGGAGAGACATTGCCTGCCGAAAGCTGTTAATTGATCTGCTTCACATTGTTGTAGCTTCAAAGAAGTGAGGATGTGTTTAATGCGTAAGTAGGTAAATATTTCTTTGGGGGGTAAGGCATATTCTGTGAGTAGCTCAGGAAAATGTGTTATACCCTGTGATGTGAACAGGTCTCCTACGAGTACGATCCCTCTGTCCGTCCAAGTCTTTAGCGGTAGGTCGCTAGTAAAGTCAAGTAGACGAGTGAGGTGAGCAAAGAGAAGAGGATGTGCTGGTCCCATCAGGGCCGCCGCCCATCTCCTCCAGCTTGTGAGTAAAAAGTTGGTGTTAGGCAGACCAGACGAGGGGGATTTTCCCGCCTCATTTGAGGACCACAGGTGTTTGCTAATTGTGTCCTGGTGTATGCAGGCGTTTTCCAGAGGTAGCCACACCGGAGGTTTGGGGCATGTCAGGGCTACCAGGCCCTGTGCTAATACTGAG
Source organism: Pelobates fuscus (assembly GCF_036172605.1). Lineage (NCBI taxonomy): Eukaryota > Metazoa > Chordata > Amphibia > Anura > Pelobatidae > Pelobates > Pelobates fuscus. Next base: position 46,223,601 of record NC_086319.1, on the reverse strand, counting down.
GCTTTGTAGTAGGATTTTATGTCAGGGGCTCCTAGCCCTCCTTTTGTTGGTGGGAGCCAGGTGAGTCTGCGCGCAATTCTGGGAGTTTTTTTCTTCCAGATATAAGAGTTGAACACGGATTGGAATTTTTTGAGTAGGGAATCTGGCAGGGCGATAGGGAGGGTGCGGAACAAATATAAGATGTGTGGAAGGGCCATCATCTTGATAGTCTGAACCCGTCCTAACCATGAGATTTCTAGCGGCTGCCATTTCTCTAATTGTGTTTGTAATGAGCGCGTCAGGGGGAGGTGGTTTTCTCTCGTGAGTTTGGAATAAGAAGCGGTCAGATTGACCCCCAAGTATTTCAGTGATGAGGTCCTCCAGTCAAAGGGGTACCTGTCCTTCAGTATTTGTACTATCGAACCGGGAAGATTAATCGGAAGCACTTGAGTTTTGGTGACATTATTCTTATTGTATGATACCTGGCCATATTGCGTTAGTAATGTCATCAGGGCCGGAATAGATCTGTCAGGATGTGTGAGAAATAAGATGACATCATCCGCGAAAAGGGCAAGTTTTTGTGTACCAGCCGGTGTCGTGATACCCTGGATGCCTGTATGCGTCTTAATTCTGTGGATCAGCGGTTCTAGGCAGAGAATGAATAATATAGGGGACAGTGGGCACCCTTGTCTCGTCCCATTGCTGATTTCGAAAGGCTCAGATAGGAACCCTGTATTGAATATTTTGGCATTAGGCGCTTGGTACAGTGCCATAATTCCCCCCCAAGAATGAGGGTGAGAACCCCATTTTTTAACAAGGTGGCTTTTAGGTAATCCCAATTTAGACGATCAAACGCCTTTTCGGCGTCAAGCCCTAAGAACACTCCTTGTTGGAGCGTAGAGTTTGCCCAGCTGATCAAATTCATGCAGTGTCTTGTATTGTCCCCTGCTTGCCTCCCAGGGACAAACCCGGCTTGTTCCGTCGAGACTAAGTCTGTGAGGAAGGGCTTTATACGGGATGCTAGGAGTTTTGCATACAGTTTGACATCAGCATTGAGCAATGAAATTGGTCTTAGGTTTTCACATTTTGTAGGGGGTTTGCCCGGTTTGGGGAGCGTTACTACATGGGCTTCTAGCATTTCCCTTGGCATCACCCCGGTGTCCCTAATGCGGTTAAACAGTTTGCTGAGAAAAGGCGACACGATGTGCACTAATTTTTGGTAATAGTAATTAGGAAATCCGTCGGGGCCAGGGGCTTTATGTTTCGGAAGGGACAATATGGTTCTAGAAACCTCCTCCTCCGTGAATGGGCTGTCTAGCGCCTTTGATTGCGCTTGCGAAAGGGAAGGGAGTTCAACACTGTCCAGAAATTGTTTTATAGAGTCTTGTGACGGTTGGGGTGTCGAGGGGTCGTCTTTTAAGTTATAAAGCTTTGTATAGTATTGGGCCAATGTGTTTACTATGTCAGTGGGATGATAGAGTTTTATCTGTTGTGGCGATTCTATATATGGGATCTTCGACTGAAGTCTTTGGGCCTTCAATCTGTTGGCCAGCAGTTTACCCGCTTTGTTGCCCTGCGTGTAGTATGTCAATCGTAACGCACTCATTCTTCTCTCTATGATCTGTAGCGAGAGTGTGTTCAGGTCTCTTTGGGTGTGCGCAATACGTTTCGTTAGTTTGGCGGAAGGGTTGATTTTATTTGTCTTTTCTAGGTCTGTAAGTTCAAGGGTTAAGCGGGCTATTTCATCGTTGTGTTTTCTCTTTTTGCGGGACCCCAATTGTATCAGGATCCCCCTGACTACCGACTTGTGTGCTGCCCTGTGAGATTGTATGGTAACGTCATCAGTCGCGTTTTCCCGAAAATAATCGGTCGCAGTCTGAAGGATTGTTTCGAGTGTTGTATCGTCATCTAGCAGTTCCTCGTTTAATCTCCATTTCCCCCGCCCTCTTGCTGGGTGTAAGCTATTGAAAGTGACTGTTATAGGGGCATGGTCTGACCAAGTTCTTAGACCGATATCTGCTTCAGCTATGTTCGTGAGGGTGAGCTTATCCACCATGATCAGGTCTATGCGAGAGTACGTAGAGTGTGTTGGGGAGAAGTATGTGTAGTCCCTGCCCGACGGATATTTGTTGCGCCAGGCGTCATATAAGTCTAGATCAAATGCTAAGGCGGACAGTGACTTACTGAGCACGAGTGCCGCAGCTGTAGGTTTTTTGTTATGTTCACGTTTGATGTCCAAATTGGGGTCTAGGCTGCAATTAAAGTCCCCCCCAATAATAACGTGCCCTTGTTTCATAGTATCTATTTTTTTGAGCGCTTTCCGGAGAAAGGGCAGTTGCCCTTCATTGGGAGCATATAGGGACGCTATTGTTACAATGATGCCGTTTAGTTTGCCTACCAGAATGAGAAGTCTTCCCACGGTGTCGGTGTATTGTGAAGTAGGTTGAAACACCCAGTCGGAATGGAAGAGTATTGATACCCCTTTAGTTTTGTTTTGTGAATAAGCATGGAAGGTTTGCGGGTATTTTTTGGTGTGTATCGATAGGGGTTTTTGGTGACATAGGTGGGTCTCTTGGAAGCAGGCGACTGCAGCCCGGGATTTGTGCATGTCTCGAATAGCTAAGCTACGTTTATGCGGGCTGTTCAGGCCCTTAACATTCATGAATAGGATCTTAAATGTAGATTGTTCCATATCTAAGTTTGGGTTTATGTCCGCATGTACATACTGTGGTCTTGGTTCGGTTAAGGGTGGGATGACAACTCTTTGTTTCCTGATCTTGGGCCTGGTTGGTTTCAGCGTTTTCAAACTGTAGCTGCTTAGTTCCTTGTGCTAATGCTGTTGGGGTGCCATGTGCGGTATTATACGCTCTGCGTTTGCGACTAATGTGCCTCCAGCGAGTTGTGATCAGTAATGTTACATGTCGAGGGGGGAAGATAGGTAAGGGGGTTAACAGGGGATCCCGTAAAACCAGGGATATGAACATGAACATATTTGGGAAATGTTTTAATGATTACTACGGCAATCTATATAATATATCTCAAAATAACACAGATGATGATATTAAAAATTATTTAAAAACTATAAAGAAGTTTCAATTAACACCTATTGATAACAAACTTCTAAATAAACCTATAACTATGGAGGAGATTATGAAAGCTATAAATGACTTAGAAAGATCTAAAACACCAGGCCCTGATGGGTTTAGTAACCTATTTTATAAAACATTTAAAGATCTACTATGTCCATATTTGACCTCTGCTTTTAATACAGCTGCAAACAGATGATTTCTACCAGCAGAGATGCTTAAGGCTAATATCTTGCCAATTCTAGAAAATGATAAAAATCCCACCGACATAAAAAATTACCGTCCAATATCTTTAATAGATGTAGACACTAAGCTATATGCCTCGGTCTTGGCTGCCAGAATAAAAAAAACTTCTTCCATTAATTATCCATAAAGATCAAATAGGATATGTTCCAGGCAGAAATTCTTATACAAGTATAAGGAAAATCATTAACATCTTGGACGACGCAAATAGAAATGATATTCCAGTTCTGACTCTGTCGATTGATGCTGAAAAAGCATTTGACAGAGTCAGCTGTAAATATTTAGAAGCCGTCTTATCACATTATGAACTGCAAGGCTGGATTAAGAAAGCTATAATGGCCCTATATGCAAATCCAGTTGCACGTACCATTGGACCTAATATTGTTGCCCCATGGTTCCAACTTAGAAATGGTACTCGGCAGGGATGCCCCCTTTCGCCATTACTTTACTTGTTGACTATGGAACCATTGGCTGAAAACATCAGAAACAATAAGAAGATTAATGGCTATAAAATAATGGATGAAGATCAAAAAATCAGTCTACCGTATATACTCGAGTATAAGCCGAGTTTTTCAGCCCATTTTTTGGGCTGAAAAACCCCAACTCGGCTTATACTCGAGTCAAGGTCTGTATTATGGCAATTTACATTGCCATAATACAGACTGGGGGAGAGGGGGGCTGGCAGAGCTGTAACTTACCTGTTCTGCAGCTCCTGTCAGCTCTCTCCTCCTCCGCGCCGTCCGTTCAGCACCTCGGTCAGCTCCCAGTGTAAATCTCGCGAGAGCCGCGGCTCTCGCGAGACTTACAGTGTGAGCTGATAGAAGGAGCTGCACGGACGGCGCAGAGGAGGAGAGAGCTGACAGGAGCTGCAGAACAGGTAAGTTACAGCTCTGCCAGCCCCCCTCTCCCCCCCACTGAACTGCCACTGGACCACCAGGGAAGGAGAGCCCCCCTCCCTGCCATGTATCAAGCAGGGAGGGGGGACGAAAAATAAATAAAAATATAAACAAAATAAGAAATAATAATAAAAAATAATAATAATAATAATAAAAAAAAATAATAATACAAAAAGGGGGTATAAGGACCACTGTGGGAGGGGGGGTATAAGGACCACTATGGGAGGGAGGGGGTGGGATAAGGACCACTATGGGAGGGAGGGGGGGTATAAGGACCGCTATGGGAGGGAGGGGGGGATAAGGACCACTATGGGAGGGAGGGGGGGATAAGGACCACTATGGGAGGGAGGGGGGGGGATAAGGACCACTATGGAAGGGAGGGGGGGATAAGGACCACTATCGGAGGGAGGGGGTGGGATAAGGACCACTATGGGAGGGAGGGGGGGAGAAAAGGAACACTATGGTAGGGAGGGGGGGATAAGGACCACTATGGGAGGGAGGGGGGGATAAGGACCACTATGGGAGGGGGATAAGGACCACTATGGGAGGGAGGGGGGGATAAGGACCACTAGGGGAGGGGAGGGGGAAGTAAGGACCACTATGGGAGGGAGGGGGGGTATAAGGACCGCTATGGGAGGGAGGGGGGGATAAGGACCACTATGGGAGGGAGGGGGTGGATAAGGACCACTATGGAAGGGAGGGGGGGATAAGGACCACTATCGGAGGGAGGGGGTGGGATAAGGACCACTATGGGAGGGAGGGGGGGAGAAAAGGAACACTATGGGAGGGAGGGGGAGATAAGGACCACTATGGGAGGGAGGGGGGGATAAGGACCACTATGGGAGGGGGATAAGGACCACTATGGGAGGGAGGGGGGGATAAGGACCACTAGGGGAGGGGAGGGGGAAGTAAGGACCACTAGGGGAGGGGAGGGTAAGGACCACTAGGGGAGGGGTGAGTCAGGACCACTGGGGGAGTGGGGTGAAGGAACACGGGGGTGGGGAGGTAAGGACCACTGAGGGAGGACATATGGGGGGGGGCAAATATCCTTGCACCGGCCCTGCACACACTGCATTCATACACTGCATTCATACACACACTGCATTCATACACACACTGCACTCATACACACACACACTGCACTCATACACACACACTGCACTCACACACACTGCATTCATACACACACTGCATTCATACACACACACACTGCACTCATACACACACTGCACTCATACACACGCTGCACTCATACACACGCTGCACTCATACACACGCTGCACTCATACACACACTGCACTCATACACACACGCTGCACTCATACACACACACATACACACACACGCTGCACTCATACGCACACACTGCATTCATTATACACACACTGTAAATAAATATTCAATTAATATATTTTTTTTAGGATCTAATTTTATTTAGAAATTTACCAGTAGATGCTGCATTTCCCACCCTAGTCTTATACTCGAGTCAATAAGTTTTCCCAGTTTTTTGGGGAAAAATTAGGGGCCTCGGCTTATATTCGGGTCGGCTTATACTCGAGTATATACGGTATATGCCTACGATATTTTAATTACTGTTACAAATCCTAAAAGCTCTTTAGAACATATAATGCAAGAATTAGATCGATACAGCTTTATATCAAACTATAAGTTGAATGCAAACAAATCCCTGATGCTAGATATTAATCTCAATAAAAAAAACGCAACAAGAGATTAAAAACAGATATGATTTTATTTGGGTCAAAGAAAGCACGGATTACTTAGGAATTAAAATAGTTAGAGAGATAAACAGGACTATGGAAATAAATTTCCTAACATTATTATTGGAGCTCAATAAATGGTTAAAAGATCGCAGAAATTTAGAGATTACTTTCTGGGGACGAATAAACGTCATTAACTCATATGTCATACCAAAGTGGAATTATATGTTCCTCCATATTCCAATCCATTGGCTCCAATTAATACAAAGAAGTTTTACTCAATACATTTGGAAAGGTAAGAAGCCAAGACTAAAACAATCAATATTAGTGCAAAAACCACATAAAGGCGGACTTGCTTACCCATTCATAATGAATAATTTTTAAAGCAGCTACTATTCTGCATATTTATAGAATGCAAATCGAAGAAAACAAAGATGAAGGATGGTATAAAATGGAAATGAAGGCAGGAGAAGTCCCTAGCTTAGATTGCTTAATTTGGAACATAAATAAAACGCTAAATATCATAAATATCCCATAAATAACATAAATATCCCAATACTATTTTGACTCAATTATTGGAAAATTGGTCTAAAATTAAAAAAGCATTGAACATAGAAAAAAAAGTTCCGAGTTATTTAGAGTTAAATACTGTAGAAAATCATGTGGAAGATTTAAATCTGAATATTTGGAAAAAATCAGGGATAATAAGTTTAGATCATTTATTGACAGAAGGATCAATCAAAACTTTTGTTCAAATAACGTGCATATAATCTTCCATCCAGAGAGGTGTTTACTTTTTTAAGACTTAAAAGTTATATGAACACACACCTTATAACACCAAAATCGAATTTGAGCAATCTGATTGATTTACTATTCACCTAAAAAAAATCAATAAACCACTCTCTAAAGCTCTAATACTAACTAAATCAATGGTTAAGGACACAAATCCTACTGCTATACAGGCATGGAAAAAAGATTTAAATATTGATATCAACATGAAACAATGGGGTTCTTCAATGATGGATGCTAAGAAGAACATACACTCATTAAATTTACTAGAAACACACTTTAACGTTTTAAATAGGTGGTACTTAGTACCAGCGAAATTGAATAAAATATATCCTTTAACTAACCCTATCTGCTGGAGGTGTAACAGCACTAGAGGCAATTTTAGACATATTTGGTGGGACTGCTATAAATTAAAAAATCTGTGGTTGAAAATACAGCATTTCATATCCAATAATCTAAAACTCGAGTTGATAATTTCCCCAGAGGTAGTCTTGTTACATTTGAATTGGCCACGTATGACGTACGAACTAAAAGCAATTCTTATACATCTCTTTTTAGCTGTCAAAATAGTAATTGCGAGATGGTGGAAAAAAGATTCAGAAGTCCCCTAGAAGAAAGTTAAAAACCAACTTGAGTTTCAGATTAAAATGGAGTTGATGCTAAGCAAACAAAAATTAAGCAATAAGGTATCTGTTTGGTTAAAATGTATTGAGCTGATTGATGTAAGAAATACTGTTGATCAGTTAGAAGTGGATTAATCCCATGAACATTGAAAAATTTATAAAAATTTAGGAGATATATTTAACGCTCCTACCACTCTACTTAGGAAATTTTTCTGGTTTCTTTTTCTCCTTTTCCTATTTTGCTGCTGTGTTGTTTTGTGTTGTACTGTAAATCTGTATGATATATGTATTACCGAATTTCTTAAACGTCAAACAACGTTGAATATTTTAATTTGTTATTGTTTGAAGTGACTGAAAAGAACTAAAGTTTAAAATAAAAAAAAGAAAGATAAAAAAAAAAAGAGATGTCCCGAATAGTTCGCTGGCAAATAGCTCCCGGTGAACATAGCTTGTTCGCGTTCGCCACAGATGGCGAACATATGCGATGTTCGGTCCGCCCCCTATTCATCATCATTGAGTAAACTTTGACCCAGTACCTCACAGTCAGCAGACACATTCCAGCCAATCAGCAGCAGACCCTCCCTCCCAGACCCTCCCACCTCCTGGACAGAATCCATTTTAGATTCATTCGGAAGCTGCATTCTTTTTTTTTTTTTTTTTTTGTATTTTTTTTTTTTTGACAGAAGTGTGTTATATTTGAGCATGCTAGGCTGAACGTGCGTATATCATGGCTAGTTGCACTGAGGGTATATAGCAGTACATTGTTGTGAAAGATGGCTGTCATGTTTAGGGTGTAGCTTGCACGTTATCAACTGTCTATTTATATCAGCAGCTCCACCACTAGTTATAAATCAAGTGTGAGTCGCCCCATGAGATGAGACTAGTGAATAATATAATACATGAACGGTTAAGGTAAAGGCATGTAAGGAACTATGACAATAAACTCTTTAGGAGGTGAAATAATAACATGTTTAAACGCTTGCTACTTTACAATTAGTTAATGTGCAGAGAGCAGTTCATGTGATCAAAGGCATGGTGTGGAGGATCGGCTATAGTGGGACATGCTTGGCAGGCTGCTGTTTACTGCTTGTGCTCATCCGATCCCTTCTGGGCACCAGGTGCAGACCCTGGGAGTCCCTGATACCTGGAACAACAAAGGCAAGTCTCTGGCTGAGTGCCGGGTTCGCGGCTTGAGGTGGTGGAAGCTTGTTTTGTCGGGTGGTCAGATCTGTCCTGGTGGTGCTTCACGTCCGGTGCGGGATTGTGGTGGCTTAAGGTGGAGGCGAGTGCTTGACGTGGGGCAGACTCTGTATTTCTGTTTGTGCCTCCGGTCCCATCTTTGACGCCTTTTGGGTTGGTGTATTTTAATGGGGACTGCTTCGCTTAGCTGTGGTGGAGCTTGTTGGGGCTGTGGTGGAGCTTGTTGGGGCTTCCTGCTTGTTATTTGCTTCCAAAACTGATTAAAGAGTCTGTCCAGCTTAGACTCAATATCTTGCCATGCTTTGCTGGTACCAGGAGGACACGCGGCTGCCGCCATATTGGGAGAGTCGCAGATGAGTATGTCAGCCTGGGCGGCTGTGCTCTGTGCGTCCATTAGCTCCAGACAGCCTCTCAGGGGTGGACCGGGATAACCCCCACCGGTCCGAGGGGGGGGGTAACGGAGCTCCTGCCGGGAAGTAGCTGCTCCTGGGCATCCCAGGATCGGGAGATCGGCCGCCTCTCCCGCCCGGTGAGCACCAGGCCACACTTGCCACGCGGAGGTAAGTAAGACTCTGTCGAGTTGCTGACCGCTATTAAGCATGTCGGGTCGGTCAGGTAGGAGCAACATTGCTGGGTCATCCCCTTCTGGGGTGAAATTTGCTTGTTGATAGCTGCTTAAAGTGAGATATTGAGGGAGCTCACACGAAGTGCATCTTTCCTCCATGAGAGCTAGGCCCCGCCCACCGGAAGCTGCTTTCTTAGTGAGAGGAGGGACAGTGTAGCTGCTGATGATTCGATAGCTAGGCTAGTGTATTCAGTGTCCACTACAGTCCTGAAGGACTCATCTGATCTCTGCTGTAAGGACAGCACCCCAAAAAGCCCTTTTTAGGGCTAGAACATCAGTCTGCTTTTTTTTTCTGTGTAATCTAATTGCAGTTGCCTGCCTGCCAGCGTTTGTATCAGGCTCACAGCGTATACTGTGCCCACTTGCCCAATACCACCACTTATATCTGGTGTCACAATAGCTTGCATTAAAAAAAAACACTTTTTTGACTGTAATATAATAGCAGTCAGTTTCCTTCACACGTGTGCGTTTCAGGGCCTGCCAGGGCACAGTGTCACACCAGTGCAACTCATATCTGGTGTAACAGTAGTGTACATTAAAAAAAATAGAAATTTGACTGTGAAATAATAGCAGTCAGTTTCCTTCACACGTGTGCGTTTCAGGGCCTGCCAGGGCACAGTGTCACACCAGTGCAACTCATATCTGGTGTAACAGTAGTGTACATTTAAAAAAAATACAATTTTGACTGTAATAGATTGAATAGCAGTTAGTTGTCTGCAAGCGTGTGTGTCAGGCCTACAGCGTCTACTCTGCCAACTTCTGCCAGTGCACAGTGCCACTCATATCTGTTGTCAGGCCACCCCGCAGGGGCTGTCGTGGTAGTGGTGCTGTGATTCCCTTTGGCCCTAGAATAATGCCCAGTGTTCAGAGGCCACGTACCCTGAACTCGAAAAGTTCTGAGGACATAGTTGACTGGCTAACACAGGACACCCAATCTTCTACAGCTTCCGCTCGGAACCTTGATGCACCATCCTCTTCCAGCTTAGCTTCGGGCACCTCTCAAGTTACCACTCACCCGCCTGCTGCCACCACCAACACAAGCACCACAGCAGCTTCACTTGATCTGTCAGAGGAGTTATTTACACATCAGTTGGAAGAAATGAGTGATGTGCAACCATTATTGCCAGAGGATGTAGATAACAGGGATATGTCTCAGTCAGGAAGCATTACACACATGGACGTACGGTGTGATGATGATGATGTTGTACCCGCTGCTGCTTCCTTTGCTGAGTTGTCAGATACAAGTGAAGCGGTTGATGATGACGATGTGTCCGTGGATGTCACGTGGGTGCCCGCTAGAAGAGAAGAAGAACAGGGGGAAAGTTCAAATGGGGAGACAGAGAGGAGGAGGAGATGAGTTGGAAGCAGGGGGAGGTCGTCGCAAGGAGCTAGTGGCACAGTCAGACAGCATGCATCGGCACCCGGGGTCAGCACGCCAATCAACGCATGCTGTTGCCACGACCAGAATGCCGTCATTGCAGAGCTCAGCAGTGTGGCATTATTCACAGTCCAGGTGTTAGTCCCCTTGAAATAACTTTTCCATCACTATTGTGGCCAGAAAGAGTCCCTGTGGGTTTTAAAATTCGCCTGCCCATTGAAGTCTATGGCGGTTTGCCCGGTTCGCCCGTTCGCGAACATTTGCGGAAATTCGCGTTCGCCATTCGCGAACGGAAAATGTTATGTTCGCGACATCTCTACTTGTTAATAATGAAGGGATTAAGGGGGAAAAATGTCTGACTAACCAGGTTTGAGAAAGCACATTCAATTTCAGCATATATTTTTAAATCCTATTTAGTAGCAATAGTTTTAATTTTGCCAGTTGTTTGTCAACTTATATTACTGCCTTGTAAATAGAAATCACAATGAAAAGTATTACAATGTACTGCTTCCAAAAAGTAACTTTTTATACAAATCATAACAATTTAACTGCAAAATGACATGTTTTTGTGAATACTCATAATGCAAATCATTACTCTTAATAAATAAATGCTGCTGCTGCTAATAATAATAATAATAATAATAATAATAATAACAACAATAATACAAACTACAGCTATGGGGAAACTTTTCTGCCAATTGGATGAATTAAGAAATTAACTACAATCACTGTGTTTGTTGAATCTTTGCTATTTCATTTTATTTCAGCTAAGTTCTTCAAATACTTCATGTCATTTCAGAGAAATTCTCCCATAGCTATAGGCATTTTAACATCATCTGATGATTTATTATAATAGTTATTCAGCTGCTGAAAGTCAGATATGAAATATTTAAACCTACAGGGGATGGTGGTGAAATTACCAATGCTGCACATATTTTGAAATCTGATTATAAAGTACATATGAGACTATGGAGTGAAATTCTAGTCTGTTTCCTATAAAAAGAAACTCTGAGAACTATCCCTACAGGACCTGTTTAACAGGTGACAAAATATTAAGTAATTTTTGAAAATCAGATTTAAACATATACTTAAGAACCATTTAGATTTTGTGTGACAAAAATCTTTATTTGAGTAGAGGCATTTTTGATAAGCAAACCATTTATTATTCTTAAATGGAAGCACATTCTAAATAGATTTTATGTATACACACATAGGGAAGACAAATCTGTCCATTCCCGTCATCACCTGATGCGGCTGGAAGAGATAGTTATTCACATAGAACAGCACATTAACAGGCATTATCTGGATGGGATAGTAAAGATAAGTGTGGAGTAAGAATTATCCAAGTTTTCACAGTTACTGTGTTACTGTTGCTGTGTCTCTCGTGCAGAGGGAACTTGTTGGCATTTCGGATCTGGACTGCCCGTATGGGTGGAACCAGTCTGATATGTAATGGCACAAGATGAGCTAAAACCAGCTTGAGATCTGAGCGGGGACCCACCGAAAGGCAGGCTATTCCAGCTGCTGCGCGTTCTCAGTATACTCTTGCACCCTGTTTTTTTTTTTCAAATTGACATATATTTTATTCTCTTGTTTGTCATACTTAGTTCTCGGCGCCTGCTCGCCAGGGTACAGAAAGAAAAAGGGGATATTTGTGCAGGAACATTTGTTTACATCTTAGGGATTTTACACATAGTAATACATTTTTTCCATCCTCAACTTTGCATCAGCCCCAACTCTGGGTACCCGTCTTCGTACTCTCCCCCACCCTCTAGTTTTTAGTTTGCTTTTGTCCGCTTGGGCTTCTCATGCCCTTCTTTCAGAGTCTGTGTATGGACACTGGGTGTGTTACTGGGTTCTGTAGTGGTTGTTCTCCTAAGCCTGTTTTGGCTTGCCCTATGGGTTTTCCCTGTTGTTTTCTTTTCTAGTTTGCTTGTGGGGTTGGCAGATTGCGAACCTTGCTTCCTGTTTCTTATATTTCTTCCATCTCTCTCCTGCTAGTGCGGTGTGTTTTTGTGGTTTTTAGATGTTTAGTAGCCATTAGTTTATATTCCCAGTTAAGTGTGGTTTGTGTAATGAGGGTCTCTCTTGATGGTGTCGCTGCGGATTTCCATGCCCTGGCTATAAGCGTCACTGCTGCTATTAGCAGTTGGAAAATTAGTTTACCCTCTACCTTATCTAAAGTCCTTGGTAGCATAAATAGCACACATTGTTCAAGGTTTAGTGGCCACCTCCTACCTAACAGTTGTTCCGCCATGCCCTCTAACTCTCCCCAGAATGCTTTTAACCTGGTGCATGACCACCATATATGCGTCATCGTACCTCCCTGTGCCCCGCACCTCCAGCAGACGTTTGGGGAGTTTGGGTACATCCTCGAAAGCCTTTCGGGCACCATGTACCATCTATATTGAAGTTTTCTAATTGTCTCTAGATGTGTGGTGCACATTGTGTTGCCTTTGTGGATAGTGAATGCCCTTTCCCAGTTTGGCTTTTGTATGGTGGACCCTAGGTCTTTATGCCATGTCTCTTGAAATAGCATTGTGGTCTCTGTCTCCTCTTGTTGTAGCACGTTATACAGTGTCAATAGGATTTGCTTGGCCGGTTTGGGTGACAAGCATGTTTGCTCTATTATATGTGCTTGTTCCTGTGCCTGGTCCTGTACCTTGACCCCTCCAAGGAATGATTTTACTTGTAGGTATGGGAAAATAGCTTTGTTGGGTAGGTTATATAGCCTTTGGAGCTCAGGGAAAGGCTTTATATTCCCATTTGTGTATAAGTGGTGGATTTTGGTGCGTCCTCCCTCCTGCCAAGGCTTGTGGTCAAATGTCAAAATTCCCATAGCCACTGTAGCAGTGGCGTACACACAACCCATGGGGCCCCGGTGCGAAAACTGATCTGTGGGCCCCCCCCCCCCCGCTTACTCTGCGCGGGCTGGGGCCGCAACACATTGCGGGCGGGCACCTGGTCGCAGGGCTGCGACCCGTGCGACCGCGGTATGTACGCCAGTGCATGCATAAACACATACACTTAAAGGACCACTACAGACACCCAGATCAAATCAGCTCAATGAAGTGGTCTGGGTGCCAGGTCTCTCTAGTTTTAACCCTGCAGCTGAAAACAGCAGTTTCAGAGAAACTGCTATGTTTCACTGAGGGTTAATCCATCTCTAGTGGCTGTCTCATTGACAGCCACTAGAGGATTTTCTGCGATTCTCACTGTGAAAATCACAGTGAGAAGACGCTGAACGTCCATAGGAAAGCATTGAGTAATGCTTTCCTATATGGGCGGTTTGAATGCGCGCGTGGCTCTTGCCACGCATGTGCATTCGGAGCTGAGAGGCGGATCGGGACGGAGAGATCCCCAGCGCCAAGGGAGCCCGGCGCTGGAGAAAGGTAAGTGCTTTAGACACACACACACACACACTCTCATGAACAGACGCACACATTTACTGACAGACACACACTCAGTGACAGACGCACACAAACATACTCAGTAACAGACACACACACTAACACTAACACACTCTAAAACTAACACACTCACTAACACAATCACTCACACTAACACTCACACTAACACTCACTAACACACACTCACTCACTCACTCACACTCACTCACTAACACACTCACTCACTAACACACACACAAACTAACACAAACTAACACTAACACACTCACTAACACACTCACTAACACAATCACTCACACTAACACACTCACTAACACACTCACTAACACACTCACACTAACACACTCACACTAACACACTCACACTACCACTAACACACTAACACACTCACACTAACACACTCACACTAACACACTCACACTCACACTAACACACTCACTAACACACTCTCTCACTAACACACTAACACAAACTAACACTAACACACTCACTAACACTAACACACTCACTAACACTAACACACTCACATTAACACACTCACTAACACACACACACTCACTAACACTCACACACTCACTCACACACTCACTAACACACTCACTAACACTAACACACTCACATTAACACACTCACTAACACACTCACTAACACTAACACACTCACTAACACTAACACACTCACATTAACACTAACACACTCACTAACACACTCTCTCACTAACACACACACACACTAACACAAACTAACACTAACACACTCACTAACACTAACACACTCACATTAACACACTCACTAACACTAACACACTCACATTAACACACTCACTAACACACTCACTAACACTAACACACTCACTAACACACTCACTAACACACTCTCTCACTAACACACACACACACACTAACACAAACTAACACTAACACACTCACTAACACTAACACACTCACATTAACACACACACTCACTCACTAACACTCACACACTCACTAACACACTCACATTAACACACTCACTAACACTAACACACTCACTAACACTCTCACTAACACACTCACTAACACTAACACACTCACTAACACTAACACACTCACATTAACACACTCACTAACACTCACTAACACACTCACTCACTACCACTCTCACTAACACACTCACTAACACTAACACACACACACTCACTAACACACTCTCACACACACTCACTAACACACTCACTAAACACACACACACACGTTTTTTCTGTTTTTGTTTTTTTTATTTAATCCCCCCAGCCTCCTTACCTGTGTGAGAGCTGGGGGGATTCCCTGGGGTCCAGTGGTGTTGCTGGTCACCCGGCTGGCGGGCGCGCGAGGGAGCACTGTCCCCTGGGTGCTCCCTTTTCAGCTCCTCGCGCGCCGCGTACTGATACCGGAGCCGGAAGATGACGTCATCTTTCGGCTCCGGTTTCAGTGCGGTGCGCGAGGGAGCTGAAGAGGGAGCACCCAGGGGACAGTGCTCCCTCGCGCGCCCGCCAGCCGGGTGACAGCAGGGCCAGCCTCGGGGGGCCCGGAGGTGGCCGGCTCCTGGGCCCCCCAGCAGAAGAGGCTGGCCCTGTGGGTACATACCGGGTCGCAGGGGCGGCCGGGCCCCCTGGTGGGCCGGGCCCGGTCGCAGCCGCGACCCCTGCGACCCTGGTATGTACGCCACTGCACTGTAGATATTGGGGCCTTTGGTGATATACCTCCCTTGTCTTTCTCTCTGAGTTTTAACTCATCCCAAATTTTCAGAGTCAGTGAGGTGGTCGGTAGGGGGTCTATATGAGTCGGGCGGTGGTTGAGTGGGAGCCAGAAGAGGTTGTATAGATCTCGTCCTCCCACCCAATGTGCCTCTAACTGTGTCCATTGTGGGGCCTCCCCTTCTGCTGTTGACACCTTAACCGCTGCTAGTTGCGCTGCTCTGTAGTATGTGTGAATGTTAGGCAGTCCTAGACCCCCTCTTTGATCGATCGCTGTAGGATTAAGGACGCCACCCTGGGTTTTTTCTTTGCCAATATGAAGCGTGTAAAGAGACTTTGTATAGCTGTTAGGTAGTTTTTCGGTAATTTTATGGGAAGTGTTCTTAATAAGTATTGTAGTTTCGGCAGCAACATCATCTTTATTGCTGCCATTCTCCCCACCCAGGATAGGTATTTACCCTCCCATCCATCTTGCGTTTTTGCTAGCTCCTTATGGAGTTTTGTGTAGTTTTTGTCCAGAAGCTTGTGTAGGTTTGTGGGGATGTCTATACCAAGGAAAGTAATGTGGTCCATCCTCCAGTCAAATTTGAATGCCGTTCTGAGTCTGTCCAGGGCGTCTGTCTGTATTCCTATCCCCATCGCTTGTGTCTTAGTGATGTTAAGCTTGTAGTATGAATGTCGACCGTATTCTGAAATAGTCTCCACCAGGTTGGGAAGGGATATATGTGGCTGCGTTAGAGTGAGCAGTATATCATCAGCAAATAAGTTTGCTTTATACTCCCTGTCTCCTACCTTCACCCTGTGTATAGAGGTATGTTGCCTTATTGCCACTGCCAGTGGCTCCAGGGCCAATACATATAGTAGTGGGGATAGAGGGCACCCTTGCCGCGAGCCGTTAAATATTTGAAGAGGGTCTGACACGAACCCCGCGTTTACTACTCTAGCAGTATGCTTATTGTATAGGGCCCCGACCGCTGAGAAGAAGACCTCCGGCATCCCAAACTTTGTTAGGACCACCTTAAGGAAATCCCATCCCAGTCGGTCGAAGGCCTTTTCTGCATCTAGGGCCACCACCACGCTACCCACCTTCATGAGCTTGGCGCTGTATATGGTGTCTAGTACTTTCCTGGTGTTGTCCCCCCCTTGCCTGCCCTTTACAAATCCCACTTGGTCGTTGTGAATGATGTATGGAAGTATGTTGCTGAGTCATTGGGCATATATTTTGGCATACAGCTTAGCATCAGTGTTTAACAGGGAGATGGGGCGGAAATTTTGAGGGCAGGTGGGTGGTTTTCCCGGTTTTGGGAGGGTTATAATGTGTGCCAGCAGTGTTTCTTGTGGCAGTTGTCCTTTTTTGGTGGCTTTGTTGTATGCGTTAGTTAAGTATGGCGTAAGGGTGGTGTTAAATGTCTTGTAGTAACAGTTGCCTCTGTCACTTCTTTTTCGGTGACGGGAGATGAAAGGACCTGTCTTTGTTGAGATGTGAGTGTGGGTAGTGGGATCTTGCTCAGATAATCGTTGATGGCTAGAGGCTGCAGTTGTTGAGTTTGCTTGTCATCTGCTAGATTGTATAGGGATGTATAGTATTTGGCAAAGACATTGCTTATGTCTTTAGGTGCTGTGATCTTGTGCCCATTGTCCGATTGGAGATATGCTATCTTTTGTTTGGTTTGTAATGTTTTAAGTTGTTGGGCAACTAGTTTGCTTGCCTTGTTACCCTGTGTATATTGGGTCGCTTTGAGTTTGTGTAGGTGTTGACCTGTTCTATCTAGTGCCTGGTTGTGGATGTCATGTTTGATCTGGACAATGTGATCTTTTAAGTCTCGTGAGGGGGTCCTTTGGTTTAATATTGTGAGGTCTGCTAGCTCTTTCTGCCATTTATGCCTTTGGGCTTCTGACTTTCTCTTAAGGTGTGCTGCCCTTTGTATCAGTAGGCCCCGAGCTACCGATTTGTGGGCTTGCCATATTGTGTTGTGTGAGGTTTCCACTATTGTGTTTTCTCTAAAGTATTGTTGTAATTTCTGTTCCAGTATCTTCTGGAAGTGTGGGTCAGCTAGGAGGGATCCATTGAGTCTCCAGGGGCTTCTATGTGAGGAGTCATACAGGTCAGTTAGGGTCACCATCATCGGTGCATGGTCAGACCAGGTAATCTGTTTGATGTCACACTCCCTAACTTGGTCTAAGTATTGCCCTGTCATTAGAATTCCGTCAATCCTGGAATATGTATTCTGTACCGTGGAGAAGAATGTATAGCCCCTCTCCCCTACGTGTGTCGCTCTCCATGTATCATAATAGTGGTATGAATGTAGTAGTTTCTGTATTGCTTTGCCTTGCCGTTTGAGTGGTCTCATTCTGGGTGCGGTTGGTGACACCGTGGTGTCCATCGTGGGGTCTATAACATGGTTAAAGTCTCCACATACTACGCTAATACCTTTCTGTATCGGTTCTAACTTGTGGAGCACTTTGTGTATTAAATTCCTTTGCTCTGTATTTGGGGCGTAAATGCTTGTGACCGTATATGTGACATCATTGAAGGTGCCCACTACAATTACATACCTTCCCCCCTCATCAATCTCCACCTGGTTAAGTTCAAAGGCCACGTCTTTGCTAATGAGAATGGATGTCCCTTTGGACTTGCTTGAGTGTGTGGCATGAAATGGGTGTGAGAAGTCCTGTTTAAACGGGGGGGGGGGGGTTTGCATTGGTTTTAAAGTGGGTTTCTTGTAAGCACACTACATCTGGTTTGTTTTGTCTCAGGTCATGGTATAATAGGCTGCGTTTTGGGGGGCTGTTGAGACCTCTGGTATTATGAGAGTATATTTTCATGGGGGTTTGCGGTCGGTTTTCTGCTTTTTCTGTTGTGTTGAGTTTCCTATATAGGGGGGTACCACCAGCCATTTCGAACCGGGTGGTCCCTCCTTCTCCGTGTATTCCCTGCTTTGTGTTCCCCTGTTTTGGGTTTTTCCCGTAGGTGAGACAGATGGTTGAGGATCAGTGTAGTGTATTCGTATTTTGTGACAAACAAGAGGGTGAAACAAGTGCCATATTTTTGGCTTGGCTCCTGCCTGAGGTGCCCTGGGGGAGGAAGCGATAAGCTTCCATGCCTGTATGGAGCATGAGTGCGGCCTACTCGCCTCTGGTTGTTCTCTATTACCCTTAATGGTGATGTGAGTAGCATTGCTCTAGGGGTGATGTGGGGCTGCGTTGCTTACCCTTAAATCTTAGGGTGCTCTCTTTTGCGACACGTAGTCGTTAGAGCTAGTCTGTCATCCCCTGTTCCATCTTTACATTAACACAAGTGTCCTTCGGTAGTTGTTTAGCTTAAAATAGGGTTAAATAAGATAAAGTAATGTAATGTAGCTTATAAAGTCCCACAGTCTTTGTGTTGTACTTGCCACTCTCCGTGGGTGCCTCTATTTGTTCCTGGTCACCTTCCGCCACGATGGCGTTGGTCTGCTTCGTTCTGGTAACCGTGTTGTGGTCTGTGGGAGTGTTAGTCCCCACTCCTGGAGTGCCTTTAGGCCTGCCTCTGGCGTTCCCATGGCCGAAATCTTGCCTTCGTGTGAGACCAGGAGCTTAACTGGGAAGCCCCACCGATATGGTTTCTTGTGCTGCCGGAGTAGTTCTGTTATGGGTGCAAAGGTCTTCCTTTTTTTCAAGGTGGCCGCCGAGATGTCCGCATAGATTGCGATTCCTTGGTAAGGCGACTGGAGTGTCGGGCGCTGCCTGCTGGTTCTCATGATTACCTCCTAGACGTGGAAGTAATGCAGCCGCACCAACACATCTCTCGGCGCCTCCGTTGTTAAGAAGCTGGGCTTCGGGACCCTGTGGTAGAGGTCCAACAGGAGCATGTACTGAGGTAAGTCCGGTGCTAGGAGCTTAAATAGGCCCTGTAGGTGTGCGTGGAGATCCGTCGGTCCCACTGCCTCCAAGATGCCTCTTATCCTGAGGTTGTTTCGGCGCGACATGTCTTCTTTGTCTGCAATTTTATTTTGAAATGCAAGCATGTTTTCGTGCATTTCTTGTCTGCACGCAGGACATTATAGGCCTCTGCCTGGTCCGCCATTTTGTCCTCCAGTGTTGATGTTCTAATGCCCAGGTCTTGGATGTCAGACTTGATTTCTTTCAGGGCAGACTGTAGTGTGTTTTGCAGCTTGTCGTGCATGGCATCCAGCATGCGCTGTAGTATCCCCTGGGTCACTGGCAACTCCGTTGGCGGGCTGTCATGCATGTCTCCTGAGTCTTCTTCGACGCCATCTTGCGCTTCGTCCTGCGTGCTCATGTGTTTAGTTTGGGTGTTCCGGACATTAAAAAAGTTATTTTTGTCTCCTTTGTCTACCTGGCGCCTGCTTTTCTGTTGAGACATCGTTGTGGCTTGATTTGTCTCGGATTCGGGTGTCCGTAACGCTGAATTTAGGCCTCTGTAGCACGGAGCTACTCTAACATGCGGCTGCTCTGGTTGAACTCCAGGCCACGCCCCCGACGCGCCCTGTTTTTTTCTCTCCACAAGTTTAATGGGTAATCCAGACGTGGACCCCTTGCTCACGGTGCCTGGAGAGATATCACCTATGCATCACTGATGATGCCTAAAAAGGCTGAAATGATTGTCTTGGGTTGCTGTGTCTCTCGTGCAGAGGGAACTTGTTGGCATTTCGGATCTGGACTGCCCGTATGGGTGGGACTAGTCTGATATGTTTCAGAGATGTTTGCTCTGTAATGGCACAAGATGAGCTAAAACCAGCTTGAGATCTGAGCGGGACCCACCGAAGGGCAGGCAATTTCAGTGGCTTCCCGTTCTCAGTATACTCTTGCATCCTGTTTTTTTTGCTCTTTACAGAACATACACCTTGATAATATATATGAGATTTTAGCCTACTTCCATGCAAGAAATATGAGCAGCTATATTAAACACCTCACCCAAATGTACATTCAAAATGAAAGCATAAATCCAAACGTCTCTAGTACTTCTTACGGAATGACTACTTATCTGCTGTATACTGTATCGATCCCTCCTTGTATGACCAAATATACATCTGTTGATACGTGTATGGATGAAAAATAGTGAGACAAATGAAAATGTTCATAAATGAAACTTGATTTCTAAACAATGACTGTGAGAGTGTATATGAGAAGGAAGCAAATCAAAGAAAATCAACGAGGATTAAAGTCAAAGAAGGAGAAAATGGCTTCGCAAATGGTTTATAGTGTCTTTTATGTCTTCTGCTAAACTAACTGGCTCATGTACAGCATGCCCTTTGTGCTTTATTCACCAGCTCGCAGTAAATACAGACTTAATGTTCCAGTTGACATAAAAAATATAGCATGGAGAAACAGGCTCTTAAAGATTTTAGGACAGCAATCTACCACACAGTAACTCCCAGGAATCTCATATCTCAGCAAGCTTCTACTAATTAGCTTCTAATTTGTTTCTGTGCTGTAAAGACATCTTACTGGTGTGCCAGAAAAGGCTGCCAAGGCCATGTCTGCAATGGACAGATTTCAAATGTGAGCCTTGTAAAATTTGGTACGTGTTATTTTGCACTGCAGGGAGAAATATGCTAAGGACGCTTTCAAACTGTGAAATTGTTTTAATCATGTGAACAAATACACAAACTAACTGGGTTATCATTTACACCCTGTGAAGAATCAGGTAAATTTACACATCACGACCCAATCAAATGTCCTGTACCATTTAAAAGCATTTGCTTTAGCATATGTTTACAAATTTGTTAAATCATTCTATACAATCCCAGCAAAGCATTTTTTTATAAATAGCTTTAAAGAAAAATAAAAACTGTTTTTGAAAATAGACCAGACCTTAACATAAGTAAATAGATAATAAAAAGAAAATAAAAAAAAAACGTATTTGCATGTGATGATAATTACATTACACTGTGCATACTGCAATATTTGAATGTAGTAAGTTCTGTGTGTCGTTTTGTTTTCTTGTTTTGGTTTTTGTTTGATTTCTTTAGACACTGGTTTTATTACATTTGCTTTCCAATTATATCTGAGTTTAGAAACAAGCCATTCATTTGAATGCCACGATATCCACACAAAACACATAAAACATTCAGTAAATATGGGCTATATTACACATCATGCAAATAAATATTTCTAAAATATGTGTGGCGAAACCAACCTCGCCACTGGGCCCTGGAGAAGCCTGTTTGCTAGCCTCCTACCTGCTGACTATGGCCCCTGGGTTATTTGGGGCATATTGTACTGTATATTGCTGCTACTGGCCCTTTTAACAGCATCTATGGACATATTGGGACTTTTGGGACTACTGTCCCTTTAAGACTGTGATACATACTCTAGCGTACTGCCTGTAATATTATATGTGTATTAAGTTTAACCTGGGATATGTATGCAGCATTCATCTGATTGTTCGGTAGAATCACTCCATTTATTATATTGAGTGAAACTACCGAACAACCAGACCACCCAGGAATAAGTGTGCCTCCAATTACAGTTTGCAACAATGTTGCAAACGGGTAATTGGCAATCAGTGTAATGTATTCTTTGTCCTCTGGGTGGCCGCCATTCGGGAAACAAACACGTGGCGGCGGCCATCTTAAACTACCGAACAGCGGTGTTTTGCCGTCGAGTGTCTGGAACTAAAATCGGACACTTGACTAGGCAAACACCGCTGAGACCTCCATACTTCCAGAAATTCGTATGGAAACTACCGAATGACCCGCCGTTCGGTAGAAAGAACCCCATAAACAAGGGAATTCATTCAAACCCTCTCCAGGCTCTATAACACAGGCAATTCGCCTGTTTTCATTCCCTTGTTTGTGACCGACCGCAGGGCCAAAATGCATGGAACTGTTTTCGGATACTTTACCCATGCGGTCGGTCAAATCTTTGGAACCCCATATCTCACGAACCATTCATCCGAATTACTTGAATTTTGGATATGTTGTCCCCCTGAATAAGGGCTATCCAGGGATGCTGGATTTAAAGGTGTACCCCCTGTTTTTGGGGTACATCCAGAACTTGGCTGAAAAGGTGTACCGGATAATTGGGTTTAATGTTATCTGAGGGGAGGGGATGTGTGGGCTGAACCATGTATGTGATTGGTTATTTTATGCCTCCCCCTGGGTGTGGCCTGTATGTGGATTAGTGTAATAAAAGCCAGGCTGGATGAGCCAGTCCAGAGTTCCTGTTTTACCCTCAAAGTGATGTGTCGTCTCATTATTGGGGGAAGGATTTATTGCATGCTGTTCCAGTTGACTGCTAGGAGTACAAGCCTATTCGTATGGTTCCTATTCAATGGTCTACAGCATTCATATGCTTGGGAGAATTTAAAAGGTTTCTCGGATTCGGTGATTGTGGTGTCTGCCAGAGTGCTTGGAGTCCTCAGGAAGCACTAGGAGCATCCATTAACGGAGGTACCAAGTCGGGGTGCCAGGCGATCCGTTACATTGGTGGCAAGCGGTGGGATGGCGTCCTAGTGCGAGGTAAAGCAGCTCGGAGACACAGTGCGTTTGGATTTACAATTGAGGGCGACGCTGGTGTGCATACAGCGTCCCTGTTTACATAAAGATTTGGGAAAATGGGGTTCGTAGACCCCTGGGCAACACACACACCTGAGGAAGAGAGTGAATTAGAATGGAGAGATAATGCCCGGATAGAATTATGGTACGATGCCCTGGAGGAAGTCCAGTATCAACGGCAGCAGCGCCTTCCTGGTGTCGCATACCGTTTGGAGGAACAAATGGCCTGGCGGATGCCGCTTCTGGGAGACCAACCTGGAGGGCAGCGGGTAAGACAACTCGAGTACCTCGTGGAAAGGGAACTGAGCTTGGACACCTCATACCAGGCACTGTGGTGGTGCACTGTCCAGCCAGAGACGTGGAGGGCAGAGGGCATCCAGCCAGAGGGGGAGAACTACACGAGCCCTGGCCTGTTGTGGAAAGCCTTAGTGGAGGATGTCGACTTCGGCAGTCCAGCAGAGTCACGGTACTGGGCTATCTTTCATTACCGAGGTGAGATGATACAGGGCCCGAGATCTATTGGACTGGGACAAGACCTCCGGCGTTTCGCTGCCATGGAACGAGAGCTGGAGATGGACTATGTAGAACTATTAAATTCCTGCCAGCCGCAGAGCAGGGACGCAGACCGGGAAAACTGGGTGGCAGACCCAGACCTGCTAGCCTACAGCTGGGAAAAGGTGGCTGAGGTACCCCCTGCTTCACTACCAGCTGCAGAAGTTGGGGACCTCATAGACTGGTCCACAGATGGCAGGTGAAGATGGGACCGAGATCTCTCTACCGGCCCTACAGGGATGCTGGGCAGTTGGCCCAGATCCCCAGCGGCAGTCTACGGTTCAGGGAGAGGAGCCTGTTATTACCTCTCCCCAGCGGCAGCACAGCTCACCAAGGGGAGACAGTAAGCCCCTCACCAGCGCAGATGGGACTGTGGTCTCTGCGCCCTGCCTACAGGGAGTACAGAGGGTCAACCCTGATCCCCAGCGGCAGTCTACAGTGCAGGGAGAGGCGCCTGATACCCCCTCTCCCCACCGACAACCTAACCCACCAAGGGGAGACAGAAAACCCCTCACCAGCGCAGATGGGACCGTGGTCTCTGCGCCCAAGTTACAGGGAGCTGAAGGGGCCGTCCTCCCTCCCCAGCGGCAGTGTGATTTGTTGGGAATTGGGAGCCCAGTCTCCATTCCCCAGCGGCAGTGTGAATCACAGGGAATTGGGAGCCCAGTCTCCATTCCCCAGCGGAAGGCTGAGTTACAGGGGGCAGAGGTAGTTGGTCCTACCCCCCAGCAGCAGCATGATTGTTTGGGAATAGAGAGCCCAGTCTCTATTCCCCAGCAGCAGGACACTGAATTGGGAGGAGAGACAGTCGGTCTCCCTCCACAAAGACTGAAAGTAGGCATGGGAGAGGAGATTGTTACCACCTCTCCCCAGCGACGGATCATCGATGGGCAGAGTGTTCTAATGGGAGAGGAGCTGGTTACCACCTCTCCCCAGCGACAGCTTAATGTACCAGGGGGAGACTGTAAGCCCCACACCTGTGCAGATGGGACCGTGGTCTCTGCACTTCCAGCACAGGGGGTAGGGACGGTCGGTCCTGCCCCCCCACAACAGGGCTGTTTAGCCAAAGGGGAGACAGTCTGTCTCCAGCAACAGAGCTGTGTAACTAAAGAGGAGACAGTCGGTCTCCAGCAGCAGAGCTGTGTAACTCAAGGGGAGACAGTCGGTCTCCAGCAAGGCTCCAACCAGACTACTCCCGGGGTAGTGCTGGCACCAGGGCAGAGTACCGCTGGGCTCTGCCCACTCAGCAACCCACCAAAACAGCCTACCAGTCCCCCACACAGCCATGGTGAGGCACCTGGACCTGGACAAGTTTTTCTCTTACTCAGGTGTAGTAACCATTTATTGTGGGTGGGCTGTACTGCTGTTTCTGTTTTGTGGGTGGGCTGCTGGACTAACAAGGGCACTGACCGGCAAGAGGTCAGGTACCCTGTTAGTCTGTTTGGAAAAGGGGAGAAATGTGACGAAACCAACCTCGCCACTGGGCCCTGGAGAAGCCTGTTTGCTAGCCTCCTACCTGCTGACTATGGCCCCTGGGTTATTTGGGGCATATTGTACTGTATATTGCTGCTACTGGCCCTTTTAACAGCATCTATGGACATATTGGGACTTTTGGGACTACTGTCCCTTTAAGACTGTGATACATACTCTAGCGTACTGCCTGTAATATTATATGTGTATTAAGTTTAACCTGGGATATGTATGCAGCATTCATCTGATTGTTCGGTAGAATCACTCCATTTATTATATTGAGTGAAACTACCGAACAACCAGACCACCCAGGAATAAGTGTGCCTCCAATTACAGTTTGCAACAATGTTGCAAACGGGTAATTGGCAATCAGTGTAATGTATTCTTTGTCCTCTGGGTGGCCGCCATTCGGGAAACAAACACGTGGCGGCGGCCATCTTAAACTACCGAACAGCGGTGTTTTGCCTTCGAGTGTCTGGAACTAAAATCGGACACTTGACTAGGCAAACACCGCTGAGACCTCCATACTTCCAGAAATTCGTATGGAAACTACCGAATGACCCGCCGTTCGGTAGAAAGAACCCCATAAACAAGGGAATTCATTCAAACCCTCTCCAGGCTCTATAACACAGGCAATTCGCCTGTTTTCATTCCCTTGTTTGTGACCGACCGCAGGGCCAAAATGCATGGAACTGTTTTCGGATACTTTACCCATGCGGTCGGTCAAATCTTTGGAACCCCATATCTCACGAACCATTCATCCGAATTACTTGAATTTTGGATATGTTGTCCCCCTGAATAAGGGCTATCCAGGGATGCTGTATTTAAAGGTGTACCCCCTGTTTTTGGGGTACATCCAGAACTTGGCTGAAAAGGTGTACCGGATAATTGGGTTTAATGTTATCTGAGGGGAGGGGATGTGTGGGCTGAACCATGTATGTGATTGGTTATTTTATGCCTCCCCCTGGGTGTGGCCTGTATGTGGATTAGTGTAATAAAAGCCAGGCTGGATGAGCCAGTCCAGAGTTCCTGTTTTACCCTCAAAGTGATGTGTCGTCTCATTATTGGGGGAAGGATTTATTGCATGCTGTTCCAGTTGACTGCTAGGAGTACAAGCCTATTCGTATGGTTCCTATTCAATGGTCTACAGCATTCATATGCTTGGGAGAATTTAAAAGGTTTCTCGGATTCGGTGATTGTGGTGTCTGCCAGAGTGCTTGGAGTCCTCAGGAAGCACTAGGAGCATCCATTAACGGAGGTACCAAGTCGGGGTGCCAGGCGATCCGTTACAATATGTTTATGTCATTACATAGAATAGAAACATAGAATGTGACGGCAAGTAAGAACCATTCGGCCCATCTAGTCTGCCCAATTTTCTAAATACTTTCATTAGTCCCTGGCCTTAGCTTATAGCTAGGATAGCCTTATGCATATCCCACACATGCTTAAACCCTGTCACTGTGTTTAACCTCTACCACTTAAGCTGGAAGGCTATTCCATGCATCCACTACCCTCTCAGAAAAGTAATACTTTCTGATATTATTTTTAAACCTTTGCCCCTCTAATTTAAGACTATGTCCTCTTGTTGTGGTAGTTTTTCTTCTTTTAACTAAAGTCTCCTCCCTTACTGTGTTGATTCCCTTTATGTATTGAAATGTTTCTATCATATCCGCCCTGTCTTGTCTTTCCTCCAAGCTATACATGTTAAGATCCTTTAACCTTTCCTTGTGAGTTTTATCCTGCAATCCATGAACGAGTTTAGTGCCCTTCTCTGAACTCTCTCTAAAGTATCAATATCCTTCTGAAGATACGGTCTCCAGTACTGCGTACAATACTCCAAGTGAGGTTTCACCAGTGTTCTGTACAATGGCACGAGCACTTCCCTCTTTCTACTGCTAATACCTCTCCCTATACAACCAAGCATTCTGCTAGCATTTCCTGCCGCTCTATTACATTATCTGCCTACCTTTAAGCCATCTGAAATAATTACCCCTAAATCCCTTTCCTTGGATGTTGAGGTTAGGACTCTATCAAATATTCTGTAGTCTGCCCTTGGGTTTTACATCCAAGACACATTATCTTGCACTTATCCACATTAAATGTCAGCTGCCACAACTCTGGCCATGTTTCTAGTTTTATTATTACACAATTGCCCTGGTTCTTATTTATTAAAAGAGCCTATGTGGGGCAGGAAAAAGCACTTAACTTATTAGTGTTCCAATTTGAGAACCTTCTTTCTTTATACCTTTAACATAAATGAAACATATATAGTGTAAAACCACTCAAGCATATATACAATATGTAGAATAATGGAACACTCATATTCCAGAGCTATATGGACCTAGCTCTGGTATGAAAGGCCTGTGGGTTCAATATGGGCAACCCTTTCCCTCTTCCATGGGGTGGATTTCCAAAGTGTAAAGTTTTTCTCAAAAAGATGGGAGATAAGTACCGTAATATAGTATAATTCCGTGGGTACAAAAAGCAAGGTGTACTAATGCAATATACTCACAAGTGGAGAGCCTGTAATCTGGCTCAGTAACCAAGCGTAGTGTAGTTAGGGACTACACTCCCTTCTGTGCAGGAGCAGGAATCCAAGTGGTATTTAACCCCTTCAGGACCGGCCTGTTTTTGCGATGTTTGTACGTTAAGGACCAGAGCAGTTTTAACACTTTTGTGGTGTTTGTGTTTAGCTGTAATTTTCCGCTCTCTCATTTACGGTTCCCATACAAGTTATATACTGTTTTTTTCACGACAAGAAGGGCTTTCTTTACATACCAGTATATATATTATGTCATATATTGTATTTAAAAAAAATAATAAAATATGGTGAAAAATAAAAAAAAAAACATGTTTTTGGACTTTTACTTGAAAAATCTTTTACTTATCTACAAAAGCTAATGAAAAAAACTGCTAAATAGATTCAAAATTTTGTCCCGAGTTTAAAAACACCCAGTGTTTACATGCTTTATTGCTTTTTTTGCAAGTTATAGGCCTATAAATACAAGTAGGAAATTGCTGTTTCAATATATATATATTTTAAATGTATCAATAGTGACATTGTTACACCGTTATCTGTCATAAATCCCCGAAACACACCTAACATGTACATATTTTTTAAAGTAGACAACCCAGGGTATTCAAAATGGGGTATGTCCAGTTTTTTTTAGTAGCCACCTAGTCACAAACACTGGCCAAAGTTAGCATTTATATTTGTTTGTGTGTTAAAAATGCAAAAAACGCTAACTTTGGCCGGTGTTTGTGACTAAGTGGCTACTAAAAAAAGCTGAACATACCCCATTTGCAATACCTTGGGTTGTCTTCTTTCGCAAATGGTATGCCATCATGGGGCTAATTCTCATTCCTTGGCTACCATACGCTCTCAAAGGCAACCTAACCAATCTGACAAATTTCAATAAAAAAAAAAAAAGTAAAATCAAGCCTTATATTTGACCCTGTAACTTTCACAAACACTATAAAACCTCTACATGTGGGGTACTGTTATACTCAGGAGACTTCGCTGAACACAAATATTAGTGTATCAGAACAGTAAAATATATCACAGCAATAATATCCTCAGTGAAAGAGCTGTTTGTGTGTGAAAAATGCAAAAAACTTCACTTTCACTGACAATATCATCGCTGTGATATGTTTTACTGTTTTGAAACACTAATATTTGTGTTCAGCGAAGTCTCCCGAGTAAAACAGTACCCCCATGTACAGGATTTAGGGTGTCATAGAAAGTTACAGGGTTAAACACAGTGCTAGCAAATTAAATTATCTGGACTTTTGGCCTGGGTTGGCAGGCAGGTCCCTCAAATTGCAATCATTAAAATTACTTAATTAGGTAAAAATATAACATAAATATGCACGTAGAATTTTAATATATATACATATTTATATATTTGACGTCTACGTGTATATTTATGAAATTATTTATGTAATTATGTATGTGGACATATGTATATTTCGTATTATTTTTATTTATTTATTTATACATAGATATATATATCATTACATTCTAAGTATATTTTGAAATAAATATATATATATATCAATATCAAAATACTGTTAGAATAAAACTGAATATATATATATAATTTTTTTTTAATTATTAAAAATTATTTTTATTTTTTGTTATTTATTTTTATTAACATATTATTTGTATTTTATAATAATATATATATACCATATATATAGTTATTATATATATTGTATATATTCGTGTGTAATTTAAATATAAGTGTATTTTTATAATTATATACGTATATATAAATATAAAAATACACTTAGTGTGACATTATATATATGATATATATATACATATATTATATATAGGTATATATAGATATAATACATGTATATATAGCATATATATACACATATTTTTTTTTTTTTACACAGATTTTTTTTTTACACTTTATTTTGGATTTTTCACTTGCAGGGAGACTGCCTGTCAGCACAGACAGTCCCCCTGCAGGCAGACACATGGACACCTATTGCGGTCATGTGATCGAGTGATCACATGGCCGTGGGGTCCTGATCTGCCGAAGGGGGACTGCCTGGGCAGACAGGCAACCCCCCTGGACCGGGTGGAGCACTGATCGCCGCCGTGGGACCGACGGCGATCAGGTAAGTAGCCCAAAACCGTTATGACGGTTCAGGACCGTCAGCGGTCCAAACGCACGTTTTACCGCTGACGGTCCTGAACCGTCAGCGGTCGTTAAGGGGTTAAAAAACAGTTTACTTTATCAAAACATTTATTTAAAAAACAATAAAAATTTAATTACAGATAGCAATATGCAAAAAGTCTATGCTCCAAGAAACGTGTTTCACTGTTATCCCGGCTTCTTCAGTCTCGTGTCATAGACTCATCTGATTCCTGGGGTTTAAATACCCCTCTTTTTTCCAGCTGTTACTTGTTTAAATCGGCGTTGTATTCTCGTCCCGGTCAGGTCTTTTAATTCCGCATGATGTCACTTCCATTTCGTGTTAGGGGGCGTGTCTGTTTGCGGTCCAACATGCGTTATAAAATCCTTTAACTTCCTGCATGACGTCACGTTCACCTCACAGCATATTTAAAATGGGGAATATGTGCATATGTACAGAACAAGTTAGCTGTATCTTTCTCAATATGTTGTACTCTTTAGTTATTTTAAAACAAGATAGGTGAATAATCCAATTACTATAGTCCCTTTACTAACACTTAAAAAGGGGTCTTTTTACAAATTGTAAATTGGAGAAAAGAGATTCTTAAGATATAAAGCACTATCTAAAACTTAGATAATATTCAATTAATGTCATCTTATGTTAATCTAATTCATTTGATATTTACAGTTAATAATTATGATGTTTCTGTTGTAAAAAAAATGCATAGTTTCAGTTGTAAATGCACTCAATGATAATGCAGTCATTAAGCATTATCTAAAACTTAGGAAATATTTAATTAATACTTACTAATTACATCTCATGTCTACCAAATTCATCTAATATTAAAATGCAGTCAATAATTGCATAATGTTATAAAAGCAGTCAATAATTACACAGTTTACAGCCTTAGGGGGGATTTATTTAAAAAAATGTCAGATCTCAAAGTCGCTATTTAGACCATATGGGATCATTGTGTTTAAATTATAGATGCATTCCATTTCTATTCTGCCAATGGTTCTATTAAAATCACCCCATAAATGTCATACCCTTGGGGTTGTGGTTATGGTGGATGTTAAAATGTGCTGAAACACTGTGATTTTCATAGCTTTTTAAGATATTCCGAGAATGCTCTTCTATGCGCGTGTGTAGTGCCTTTGTGGTTCTACCCACATATTTCAGGCCGCATGGACATTCTAATAAGTAGATGACATTCTTTGTAAAACATGTTATAAAATCTTTCACTTTATGAGTTTTGCTATTTGAACTGAATTCTTTAAGTTTGCATCTATTCTTGACAGTTTTTTTTGCATGCAGAGCATTGGCCACAGCCATAAAACCCAATACTATTATTTAGTCGTACTGGAACTTTTTCTTCTTTTAACCCCTTAACACCGCAGCCAAATGTACAAGTTGTGAACAGAACAAAACGTAAACAAAACCTGGCATTTACGCTATATGTCTGTCCAACCGTAATTCACCTCTTTCATATTAAATGCACCCCCCCTTATTATATATCATTTTATTCAGGGGAAACAGGGCTTTCATTTAACATCAAATATTTAGGTATTGAACATAATTTAATATAAAAAATTTATAAAAAAATGGGAGAAAAAAAGAATTTTTTAAATTTTTTTTGTTCTATGTGACATTTTAACTGTGGATGTCAAAATACTGTTTGCTTTTACTGCAATACAATACACATATTTGTATTCAGCGATGTCTCACGTGTAAAACAGTACCCCCTATGTACAGGTTTTATGGTGTTTTGGGAAGTTACAGGGTCAAATATAGCACGTTACATTTGAAATTGAAATTCGCCAGATTGGTTACGTTGCCTTTGAGACTGTATAGTAGCCCAGGAATTAAATTTACACCCATAATGGCATACCATTTGCAATAGTAGACAACCCAAGGTATTGCAAATGGGGTATGTCCAGTCTTTTTTAGTAGCCATTTGGTCACAAACACTGGCCAAAGTTAGCGTTAGTATTTGTTTGTGTGTGAAAAATGCAAAAAACGCCAATTTTGGCCAGTGTTTGTGACTAAGTGGCTACTAAAAAAGTCTGGACAAACCCCATTTGCAATACCTTGGGTTGTCTACTATTGCAAATGGTATGCCATCATAGGGGTAATTTTCATTCTTGGGCTACCATAGGGTCACAAAGGCAACGTAAGCAATCTGGCGAATTTTAATGTGAAAAAAATGAAACACAAGCCTTTTATTTGACGCTGTAACTTTTGAAAACACCATAAAACCTGTACATGTGGGGTACTGTTGTACTCGGGAGACTTCGCTCAACACAAATATTTGTATTTCAAAACAGTAAAAAGTATTGCAGCAATATCGTCCGTGTAAGTGCTGTTTGTGCGTGAAAAATGCAGAAAACGTCACTTTTACTGGCGATATCATCGTTGTAATACATTTTACTGTTTTGAAACACTAATATCTGTGTTCAGCAAAGTCTCCCGAGTAAAACAGTACCCCCCATGTACAGGTTTTATGGTGTCTTGGAAAGTTATAGGGTTAAATATAGTGCTAGCAAATTAAATTCCCTATACTTTCGGCATGGGTTGTCAGGCAGGTCCCGCTAATTGTAATTAATTAGGATACCTAATTATGTAAAATTATTACATAAATATATGTGTAGAATTAATATATGTATATATATACATATGTGTATATATACGTATATATATATATAATTTTTTTTTAATATTTTTATTTATATATAGGTATATATATAGTGATATATACGTATATATTTATGTATATAGATATATATATATTATGATATATATATTATTTTGTTCTACGTGTATTTTGATATAAATATATATATTAATATCACAATACAGTTAGAACGAAATAACACATCTATATATTTTTTAATTATTTATTTTTAAATATTTTTTTAATTTTATTTTTTTACGTATTTACATATATATATTTTTTATATTATATATAAATATATATATAACAATAATTATATATATATTTAATCAGTATCAGTCTACGTGTAATTTGATATTAATATATATATATATATATATTTATTAATATTTAAATACACGTCGTGTATGTGTAAATGTGTGTGTGTGTGTGTGTGTGTGTATGTGTATATATATATATATATACTTAGATCATATATATATAATACATATGATCTAAGTATATTTTATTTGTAACTGTAATTTTTTTAATTTATTTTTTGAACTAATATTTTATTTTTTTTACAGGACAGGGGGCAGAGACAGTGTCAGCCAGTGATTTCACATCACTGGCTGACACACAGGATCAGTGATCACAGTGACTGCCTGTCACTGTGATCACCTCCTGCAGATTGGGTAATTGACCACAGGGGGGAGTGCCTGGGTGGTACAAGCACTCCCCCCTTCCAATCTGCAGGGGGATCACTGTGCCAGTTACATGTGTCAGCCAATAGGCTGACACATGTAACACTGATCGCAGTGACAGGCTGTCACTGCGATCAGAGTGCTTTGAGATCGCAGTGACAGCCTGTCACTGCGATCAGACTTCGCAGATCGTGGTCACTGACCCCAGGGGGACTGCCTGGGGGGCCAGGTAAGTCCCCCGACCGCGATCTGCAGAAGGGGAAAGCCGCCGGCCGCATGTGTCAGCCGATTTGAAATCGGCTGACACATGCTTAATACTGGTCGCAGTGACAGCCTGTCACTGCGATCAGAGACTGCAGATCGCGGTCACCGGCCACAGGGGGGGTTGCCTGGGGGGCCAGGCATCCCCCCCGACCGCGATCTGCAGCGGGCGATTAGCGCCGGCCACGTGGGCGGCCATTCTGGCGAGGACGTAATATTACGCCCGCCGGCGTTTAGAGCCGGTTCCTGCAGGACGTAATATTACGTCCTCCGGACTTAAGGGGTTAAAACACTTTTTACTAATTGTCTCTTACTGTTTTTAACTCCCCTATGTATTATCTTTGGTTTTTCAGTTAAAACCTCTTTTAGGACGAGGTCTTTCAAAAAAAATGCCAATATCTGTTTACAATGTTCCTTACTTTCCTATTGTTATTGTTATAGTTAAATATGAATGGGATACCTTTTGTTGTTTAGTCCCCTTTCTTTCTTTGGGTTTATATTTTAGTAGATCTTCCCTACTTCTCCCTTTTATCTCTCTCCTTGCCACTTCCAATTTGCCTTCTTTGTAACCGTTTTTCAAGTCCTGTTTAATTTTTTGTGACTGTTCCTCATACATCAGTTGGTCTGTACAATTTGTTCGTATCCTTAAAAATTGCCCTTTAGGGGCATTTTCGTGCCATGGAGCATAATCGCAACTGCTTTTATCAATAAAACTATTAGCATCGACTGGTTTAAAATGTAAATTTTTTATAGAGAATGGAATTTTAAAAACTAAGAATAATTTTAAAAATATAGGTGATATATATCAACTCACATGGATCTGAGCCTGTATTGTGACTAGTTCAGTAAAAAGTGCCTTTATGCTCTTAGGGCAGCATCACACCTCTAATGGGTTGTAGATGGATATCCTCCAGCTTACAGCTTGTAAATAGGAATAGGGGAGTCTGTCGTCCTCATATTAAACTAATGGAGAGGGGCATAAGAAAGAAATAGAGAGGGGCATAAGAAAGAAATAAAAAAGTTGTCAGTTTGCACAA
This sequence comes from Pelobates fuscus, assembly GCF_036172605.1. NCBI lineage: Eukaryota > Metazoa > Chordata > Amphibia > Anura > Pelobatidae > Pelobates > Pelobates fuscus. The sequence continues at coordinate 46,189,114 of NC_086319.1, read as the reverse complement.
TACATCATGAAGATTATTTGGCAGTAAAAATAAATTATAAATACAATGGAATACAGTGATGTTTACAGTCCCAAAGCATATTGATGAATTGATTACATATTTTAAATATTGCAGTTAGTTGCATATTGGGACATAAAATATCTATTATGTATGATACAATTATAATAAAAAATTATGTTTCCAGCTGCTAGATCTGCACAATGTCACTTTTTGAACATAGAGAGAAAATGTGCACTAATATTGATGAATTATTTGCAATTGAAGAAAGAGTGTTTAATCAGGTAGACCGTATGGAAGAAGAAAATCGGTATTTAATCAGGTAGACCGTATGGAAGAAAAAAATCGGTATTTAATTGCAGGGAAAATTTGAAGAAATTGTTAAGTAGAAAAATAAAAATTAAATGGGAAGTGGCAACTTTAGCGAAATACACAAAAGAGAAGTTAACCCCTAGAGGGTTAAGATTTTTTAAAAGCTCTGCTTTTGATCGGGATGACAATTCCTTTATGCAAAAATGGGAGACTATGTTGGATTCTTTCTCTTTTGGGATGATTTGCCTCATCATAAAAAGGAGAAAGAATACCCTAGCCAAATTAGATCAAGACATAAACAATGAACAAAATTTCCTCATGAACCACATTGATTCAGATGAATACAAGAGAATCACAGACGATGTACAAAAATGGTTAGATACCATTGAAAAATACACTATTCCGATAAAAAAGAAAAAGTACATAAGAGGTCAAATGGACTATAAAAATAATAAAGTACGACTCTTCAACAAAAATAAAAATAGGAATAGAGAAAGATATCCAGGAGAAACCAAATTCCAAAAAAGGGATAACTACAGACCCAACAGATATATAGAAACAAAAAGAGATTAGAATCATTTCTACCCTAGAAGGAATCCAACATATAATGCTAGGATAGACAATAAGAAGGATAAATCCCCTGTAAGAAGAAGGAATCATTACCCAAAAACACATACAGTACCTAGAAACACATACCCAGAACCTAGAAAAAACACTCCTATAAGACATATAACAAAGACTAGACCTTCAACATTTGGCAACAAGGAAACACAACCAGAGAGTACCAGGGGCACTATAACTAGAGCTAGACCATCTACAAGAGCTATCACCACCTCATCAAATTGATTTAAGGTACTCTCCACAGCCCCACAAGAAGAGGATTTTTGGAGTACGAGATCAAAAGACAAATACAAGCCCCCCAACTATTACAGATCCTCAGGAAAAAGAAGAAGACGTTTAGAAGACGGGGAAATAGAGGAGGAGCTTGTGTACAAAAAAGAAAAAAAACAGACAGGCGACACCAACCAAGCAAAACCAATAACCAACATATCAGAAAAAGAAGCTGGCATTTATAATGTAACCCAAACAATCTTGAGCCCCCCTGTATTGGAATACTACAAAGAGGTCTAAAATTTGTACCCACTAAGGGTTTAAACAAATTTGACACATATGTGGACCTTAATAGATTCAAAAGAAACCTATGTCTGGAAAGGTTATTTTTAAAAGACTCTTTAACGAGACCTGTAATACCTATTAATGATAATGAGTATGTACACACTAAACTCAAAAACAAGTCCACTTGCTTTCCGAGTAACTTAATATCACCACATATAGGAAACTTAAAGGAGACCCTATAACAACAATTAAGCCAAAATTTGATTAATTTTTACAAATGGGGCAGGATCTAGGACATCAGATTTCCAAAAACTCCAGTTTTTTACTATTTACCAAAGATCCATAAGGACCCAATCAAACCACCTGGTAGACCCATAGTGTCGGGCATAAATTCCATCACTAGTAGATAGTCAGAGTACATCGACAAGTGTTTACAACCAATGGTTAAAAAATGCCAAGCTATCTTAAAGATACAGGCAATACTCTTCAGATATTAAATAACATACCATGGAGAGAAGACTATATTCTAGTGACGGCTGATGTCAGCTCCTTATACACCATTATCACCCATACTAGGGGCTACTCAGCTGTCAAGGAATTGTTAACCAATTCAGGTCAATTTCCAGAAGAACAAGTCTATTACATTATTGAGGGTATACTTTTTATTCTAACCAACTATTACTTTTGGTTTAGTGGAGATTATTATCTCCAGATATGTGGGACAATGATGGAGACCAGGTTTGCACCCAGCTATGCCAATCTTTTTACGGCAGATTGTAAAAATCAATTTATCTACCATGGGCATGACTGGACAGAGAACCTGGTCACCTATTGCTGTTACATAGATGATTTTTTTTATATAAGGAAGGGTTCAATTGAAGACCTTTATATTAATGTTTTGAACTCTAATGACTGGGACATTTCCCTTACAGTATATTTCAGTACTTCCATGGTTAATTTTTTTAGACCTTGAAATTTTTATTGAAGATGGCAAGGACGTCATCCGAGGGGATGAGATGCGGAGTTTGTAATCTACGGCGGTTACATCTGTCAACGAAACACGGAGCAACCTCAGCTGTCTGCAGCAGCATAGACTCCAACGCCGGTCGAGGCATCAGCAGACCACCCTTCTCTAAAGCTGACTTAGTGAGCAACGGCGTATGCCGGGTTGTCACACCATCGGATCTAGTAAGAGGCACAGCTTCTCATTGTATTTATCACAATTACTGTTCTTATTGTTTTAATTCCTTACTCTGCATGTGGCAGACAATAAATTGTTAAAGTTTTAACTATACAAGCTCATCATTGACGATAATGCATATTAAGACATTATATTGACCATGTGGGATTATTATGGTTTTATGTGCAGTTTCATCTGTAATAGACTATAACCATATATCTGTTATAAGATTAACAGTGTATTTTGATCATACAATCTGCACTATCATCTTTTTCTTTGTTTCCTTACATATTCCACAACTCATTATTGGACCACATAACCCGTTTGTATACTGATTGCTATATGTTTGTATGTAACTTTGCTCTACTTATTCTTTACACTACTTTTTAGCCTTCTACCAGACACATCGAGGATATTCTTTAGAGGTGCCCCAAGTCTAAAGCATTAAAACTTCCTTCCTAAATCAACAGAAAGGATTTTTTGGATGCGGCACATGCCTGGCCTGCAGAAATACTTGCAACAAGAAAAGACATGCGAAGCACTTGAATTATTCCCAAAAAATCAAAATGTTCCCAATAAAAGATTTGATCACCAGTCATTCTACTAATGTTATTCACCTATTAACATGTCCTTGCGGTCTAAAATATGTAGGACGAAGTAAGCGACAACTACATGTACGAATAGAAGAACATGTCCACAATATTAAAAAATGCAACATGGAGGGGACCCTATAAGTTTAAATTTTTTGGGAATACAGAGAGTTTTGGGAAATTGGAGAGGAGGGGATATTGCAAAAATTCTTGGCAAAACAGAAATGAAATGCATATTTGATTTACATATGTTACAACCAACAGGTCTAAATATAGATTTTGAATTATGCCATTTCTTATAATTTACTATCTGACATTTGAGCTCATTAATCCACCTTTAAGAGCATGTCTGGCTCCCCCCACCACCCAATACACTCCCTGAAAATACATATATGCTTTATAATATACTTTCTCTGAATATATTTTTATTATAATTTTATCATACATACTAGATATTTTATGTACCAATATGCAATTAACTACAATATTTTAAATATGTAATCAATTCATCAATATTATTAGTATTTAATAGTATTTGTTATTTATTTTTACTGCCAAATAATCTTAATGATGTATTGTGCAAACTGACTACTTCTTGTATTTCTTTCCTATGCCCCTCTCCATTGGTTTAATATGAGGATGACGCACTCCCCTATTGCTATTTACAAGCTGTAAGTTGACCGCTACGTTACAGGTGGAAGTGACGCAACACAGAGAGTCATGACGTCATTTCCGTCCAAACTATGATTAGAAATGCTATACACCGGCGGGCTACCAAGGAAGTGACGTATCGCGAATATCGCATACGTCACTAAAAGCCGCCAAAGATTACACATGTGCATTTCAATCTCCAATCACAAACTGGTTGGATAGGGGACACCCACGTGACCAGCAAAATGGACCTGGTGCCAACATACAGGGAATACAGAATTTCACAGGACACAGCCGACTGAGGAAGCTTGTTAACATGCGAAATGCATTTTGGCAACAGGGACTACATTTATTGGACATATATCAACATTGTTTTGTATTTTATACTGTTTATTGTTTTTATGCAAATATTTTAAATTTTGTTAAATAAACTAATTTTTGTTGGATCCATCTGATGTTTCAACCTGATCCTGTGACTTCTGTGCTACGAGGGGGCAGTGTCACCCCATAATCTGACACTCAGCGTTCCCACCTCAGAGCCAGATTCCTTAGGCTCTGAATCAGGTGAGATTAACATTTATAGATATATGTTAAGTCACTATAATTTTCAGACTCTCTGCACTATTGTATGCTTTGTTTTCATTTACATATCTGGAGGATATTCATCTACAACCCATTAGAGGTGTGATGCTGCCCTAAGAGCATAAAGGCACTTTTTACTGATCCAGTCACAATACAGGCTCAGATCCATGTGAGTTGATATATACCACCTATATTTTGAAAATCAGTAATCCATACCATCTGCACTATATATTTCTATATGTTTTTTTTTCATATATCTTGCTCAACGCCACATCCCTTTATCAAATTATTGAGGGGTAAGCATTGTTTATGCATGTTCCCATTTTCACCTAGCGCTCCACTTTAATATAGGTCTAGCACCTATATACTACCAGATAGTCACAATTTAGGTGTGGGGAGGAGGTATTCGCACACAAGTTTTTTAGAGCTGCTATGTGTTCCCTATCTCCACATTATTTAAGCACTGCTTACACACTTTTTTATTTTGCCATTGACTTATTTGTCTTTATGTTTGACAGTTGGAATAGAACCTCTTCCTCTGTAAACTCACATGTAACAAAGGACTAATTTGTCCTTTTTCCTAACTGAGGCCCCTTTTCTTCATTTTAATCTGTAAATACTGAACAAAAATATTAATTGAGGCAGTCAACTAGACCTTTATCCTCTTCAACATACCTTCCTTCTTTTGATTTTAATCTAACTGATCCTTGTTTTACTTTGCTTTTCTCATTTATGTATCTAAAAAAATGTTTTGTCCCCTTTTTTTTACTGACTGTGCTATTTTCTCTACTTTGTTTGATTTGGAAGCTCTTATAACTTTCTAAGCCTCTTTCTGCCTAATCTTATAGATAATTCTGTCTTCCTCCCTCTGTTTTTTTTTTTACAATTTTCACCCACTTCTGAGGAGAACCACAGTGGTTTCTTGAATTATTTTACTGATAAGCCTAATGCAATTTTTTCTTTGCCTTCAGCAGTGCAACTTTTGCAGTGCACATTTCTCTTGGACCCAGTCTGATAATGACTCCTTTACACATATTCTAATTTTAGAAAAAATCTGTTTTTCTGAAGTCTAAAACTTTTCTTATATTAAACCACACTGACTGATGATCACTGGATCCTACCTAAACTTTCACCTACAGTAATATCTGATACCAAATCTCCATTTGTTAACACTAAATCTAGTATGGCCTCTTTATGAGTTGGCTCCACAATGACTTGTTTTACAGACAATCCCAGTAGGGAGTTTAAAATATGTGTGTTCCTGGCACAAGCAGCTATTTTGGTTTTCCAGTACACATCAGGAAGATTAAAGTTACTCATGATGATAACTTCCCCCTTCATTGTCATTTTGAGCTAGTAGATTATCTAACTTTTCTATTTGTCCTGGGGGCCTATAAATCACACCTACATGAGTTACTGTGTGATTACCAAATTCTAGCGTAACCCAAACGGACTCTATGTCCGCTTCACTTACTTTTATTAGTCTAGATTTTATGCTGTTCTTTACATACAGGGCCACTCCTCCCCCTTTCTTGCCTTCCCTGTATTTTCTATATAAAGAGTACCCTGGCATGGCTATGTCCCAGTCATTTTTCTCATTATACCATGTCTCAGTAACATCGACTAAATCTACATTATCGGTTGCCATTATTACTTATAAGTTCATGGATCTTATTCCCTAAACTGCAAGTATTTGTAGATATGACTCTAAGCTTATCATTTTTAACACACTTGCTACAGGCACCTTCTGTCCTTGTTTTGGGTGGGCAATTGGATTGATGTTTTATCACCCTTTTGTCCCCTATCTCCTAGTTTAAATACATCCTATCAAAACCTCTGAACTGAGAACATTTGTTACCTTTTGAGAAAGATGGAAACCATATTTTTTGTACAGTTTATTTCCATTCCAAACAGAGCTACAGCGAGAAATGAGGCCAAATCCTTGCTCCCGACACAATTCACCAAGCCACAAGTTAAAGTCCCTAATACGCATCCGCCTGTTGTTCTGAGTGTTATGCACAGACAGAACTTCAGAGAATGACAGTGTGGAAGCAACCTGCCGTATATCTTTGGCAAAAACACAAACATCTTCCTTTAACTCTGAAACCTCATTGCAAGCCAAGACATTTGTCCGAAGATGGACAAGTACATCCAATTCCCTTTCCTGCTTTGCACACTTAACAATTATATTACAGATAATTATCCTGTCTCTGTGAGCAGTAGTTTCAGGAAGATATCTCACAAGACCACTATTGTCCAGCTCCACACCTCTTATGATAGAATCCCTCAACAACAACTGCTTTCTATCAGGCATCACCATAGTCTCCAAGCCTGTCTCCACAACACCACTACACTCGGTGACTGAGCCTGTCTCCACAACACCAATACACTCTGAAAGTGCTGAAAATAAATTATGTAGAGCAACAGACTGTGCAATATGCCTTTTATCCCCATCTCTAAGTCTACCAGATTCTACAGTAATCCATCTGCCATTCCTAGGACATCTCTGCGGCAGTGGCTTTGCAGCATTTCCAGCCTGAGTTTGTTTACCGGATTAATTTACAAATCTCAGACTTCAAAAATGCAATCTCCTGCCGCAATATAGAGAACTGTCTACAAATTAGACAGCATCCAACTCTCCAAAAAGTGGAACCTGAAACAAATGTTTAACAACTATTACACTGAACTAAGTCAGCCATTTTAATGAGGTGAGTAATTTAAATCAAACAAATCTCCTGTATACCTCAGATTACCTCCAGTTTATCTCCAGAATATCTCCAAGCATACACTTTGAAGGAGCAACCAAGTTATATTGGCCAAGCTAATAACCACAACCCTTATATAACTCCTAAAAGCACCACCCACTAGGAATGTTTAACACCTGGGTGGGCCTATGCTTATTTGCAAACAATAGCTAATTAACCAACAATCAATAGCAAACACCCAGCTAATCAAATCAAATGCCTTACCAATTACCGACACGAAATAAAACCTTGTGCAACCAGTAACCTTTTCCTATAGATTAATTTTACCTGTAACAGTAAAAAGAAAAATCTTAGACAGTTGAAGAATCAGTAAAACTCTAAGAAATATCTCCAACCACACACTTAGAAGCAGCACTTAGAAGCAGCAACCAAGCTATATTAGCCAAGCTAATAACCACAACACTTAAATAACTCCTAAAAGCACTACCCACTAGGAATGTGTAACCCCTTAAGGACACATGACGGAAACATTCCGTGATGATCCCCTTTTATTTCTGAAGTTGTGTCCTTAAAGGGTTAACATCTGGGTGGGCCTATGCTTATTTGCAAACAATATTGATAGTACTGATTCAGAATCGTGATATATCTCAGAGTGTACTTGACAATGTTTAAAAGCATAAAATACATAACATGCTCATCCTATATTATGTTGTAGTTGGAATATTTTATTTTGTATTATTCCAGAAAAGATTGTGAAAATAGTGAAGATAGTGCTTTTCCACTTTTAAGGACTGATTACTTTTATTTGAGTTTCTATTTTTTACCTCCCTCAATGTTGGAAGTATTGGCCTTCTTTTTAGAAGTCACAGTTACGATCTGTGTTTTCACGTAAAAAAAAATACTTTAACAACTGAGGGCCTTATTCAGATGTGAGCTATATGTGAAAACACAGTCAAAGTGATAAATCATCATAATAAATTGTTGACTAGCACAAACAATTATATGAATAGCACTGGTAAAATATGTTTTCAGTAATATGCATTTTACTTACTTTGTACATGTGTGTGTTTTAACGGAACCATTATTTAAACCAGGACTGTTCAATTAACTTGTAATTTCATTGTTTGAATCTGTTTAGAAAGCTAAAACTTGCTTTAATGCTTATCAGGCCACTTTTTGAAAATTCCCAGTGTGTATGCCCATACACCTAGCAAGGTAAAGGAGGAGACTATATTTAAAAGAAGAAAAACTACCACAACAAGAGGACATAGTCTTAAATTAGAGGGACAAAGGTTTAAAAATAATATCAGGAAGTATTACTTTACTGAGAGGGTAGTGGATGCATGGAATAGCCTTCCAGCTGAAGTGGTAGATGTTAACACAGTAAAGGAGTTTAAGCATGCGTGGGATAGGCATACAGCTATCCTAACTATAAGATAAGGCCAGGGACTAATGAAAGTATTTAGAAAACTGGGCAGACTAGATGGGCCGAATGGTTCTTATCTGCCGTCACATTCTATGTTTCTATGTTTCTAAGGTCTTACTCAACTTTCTCTTTGAGGAGATGACAAAGGTAATTACAACCGTCTTTTCACGAGGATATACAGAATTCTCCAGTTTATTATTTAGAATTATGTTATTGTCTATATACAGTCATTTACATATGAGGCTTACGTGTTACTATTAGACTTGTAATTTGTCATCTATGATAAATCATATATCACACTTTTCTTGACACTACTCATCGGCCTTCCAAATACCCACATTGCCCCTCTTCAGTCTCTAATGAATGCTGCCACCAGACACATCCCCATGACTGACCACTATCCCCACATCTCACCCCTTTGACAATCATTACATTGGCTTTACTGTACCCTCCAATTTATACTGATATTCTGATATCTGCTCATTCTGGCACTCACAACTCTTATTTACAGGATTTTTCAAGGACTGCCCCATTCCTTTGGAACTCAATATCCCATTCCATCAGACTCTCAACCAAACCTCCTGTCTATTTAAAAGTCACCGAACACATACCTCTGTAAGAAAGCTTACCATTTTCCTGGGTGACGATTTTCTCATTCCCTCAGTGCCCATGCCTCTGTGTAGTTTAGTTAACTCTGATTTTTTTGTTCGGTATATAAAGCTACCGAACGCCAACCACCCCCCTGGCTCATTAACTACAAAGCAAATTCCAGATTAAGGGCTTTTCCTGTGTGGCCGCTGTTCATATGGCCGAACGCCACGTGCTGGAGAAAATGGTGGCGATCTTGTCGCACGAAAAAAGGCATCGGGACTTGGTCGTCGAGGGTCTGGAACTATAATCGGACACTCGACTTCCCGAACGCCTGTCAACTTTGCAAATGTCTGCTTCTTTTCGCTGACCAGCCAGGAGAGTGCTATTCAGTAGGTTTGTTCCCACAAACTAGGGTAACAAACTCTACCCATGAGCCAGGGGAACAGTTTGTGGATTTGTTTGGTTTTAGAACTCCCCGACATAAGGGTAGGGTTAGGGGTAGGGTTAGGGGTAGGGTTAAGGTTAAGATTAGGGTTAGTAGTAGGGTTAGGGGGAGGGGTAGGGTTAGGGTTAAGGGTAGGGTTAAGGGTAGGGTTAAGGGTAGGTTTAAGGTTAGGCGTAAGGTTAGGGTTGGTGGTAGGGGTGAGGTTGGGTTATGGGGTAGGTGTAGCATTAGGGGTAGGGTTAGAGTTAGTGGTAGGTTTAGGGGTAGGGTTAGAGAATTGTCAAAGTCCCAAATTGCCGAAGTGCCGAAGTCTCGTATTGCCAAAGATGCGAATTTCGCAACTGCCGAACCGAAGTCCGAAGTGACAAATTCCAGAAGTCCATAATTGCCGAAGTCCCGCATTTCGGAAGTGCCGAACCAAACCAAATTTTTTGCCCATGCACATCCCTAATTATCCTGTATTGTGTGGGACCTGAGAGCCAATGTAATTACAGTGTGTACTTTGCCATAGTCTCCTCTCAGGTCCAGTGGGGAATGCCCCTGGAATATGTCATGGTAAACCCCTTGCATGGGGACTTGCATATAAACCGGACAGTTGGCCTGAATAAATTCATTCCTGTTGTACCCTTCATCTAGTTTAGGCTAATGTTTGGGTATACGTCTGATTGCTTGGAGAATTTACTTGGATACTGCATTTCCTTCTGGAGAACGTTCAAATCAACACCTGAACTGTGAGCTATAATCACTCAGCCTCTAGCAGTTTGGGAGGATTCGAAAACGAACGGGTATCTGAGATACCAGCGTTTGTAACAGCCTCCATAGCCCAACTTGCTGTCTCACCTTCCAATCTTTGCTTGTTCCACACACCACTTTTGCTAGCTTATTTTGACACTGACATCTTATCCATTATTCCTTCATCTCTCTGACATGCTGTGTTTTTACCCTTACTTCATAGATTGTAGATTGTATTCTTTATCTCTTGTCTTTGTTAAGTTTTGTATGTCATTGACGTGTCATCAAATATCTCCATTCTATAACTGTAAAGCACTGCGGAACATGCTGGCACTATATAAATGCTCATAATAATGTTAATAATAATAATATTATTTATTAAAAAGGTCTCTAGGTATCCTACACAAATATGGACTTCTCTTAATGTCATAGTAATGTCTCTTAACCTTATTATATTACATTACCTTGCATCCTTCTCATTGCAGATGATCTACAAATGTTTGTTATGAACCTGATAGATGCAATCCTAGATTCTCTCTATTACTGCCTCAATCACAATCAACTGTTTTAGAACTGTCTGCATGTTAATAGCTGCCGATCATCCATGAACAATGTTGATACGAGCACAATTAATAAGTAATTAATAACTTGTAAATGAGATGATGCAAGTATGACATGCAGAAAGGCGAGGAGATGAGGAACACTTAAATGGGCTTACAGTTTTTAAATCTTATTCCACATACATTACATACTACTATTTAAATGCTGTACTTCTTTTTTTGTAGTTAACCTACTTATATTGACATAGATTCTCTAATGCTGAGTCAGGTGTTTGCTGTAGTTATATCTCTATTTTAACTTCCTGCATTTTTCTTTGTGTTCTGTTCTTTGCAGATATCTATAAATATACATACATTTGCTACAAACAGGTGTACATAGTTTCAATCACAATACCTCAAGTCAAGGTTCATTGTAGGTTTTGCTGCCAGTAGAAGGTCACAATAAATATTTTATCTCACCTTAATTTAAGATGAAGCTCATATGGTAGACAGTAGTTTGTAAAAGAGAATGTTTTTTTTGTTTTTTGTTTTCTCCTGGAACATTTATGCCTATCCTAATTAAAACATCACTTTTATTTATACAGTAGTAATAAAAAGAAAGAATGTGTTAATGTTAAAAGCAATGTGAGTGAAAGTCTTTTTAGTACCGGCCGAAGTGCAGGTCAGTGCAGGTATAAACGTTAGCCATAAAGTATGCTAGGATAATCTTGGCATCTGTTTTTCTCTCCCTCATTGCTGTTATTATGCTGTTCTAGATGTCAAAAAAGACCCAATATTTAATTTCTGCTGCATCTACTTATAGACCCCTTGTGGACTATGAAGCACTTGATAAAGACTAATAGATGCCTTTATGTTTTAACTATTTTTTTTTTTACTCATATTGTGTTGGTTTGCTGTTATTAAAGTCTACCTTCTTCCACATATTTCGTGAGTTCCTGCTTTTTTCCTCATGAAAGCAGATTGATCGTAGTGAGACAACCGAATCCAGCAGCATATATGATTGAGGCTCGGAGAAACGTGAGTGGTTCTTTGCAAAGTTCAATTCAGTATCGAAGACTAGACAATATTGCACGTGAGAGTGTTGTTTTTTTATATCTTCTTCAAAGATTTATGGCTGTTTTTATGATGTTTAACCAACCTATAATTTAATAAGACTATATAAGTATTACAGAGTATTCTAAACTCCCCACTTAGTGTGTGTTTTGTATAATCTACATTGTGACTATTTGGGTGATTAGAGGCACCTGGGGATAGCCCCATTAGTTCACACTAGCGCCAAGCACACCTCACATACATTTTCTATTGTTATATACCTGAAAAATCCAGCTGTGCTTTTATTCTACTTCTGTGATCAGTAAATGACTGGGAACTCACTACCTGGGGCCCAGAAGTTAAATTTGGGGGAGGGGGGAGGGAGGAGCATGCAGCTATAAAAGTTCCTACTGGCATTTTGCCATTGCAATGTTTCCCTAGGGAGTTTGATATGATATCTAATATATCAGTATAGAGTTTTTTTTTACCTCTCCTTCTCTCTCCCTTCTCTTGGTTACTTGATCTGTGAATAAAATCATCATTCCCTGGCTGTCCCCTATTATCTTTTTCCAAATATCCATTTTTTGGTGTCATGGGAGGATTTCTGAATAAATAAATCAACAGTTTTTTTTAACTTGTTTTTCCCTCTATTGGTTACTTCTTCTCACCTGATCTGTGAGTCAAATGTCAGGTAAATGCATCTATAAGGCGATGTTATGTTATGTATATATTATGCAGTCCATTTTTTGGCAATTTTTGTACTATTTTGGTTAGGCTGAACCAGTTTTCTCTAATCGTTTGCATGGATGAAAGATGTATGAAGAGACACTGGCGAACAGGGAGATACCTCACACGGCCAGAAAACCCGCCGGAATGACCAAGCTGAGGCCTGGGGCCTATACCAACCAGGGCAAGGGAGAGGCTGCCACTCTCCCGGCCCATAAAGACACGCAGCACCTGCAGCGAATGGCTATCCCCCCCCCCCTTAGGACCGGTAGGGGTTATCCCGGTCCCAATCGTCTCGACTGGCAAGCCCCAGCGGACCCTAAAAGCGAACATCAGCCCCATCCATGCACCAAACTTGCAGGCAGCCCGCCACATCAAAATGGCGGACAAGCAGTCTCATGGAAATTCTGGGCCTTCACAACAAAGCCCCAACACAAAGGACTCTCTCACTACCCATCTGGACGAGCTGTTTGAGGCCTTCTGGGCACGGATAATGGCCCGGCACGAGGCAGAGCAATCAAAGCTGCTGGAGAACGGACGCACGGAGGTCCAACAAAGCGACATAGACCGGAGTGGGACCAGGCTGCCTTCGGGCAAAGCCGTGAAAAATCAGCCCAAGTATCTCCATACTAGCCCATCCAAGCCAAGGGCCACCAGGGGAGTAACCCCGAAGCATCGACCATGCAGGTGCATGCCACCAACACCAGGGTCTCCAAACCAGTTCCGAAAGGGAAGGACCCGGCCTTCAAAAGTCCCCGAGTCCGTGGCCACAGGATGCCGGCCCCGCTACAAGCCCGGAGCATGAGGGCGCCACCGGTCAGCTACTGGCCAAACGTCAACCTCTACAATACCTCACACAAGCGCCAGAAAGCGCAGCAGCACGCACACAAGACGAAGGCTCTAACATGGACGGCTCGCAAGCAGCAGAGCCCATCGAAGCTATTTACAGCACGGAGGTGTAAACCGCCAAAGAGCAGACCTCAACTCTCCATCAAAGGTTACCAGCCATGGAAACTCAAGTTCCTGACAACCGACAAGCATAGCCTCAAACCTGGGACTCAAAACCCAGTACGCTCCAGTACAGACGGGGACATTACTCGAACGAAACGTGGTATAGGGTGAATGTTTTTGTCCCACTACCTTCCTTTATAGAGGGGACTCCCTGGGGAATCGCCATAGCATGATGTACCTTACACATAGCTGGCTATCCGCCTCTAACATGTCGACTCACTTTGTTAAGCCTTAAAACCAACTACCATATAGTTGATACCCTTGATTGCTAGCACAGTTTTCTCTTATCTTTGCACCCTCTCAGGAGCTAAGCTTGGACCTTTAGTTAGCCTGCACTAGAAACATATAAGTCTATGCCTAGACAGAATGTCAGTATCTTCCACAATTCATCAAGCTTGTTTATCATATGCTAGTATGTATATATTTCCTCCTGTAGTCTCTCAGGTCCTAAGCCCAGACTTATGTTTCAGCCTGTTTACTTAAACCATAAAAATGTGCAGTTCTCCATTTGTCACGACACTGTATTTACCTGTGATTTTGCTATATGTTTGTCATGCTGTCGTGGCATCACAAGCAAACATGTTACTCTATGCACTAAGAAAAATAAAGAATTTTAAAAAAAAAGAAAGCTGTATGAAATGCAACATTAATTAAATTCGGTCCACTCAAAAAGAAAAATCTTTTTACTGACAAATTATACAGGTGGACCTAATACAGCGACCATTGAGTTTATATACTAAATATTCTGAGATGTTTTATTGTTCATATCTTGTATACAGATATTAATTATCCTTGAGTTTCTATTTGATGTAAAGATTAATGAATTTCTTCTAAACTTAGGAAGTCTTGTTTTCTGTGTAACCTTTTCAACTACATTTTAATAAAATAGGCATGTCTAGACTATAACAATTTCAAACTATAAGTCAAAGCTAAAATGGAATCTCTAAATAATAATAATAATAATAATAAAATAATGAGAGCTCTGTTTTCTTTTTTTGTATCAGTTACAATTAATGTGATAGCATACAATTTGTAGATTTCAATTCATGCAGAACTAAAAGGCTGGGCAACAGAACAAACAAGTAAATGTGAACTTTTTCTATTTTGAATCATGCCAAAAAAGTATATTTAAAAAAATATATTGATTTTAAAAAAGCAATCTAAACAGTATTAACTGGTAACAGCAATAAAAAAAACACAAAAAAAAAAAACATATGCATGTGTGAGTGGGAATGAATGATACCTAAATAGAAAATTATAGAATTAGATAATTAATGTAATTAACATTTAAGAAATGTTAGAATTTCAGCTAACTTCTGAAGTATATTGTATATTATTAATTATAACAGTTAGTGATTCCTGAATCTAATTTTAAAAATCATATCATGTAGTCTAAAATGGCCGGCATGTCAATGTTTCCAACCTCCAAGATAGACTAAAAACAAAATTACATAAATATTTTTTTTTACTTTATATAAATAAAGATTTTCCCCAATTTTTCCCCTCTATTGGTCACTTCTCCCTTGATCTTTTAATAAAATCAACATTTAGTGTCTGTCCCCTAGCCATCAATCATTATTTTTTGGCACCACAAATTGACTTCTGAATCACGAGATAAGGGAAATGGCTCTTCTACTGCCCATTTTGTTTCATGATACGTTGCTATGGATCTTGGGAGCCAGTCACCCAAAATTTGAATGAGTTGCAATTCGTTTGAAACCAAATACCTATCTAACATCTAGTTACTCTTCTCAAACTGACAATGCATCCTTTAAGAGAAATCTCATTGCCATTATAGAGTCAATAGGGATTTGTTTCCTTTTTTGTTATATAATTGGCGATTGCTTCAAATTGGATTTCTTGCCTTCTTTTGGAACAACCGCATAAAAAGATATGGTGAAAGGTTAAACTTGATGGACATTTTCCACCTAGATTACTATATTACTATGTAGGGTAACTTTTAATGTAAAGTAAAAGTACACAAATTGGCAGCTGGATAAAAAAACTTAGCAATAATAATAATACTAATAAATAATTTATGAACTTAGTAAATAGTTGAAGAATCCATTTGGAATGCAATCCTGGATTCCTAAGCTATTCAATGACCTCTTATTGTCATTTAGCTTGAAATGGATGGTTCCAATTTAGTCCATATACAGATTTGATTTTTAGGCTTCTGCAAAAATGCCTGTCCATCCAAATCAAATTAATGTTAATGTAATTAATATTCAATGAATACGACTCCTCAGGTAACTCCTGGATGGTTCAATTCATTTAGGTGTGGATTAAAAGGAATTTGATTTGGATGAACCAACTCAAATTAATTCTTTTACTGTTCTATTGATGTTGTTACTTTCAGAGGTTTGTACGTTGTGTCACGTAGCTCTAAAATTAGACCTTGGATATGCAATTGTCCATTCCATCCATATCTGTATTATGCATTCTTTTTATTTACACATTTTGTATTCTATAATTGTTGCAATTTTATGAAAGTGGATCTGTCCATAACACACGTGTTTGTACCATTAAATGTATTTATCAAAACTTTTGCTAGCTTGCACTTTTCATTGTTCCATCGGTGTAATTGTTTTGAAATTTGTGCTTTAAATTTATGGGGCAGAACCTACATAACTAATTAAATCACTTCCCGTCAGCGAAGTGAAGGAGTAATTGAAAAGCAAGGGATAACTGCAAATCCTGTGATAAGATGACTCACAGTTCTGTAATCACATAAAGCCACTTGGCATTAGAGACACAACTTCCATCTATTTGCATGTAAACTTTTTCTTGTGGAACTGCTTGGAAATACTTTTCACACTTGTTGTTTTTATTTAAGTAATACAACTAGCTTCATTTATTAAATACAATGGTCTTATTTGTTCATTTCCTTCTACATCTTTGGTTGTTAATGTATTATATGGTAATGCTCTAAAATATAGCCTAGGCAGCAATTTAAAAAAAGGGAGGAACTGGTTATAGGGCTCCAAGTCCCCTCAGGTTCAATCTAGATGTGGATTCGGTATCTCCGTCAATTGCTTGTCTCCAATTTTAACCAATGAGGGAAGTACTGATTAAGGGCATGCACCTAATATGTCTCATGCAGGCTTTCCAATCATTCCAATTTTGACAAGACAGTCTCGGTCTTAGGGTCCTGTCCTACCATCCTGGGTTTGTTCCCTGGTGTCTATTTTTGAAAACATCAGGGAACTGTGTGCCAAAGTGTAGTGCAAGCACGTCATTAAAATTGCGAGATTGTTACGTTAAGGGCCCTAGAACATGCAGTGAGCACTAAAAAAGCAATACCTGCTGACCTGCCACTTCTTCATCAGGACCTGTCCCCATTCTGGGCAGCTCCAACTCTTTGGATGACACCAGTGATATGATTCGTGTCACTGGACTGCCCACTGTTATCCTACCCACCAGCATCCTGATACAGGGATGTCGATGTTGGGTGCTATGCTCATTTGCATACTTGTGCAGTGGTAACAATATAGCTGTATGCTAATAGCGGTTTTTCGAACAAAACTCAATTACACTATATTTTCTCCTACCTACAAACATTTGCTAGTGTTCCAAATTTTACTGAAAACTTTTTCCTAAATTTCCTATATTTTTCAGGGAAATTAGCCCTGCCTGGAATGCACCTTTAAGCTGTATCTTAAACCAGAATAACAGAATTAACTACTATAATTTAATTGCATATGCTTAATATAATATACAGTTCTGATACTTTTATCGAGGTTAACATAACAAAAATTATTTAAATTTTTTGTTTGCTTTTGATTGGCAGTTAATGACAGGTCACTAATAGATCTGTGCAACATGCAGTTGACTAATGCGCAGACCACTTGCTTTAATTACGTCTCTCAGCAATTTCGTTCAGCCGTGAAACAAATATTTTATTGAGACACTTTTCCCAATCTGCTGTTTTTAGTAATCAATCACAAAAAGAAAGGACTGCCAAATGCGATAGAGAGCAAATACTGCATTTAAACTGTCTGATATACCATCTGGTGGGAAAAACATTTGATGTAGCCTTATTAAGTCTTGCTATCTCTATTTTGATTCTCCATTTTAACATGCTTTCAAAAGGCTTGATCATTTTTTTGTAAATCTGGATACCTGCTTTTCATAAAGGAATTTTAATATATGCACCTATATATATATATATATAGAATATGCATTTATTTCTGCACAAAAAGAAGAGAACATTCAGATGCAATGTAATAGTGAGTGTACTTTATTCTTACTTACACATCATATATTAGTAACATTTCAGTTCTACTAGACTTTCATGATGCTCCGTCTGGACTGAAACTGTCATGTCATACGAGGTTCAGTAAAGAAAAAACTACATATTATGAGTGAACTTTTTCTGCACAGGCATAAAGTGGGCATAAAGTGCATCCAAGCCAGCATTTGTCTGGGTCATTAAGTGTGATGTACAAAGTTCCATATACACAAGGGGAAGATCATGTTTGCAAACCTTGTGATGCATTGTTGGTGATCATTTGTGTACTATTTAACATAATTATTGAGAAATACAACACAGATTGCCACAAAACCTCACAGGGCAAAACTGTAACATACATGTCCTGATCTTGCTGAGATAAGTATGAGTTACAATTATTTGTTACTCCCATTAATCTGAAGAAGATCTGGGTATGGATTTACTGGAACTGCCTTAAGATTTAAGGAACCCTAACCCTTACATTGACCTTCTATCATCCATACTAACAATATAACCCAAGCCATAGACAAATCATGCAATATAAAATATTAAAGAAGGCAGGGCTGGCCTGTCCATAGACCCTTAGGGTCACCCGATGGATGTGTGCAATGAGGGGCCTGGTTGTGCGCTGTGGTGCTTTAACAGCACAACCAGGCCCCTTCCTATCCGCATGGAGAGCTGGAAGGAAGTGACAACATATTGCCCCTAACTCCCACCAGCCACATCCAGCAGAAGGTCTGTGGCTGTATGTGTGTAGTGTGTGTGTGTAAATATATGTAGTGTGGGTATCTGTGTGTTTGTGTGTGTGAGTGTAGAAGTGAATTTGTATGTGTGTATGTGTAATGTGTGTATCTGTATGTAGTGTGGGTATCTGTGTGTTTTTATGTGTGTAGCATGTGTATCTGTGTGTGTGTGTGTCTTTGTATGTGTGTATCTGTGTATGTGTAGTGTGTGTATCTGTTTGCATGAGTGAAATGTGTGTGTGTCTGTGTAGTGTGTAGTGTGTGTATCTGTGTGTAGTGTGTGTGTGCATCTCTATGTGTATCTGTGGAGTGTGTGTATCTATGTGTAGTGTGGTTATCTGTGTGTAATGTTTGTAGTGTGTGTTTGTATGTGTGTCTATGTGTATCTGTGTATGTTTAGTGTGTGTGTGTGTATCTGTATGTGTGTAGCACGTAGTTTGTTTATACTGTATGTGTGTAATGTGTATCTGTGTGTGTAGTGTGTATCTGTATGTCTGTGTATCTGCATGTGTGGCAGTGTGTGTATATGTATGTGTCAGTGTCTGTATGTCTGTGTATCTGCAGGTGTATCAGTGTGTCTGTACATCTGTATGTGTGTCAGTATCTGCATGTTTGTCCGTTTTTGATACATATACTGACACACATACAGTTGCACAGACACACTGATATGCATGCAGATATACAGACACACAAACACTGCCACACACGCAGATACATAGACAAACAGATACAATCACTGACACACATACAGACACACAGATACAAACACTGGCACACATGCATATACAGAGACACAGTGTATAGGTAAGTGAATTGGCTGCAGTGCACACACAGACACAAGCTACAACCCCAGCATACACACAGACGCATGCCACATCTCCAGCACACACAGACATATACTACCTCCCCAGCACGCACACAGACACATACTATATTCCCAGCACACACACAGACACACTACATCCCCAGCACACACACACACACTTTAATTAACCCCAGCACACCCACATAGAGACACTATCATTGCAGAAGCATACACGTTGTTGTTTTTCTTTTTTCTTTTTTTCTTGGGGGGAGGGAGGCGGGGGGCGTCATTTCATACTTGGATCCAGGCAGCACAATGTCTTGGGCCAGCCCTGGAAGAAGGTATTAGTAGAAAATAATGCCATATTATGGTTTATCATTTACCAGAAAGGCTGTATGCCATTATAACATATCTTAATACACGGTTTACTATTATGCAAAGTCTCTCTCTCGCTTTAAAGAGAAATTGTCAATCTGGAAATTACATCATTGGGTAAAATATTGAAAAGTACCTATAATTTCTTTTAACCTTTATTTTCTTAATGCTCCATTTTCTTTTAAATGCATGTTTAAGGTTTAGCAATTTAAATCACTATCAAGTTCAGTTTGGACACGGCCAGAACAGTTATTGCAGTGGAAAAGGAGGAACAGAAACACCTCACTGGGCTCTCAATATGTTAGCTGACACATGTAAAGCTTATGGCAATGATTGACATAGAGTCAAGACGTAATTACGATGTTCCAGGATAGAGCAGAGTGTATTTTTACATTTATTTGTTTTCAGCCCTCATTAAACATTGATACATACAAAGGTTACTAAATATCTAATTTGTGAAAAATCTTAGAAAGTAAAAATGATTTCCCTTCAAAAAAGTTGGTTGCGGGGCGGGGCCGGGCCGCCGTGCCGACTGGCAGCCACGAGCATCAGCTCCAGACCTGAGCACATAAATGAGGCACTAAAAGTGGGTGCCGAACACCCCAAAGTCGACAATTCCACAATACCGGCGATGAGCATAACCCCAGCATCAGAAAGACACCCGATAACCGCCAACAGCAAACTGGAAGGTGGGTGCGGTTATCCCTGGCCTACTCACGACTGGGAGCCTCGAGAGGCAATTGAGCAGGGCCGGCAGCGTGAGTGAACCCTATACGCCAACGATGAGAGACTGACATTACGCGGCCGGTGCCTGCTGGCAGCGCGGCCCCGCTCCCCCCCCATGGTCGGCGGGGGTAATCCTGACCTCATGGCGGCGGCCCTCACGGCGGCGGGAATCCCCGGGCTGGTGTTGTGCCGATCGCCTATACTGGCAAAGGCTGCCTGCTGAACAGCCTGTCAGAAGATTGGACTACACTGATATGGGAACAGTCGCAGCAGAGGACACCATCGGCAGTTTAGAACCCATTTAATTGCGCTCCAGACCGCTCTGAGACGGGACACAGCGAAACATACTCACCTACCGTGGGGATCCGGCTTGGACAGAGCATGTGGCCTTCGGTGCTGCCAGCCTCCGGATGGATTCTCCGGCAACCAGCCCGCAAGAGGAGTGGGTGCCCTGGCCTCTGGGTCTGAGGGGTCCCTGGAGGAACTTGTCCCTGATGCCGTGAGCCCTGTGGTCCGGGTGGTGGCGGGCTGTCCGGCGGACCGGTGGCCGTGACTGGCGTGCACCATCCCCAAGAGTGTGGCCGGCACCAGGAGAGACATGGGGGCATACGCTCCACAGAGACTTGAGAGGTTCTGGGGAGGTGCAGGAGGCAAGCGGTTCATAGACCCTAGGTGTGGGGGTCATGTGGATGGTTCCTGCCTCTGAGTGCCCACAGAGCCATGGATAGTCCTGCTGGTGGGCTGAGGCCTGCATGGGGGAGACAGATGGAGCCTCGGCGGGCTGGGGGACATATTGCTGCTGTGCCATAGACGGCCCTTGCCCGATTACTATAAAGTCCTGTACTGCTATAATCCCTAATTGATTATTCTTTCGTAAATGTAATGCTCAGTAGATCTAAAACCGGAGGTTTATACCCCCATCACGTCACCCAATGTTAAGAATCAGCTTGCTCCATGTAATAATGACTTTAACATATGCTGATAATATTATAGCAGGTTATGAGTGCCAGCCTTTAACTAAACCGACTTGGCACATAGCCTTTAGTGAACCAGTATGCATATGGTAGACGAGGATAATGCTTTTGCTTAAGATAGGTATGTGGATAAACGCATCTCTGGTCTGCCGTATAACTCCATGTCTTACTAAAATAGGTGTACCAAAAGACCTTAATTTAGACCTACTTCACCAAAGTCAAAAGGTCTCCATAACCAGATTGCCATTTGCCACACTACATCAAGGATACCAGCATGTCAGCGCCTTAGCCGATACAAATATATGCTACCCGACACCATAATTCCCTCAACACATGCTAAGCAGTTAGGCCAGAGGGCGAATGTAATCCAAGCTTAACATGTGGCCGCAAATTTTTCTTTATTTTCTGGATTGAGTTTTAAGCACGCAGAAGATCTGTATTACTAGTACCGTTAATTAACAGCACCATAAGCTCCCATACTCTGTTGTCACTAGCATTATTGTTATGTATTAGTAAATAGCCGTTAATCAAACCAGAACAAGCTATTTCTGTATAGTGCACTGGACCGACATTGGTTAAATGCAACTGATCTAATATTGCCTATAAATGTAGCTCTTTGTGCCTCTGCGCAGGCGACCAAATGCAACACTTGCCTACTTTCGGATTTATTATGCCTCTGCGAAGGCAACAGTGCATATGATCTACATCTAATACCATTCTATATGCAAAATAAAGAACAATTTAAAACAAAAAAGTTGGTTGCTCAAAAAATAAAGTCGTAATCACAGTTGCCCATTGATTTCAGTTGGATTTTTGTTTGCGTATAGAAAGTTTTTAGAACATTTCAATGTGACTTTGCATCTGAACCAACAAGAGATACTTATTGGCTGCTTTCAAACAGAAACAAATTAATACAAACGTGCATGAGCAGAATACAGTACAGAAGGTTGAATACTGGTCTGAGTCCATGCATTCAAGGAAGAATTCTATCTGTTACCTGTGCTTTGGGTTTCTTTCTGAAGATATTGCTAGAATAGAGATGAGCTAGGGGTATCATGTTGTTGATTATGTTCTTGATTTAATATTGTTGGATAAGCTTTTTAAATTATTTAATATATTTGGAGAGAATTTAAAATGGTTTAATAGTCTGAAAAATATTTTTATATGTGAACATTTTGATGTTTTTCACATATTTATGTATTTTAATAGATTTTATAGATATGTTAATATTATGATAAAATCATTTAAAAAGTTCATTCAGAAACATGAACTCATTTTATAATGAATACAAAAATATTAAATCACAACTTATATAATTTCCCCTAATAATAGAAGTCACACTTACATAGAGTCTAAGCCAATCATGTCCTGATATGATGTATGATCATCACAGATTATCCAGATTCAACAGTTGTAGTCCAGCCTGATGATGGTACATTTTAGAAAAAAGTAAAGTGCACCCTTATCTGATTCTATTTTATTTTTTTTGACTGGTCAATTTTAACCCATACTTTGTTGAGCAAACTTGGCTTTTGCACTCCTTTCTTTCTTTACAATTTGAGGAGTGGAGTCTCTTTTGCTGGATTGATGTGGACATTGTTGCAGTTATATCTACACACTATTGCTTCTTGACGTTGAAAATACACCATATACTTGCCAAGTCATATTTTTGCTGTTTGGTGTGGTGTTGAATGACCAAGTTCCATTTTTAAGGAAGATATACTTCATTCCAGAGTTCCTGATCTTAACATTCATCCATACATATTCCTGGCAAATTAATTATGATTTGCCTTCATGCATATTAATCTTACAATAAATATAACATAAAATCTTTTTAAAGTATCATATTTGTAGTGTCTATCAAATATCTGTTTGTTGTATTGGTCTAGATTTTACAACAACACAGATTTCGTACAATTTCTGTATATTTAAATTTTTATACTTTTCTGTCTGAACAAATTGTTGAGTTTATTCAAACAAATGAAATACCATTTGTAATAATGTTAGTCATATTCTAGAATAAATGTTTTGAGCAAAATCTAAACATATTGTTGTTTTGTCCACATTGTACAAGCTGGCTATATAATAATGATAATAATAATATAATAATGTTATGTATTACCACCCATGATTAAATAAAATCTGGATTCTGGCTATGTTCTTTAGAAAAATGCATATTAGTGCAGGGGTCAATTATCTATGTAAAAAACAAGACACTTGCACAGATGAAATATTATTAGTAATGAAAGTATAGCATTTAAAGGAGCACTATATGGTCAGGAACACAAACATGTATTCCTGACCCTATAGTGTTAAGAACACCATCTAGCTTCCCGGTCCTCCTCATGCCTCTTAAAATATAGTAAAATATTACTTGAATTCAAGCCTGAGGCTGCTGGCTTTGTCAATGTTTCCTTTAGACCTGCCCACTGCCTGCTGACATCAGCAGAAGTGTTAGCCTGAGCCAATCACAATGCTTCTCCATAGGATTGGCTGAGACTGATAAAGAGGCAGATCAGGGGCAGAGCCAGCATGATTCAAACACAGCCCTGGCCAATCAGCATCTCCTCATAGAGATGAATTGAATCAATGAATCTCCATGAGGAAAGTTCAGTGTCTGCATGCAGAGGGATGAGACACTGAATGTTTGGATGCATTTTAGGCAGCCATGACCCAGGAAGGATCTCTAACAGTTTTCGGAGGAGTGGCCAGTGACGTTATCACTAGGCTGTAAGGTAAACACTGCATTTTCTCTGAAAAGACAGTGTTTACAGCAAAAGGGCTCAGGGTAATGATTCTACTCACCAGAAAAAAAATAAGCTGTAGTTCTGGTGACTATAGTGTCCCTTTAAACATTTTATTTATTGTATTAGTTCCTGGTAATGGGCCTCTCATATACTGTAATAATACATATTAATGACATGCATTTTTTTTTTAAAATAAATGAACATTGCATATTAGATTAATTTCATTAATTTAAAAAAAAAAGAAAAACAAACTGATATTACTGATATCTTAAAATACACAAAATGCATTTTCTGTGCATAAAATAAATGGGATATTATTATATACCAGCAAGAGGTGTACTACATAAATATTGTCTGACTATAAGTCCCAGTATTATTTATTGTTCTTATTTGTAACTATGTATATAGCCTGCCTTTTGGGCTTAATTAATACTACTCTAGTGAGTTAGTCATGTTTTATTTGCCCACCTCTAGTGATGATGATAACTGATTCTCTCATACCACATAGTTTTAAGTAAACCTAACAAGCATTAAAGCGTGACATTAGGCAAATTCTAATCATAACTTTTTAAAGGTCAGCGCCATTGTTTTTTAATTAATAGTGTATTTGTACTGAAATGACTAGAACCGACATCTGGTTTCTTTGCAGAATTGTATAACTGTGCAAATAGAAGGTGATGTTTCAGATCCAAATTAATCAAGCAGCTTAAATTGGATTCATGTTACCGAGTAACTGGAACAGCCCTGTGCTGGCCATTCATTAAGACAAAACACAACACTGACTTTTGTTGATCGCATTGAGAACAAAAAAAAATAAAAATTAATGAATAAATAAATGATTAATTATTACAAAGAAAAAAAAAGATGACCTTTTTTAAAATAATTTTCAGATTTTAAATTAATAAAATTATAAATTGCACTGCTCTACCAGTCTGGCATCTTAAACCTAATTAATTTTATATAAGAGACAAATTTGTTATGTTCATAAAAATAACGATAACGATAATAGTAGACAACACCCTTACCAACAGTTAAAAATAATGTTTACTCGTCCATCAGTTTCATTTTTATTAAGCTATTAATGGCTCCTCCTTCTGTTATAGCTCATACAGGTGCCAATATCAAAATGTTTCCGCACTGGGACCAAGTACGAAGGTCTGTTCTCATAAACCTAAACAGTCTGGGTTCTGCATCTAGAGTGGCTTTAAAGCACCTGTCTTGACTGAATTGTTCCTGGCATTAGTTTGTGCTCAGCCCTATCGTATCCCCCTGCAGGTGGTATATTGTCGCACTGAGATTAGTTCTTGGCTTCCCTTTTTAATGAACAAATTTATGAATCACAAACTTTTCTCGGAAATTTTACTACAGGGAACATTGAATTACAACTGGTTTGTCACTGTTCGTTTTTAAAGTTAACACTTTCATTTGAGAAAGACATGTTTTGAAGCAAAATATTTGGCCTCTAACAGGCTAAAATGCCAATAACTTGATTGTCTTTTAAACTGATCATTGCATAATATTTAAAATCTGATTATCCAAAACTGGCAAGTCAGGAATGTACAAAAGGTACAGTGACGAAGAAATGAAAAAGATTAATAAATGCAAAGATGATATTAAATATATTTAGAATATAATGTGAAGCTTACTATTTAGGTGACACATTTTGTATCACTTTTATTTAATTTATAGTTTAACTCCTAAAGGGGTAATTCCCTTTTATTCCAGAAGCTTGGTCCTTAAGGGGTTAAACAAATTATTTGTGTAGGTATATAATACAAAATAGTAAAATGTGTACTGTGATTGAATACCTTGTAAAATATACACAAACTCTGTATTTTTAAAATCTCATTACTGAAAATAAAAAGCAGTTTCATTATGAGATCGTCATGATGATTATTTAAAGACAATTGAATGGACTTGTAAAGTTTGTTGTGTGATAATTTATAAGTAATTTTTGCATATTTCATTATTGATTTTTTTTTTAAATTGCTTGCTATAATCAGGCATATCATGTTCATTAAAGCCAAGATGCTGCTGGATTCCATGTAGATCTGTGACAAATCGGCTTGTGTTGGCCAAAACAAGAGTTTGAGGATAACAGCTCAAGTAACTTCCCATTTGGTGGATACCTGTTTATGTCTCATACAGACTTTAGCCAATTTGTGCTATTACGGAGAGAACCTTGGCCAGTTGAATTTCAGATCCAACTCATTTCTGATCCAACCCCCAAGGACATTTCAGATCCAAAATGCTGACATGTTCCCTCTGCAGAAGAGTTTCAGCAATCACAAACAATTGTTTCTGCCTTCATTGGACCTCATCAATTCGATGTAGCTGATACCTTTTAAGGCACAGTGAGCAAGTGGACCATGTCCGGATTACCCTTTTTGGCTTAGAGAGACCATAGTTATATGCAAATAAGCCAAAGAGTTGATCATATTCTGTTTGTCCCTACTCTAATATTTAGTCCAAACCATTTTTACAGGATTGGATGTACTGTCTCGCTATTTTGTTCTATAAATATAAACTTGACCTTTTTTTTTCTTTAAATTAAACAATAACAAGAAACAAGCTTTAAGCACTGATCAACCTAAAGAGATTATATGCACCAAAATGGAAAGTTCTTCATTAACGATGTGATTAGAAAAAAAAATATTAGCAACAAGAAAGTGTGTTATTTCCAATTTGTTTTAATTCAATAATAACAACTGAGAAACCACTACTACACATATACTGCTGTTGTTGACGTGCAACACATATGTATAAACAGATAACAAAAGAATTTCATACTTTCAGTGTTTGGTTCAGAGGAGGCTATTCACGGAACATTGCTTTTAAAATAAAATGGATGAAAATATAATTTTAGGTCAGCCCAGGAAAGCTGCTTAAAGGGATACTATAGACATCAAAACAACTGTATCTCAATGAAGCAGTTTGGGTATTTAGATCATGCCCCTGCAGTCTCCCTGCTCAATTCTCTGCCATTTACAAGTTAAGTCACTTTTGTTTCTGTTTATGCAGCCCAAGCCACACCTTCCTGGCTGTGACTGACATCAGATGTTCCATCAGATGTTCACATGCTTTAGAAATGTATATCTCCTGCACTAAACTTTAAAGGGACACTGTAGGCACCCAGACTACTTCAGCTTATTGAAGTAGTCTGGGTGCTGTCTCGCTATTGCACTTAGTGCTGCAATGTAAAACATTGCAGTTCCAGAGAACTGCAATGTTTACATTGCAGCTCCAAGTCTGCCCCCAGTGGCTGTCTACCAGACAGCCACCAGAGTGCTTCCTGAATCCAAACAGACTTTTGGGCCATTATCTGATGCTGGACATCCTCACAGACCTCCAGCGTCAAATCTTTCCCATAGGAAATCATTGAATCGGTGCTGGATTTAGGTAAGTGGCTGAAGGTGTTTTAACCCCTTCAGTCCCGCGGGTGGGGGGCACTGTAGGGATCTATAGTGCCAGGAAAATGGGTTTGTTTTCCTGGCACTATAGGATCCCTTTAATGACATACAGGAGGCTCCTGCAGTGTCTTAATGTCTATTAATAGAGCGTTAGATAAGAGAATCTCGATTAAACAGACTGTGCAATAAAGAAACTTAGAATATCTCAGCTATGGTTGCCTATAATATCCCTCTGAAGTCAATTTGTCCCAAGAAAGATTACCAACTTAAAGCTGACTTATCCCTTGCCAGCTGATTATTATAGTCTCATGATGCTGACTGGTTGTGAAGAAATGCTCCGTGACAGTTCCCTTGAAAAAGGCAACACCATCTGTTACAAACTGCTATTTGTAACTGTCCCTTTAAATGGAAAATTGCCCTGCTTTCCTGTATTGTGGAGAAGCCTATTTGCCAGCCTCCTTCCTCATGACTATGGCCCCTGGAAGATTGTGCCCCTGAAAACGTATTAACATTTATTGGGTGTGTATGGCCCTTTAAGAACCTTCTGGGGACATATTTTGACTTTGGTGAACAATGCTCCTTTAAGACTATGTCCCCAGACCTGTAAAATAACTTGTTCCTGGCTTTCTCCCTCTTGGTTCAGTAAATAGGGCTTACTGAACCAAGTACCACACAGGCAGACCACCCAGAAGTTAAAGTGTGCAGGCAATTTACCTCCCAGGCTGTGAGGTTACTGCAGTTTAATTGCCGACCGCTGGGTGGCCATCTTTGTTCATTCGAACGCGGTCAGCGGTGTATGCTAAAGATTCTGTGGAACTAAAATCGGATGCACAAATACACGAACACCGCTGACCGTTACCTTCTTCCATACTGAACTTGCAGCTCCAGAGACTAAGTCCCATTCGAAGATGGGACTTAGTAGTTTTTCTGCATGAAATTGACCGACCGCACAGCCCAAATCTATGGAACTGTTTTGGGCAGGAAATTGTGCTTGCGGTCGGTCATAAAGGACTTCCACTTAACTTTTGATCCACTGGAGGGATTTGGCTGATTTTTGGAAGTGTTTATGTTTGATGTATGCTGAGTTTATGGAGATTGAATGTATGGTTTTAAAGTTACAGTGTATGTGTAAAAACTGTATTTTTACTGTCTGTGATAATTATGTT
Source organism: Pelobates fuscus (assembly GCF_036172605.1). Classification (NCBI taxonomy): domain Eukaryota; kingdom Metazoa; phylum Chordata; class Amphibia; order Anura; family Pelobatidae; genus Pelobates; species Pelobates fuscus. Next base: position 46,160,281 of record NC_086319.1, on the reverse strand, counting down.
AAACCATAATTATATCACAGACAGAAGGGAGGATTTTGTGTGTAATTACTGGGAGTGGTTTCAATGATGTACGTGTATGATTGGTTGTTTTGTCCCTCCCTGTGGGTGGTCCTGTATTTACAAAATGGTAATAAAAACCAGGCTGGGTGTTCCAGCACCTCAGACCTCTTCTGACCCTCTAACTTGCAGCCTTGACTCATGTTTGTAGGGGACAGCTATAATCACTACAGGGATTGCTATGCTCTTCATACTCCCTTAGCTACTGAGCTCTTGTAAGAGCTCTTGTTCCTGATCCTGCTTCGCTCTACAGAAGGAAGAGGTTCATCTACTGGAACCTGGAGCCTGGTCGTAGGTCCAGGGCGCAGAGCAGATGGCGAGATACCAGCCCAGCAGCGGTGGTTCGTAGAGTCTGCAGTACTTATGGTGGCTACGCAGTAGTTATGGTGTCTACGGTGCTGATGATCCTTTGGTGAGCGCTAGGAGTATCCTTTCTACAGTCCAACTTCCAGCCAGCCTGGAGGCAACCGTAACACCATCAAGAGATTAATTCCCAATAAGTGAATGTTAGATGACTTCTGCCATCCTCCACATTATTAACAGTGTTTTATATTGGATCCCCTTACATAAAAGGATTCTCTCAATGGATGCCCAATATTTCCATGTGCTGTTTTTTGGAGTAGCGACATCATTCATCATATATATTAAGTATGTGTTTCATACTGAATAGTATGTGAAGTTGTAGCACATGTGATAGAATGAAGGGCATGTTTTCTCTGTCCTGGTTTCCGTGTTCTCTGACTCTGTTGTTGCTTTTTTTTTTTTTTTTAATGGTTTTGTATAGTGCGTGCCTTTAGGAGCAATTCATTCATTGTCTGCATTCATTTAAATCCTGCTAAAGTGCTTTTTGATAGCATATCTAATGCAGTAAGGTGTCGGTAAATATTAATGAATATAGATTCACATATAGCAAACTCCTTTCACTGTTACATGGCCTGTGGTTTTGGTGGTTAATAAAATATGTTGTAGTCTTTTTGATCTCCAGACCCAATACCTCATGAGAAGTAAATAAACAAGTCTATAGAGCAGGCTCCAGTGCCTTTCTCTTCCCATGCACCCATTGCTACTGCTATGATAGAGAAGTGTTGTGTTGAGTCGGTAGGTGAACCTCAGTTCTGGCCTTAAAGGGACACTCCAGGCACCCAGACCAATTCTGCCCATCCCCACCGGGGATTGGGAGGTGGGAGGGAGAGGGGACCAGCAGTGCCAGGAAAACAGATTGTTTTCCTGGCACTGGAGTTTCCCTTTAACACATATTAAAGCAACTCTATATGATACCCAACTCCATATAATACCCAACTCCATATGATACCCATAATCCTCCTCATATGCAGTGTTTGTTCTGAGTAGAATTTCAAGTATACAGTAGGTGCTAAAACCCCCTAGAAAGATTTGGACCAAAACCAAACCCTCAATATATATTGCAAAGTGCTTTAAACAACTTCTAAATGCTTTTTTTTTTTTTACAGAATATGAGAATGCAATAATTAATATACAGCATAACAGAAAAGTGAAATCAATTTTGGTGCAATATTGAATCTATGACAGAATTGTACTGTTTGAAATGCTGAACTTGAAAGATGTGCTGCGTTCACATTAGCCAATTCTCCTTCAACACCTCATGCCACGAAATATGTGGAGTGGGTGTCTTCCCTATGTACTAAAATAATGTATTATATAACATTATTCTCCACACTCAATAATACTAAGCCACAAGCAGGTTATGAAATGTAGGAGCTAGTAGGAGATGTGGAAGGCAATCTTATTATATTTATTGGTCTCCCCACCACTCCACGATCTCAATTTTAGTGCAGTTCTCAATCTATGTTTCTCAGTTGTTTTTTTTAATTGTTTGCCTAGTGGCAGTTCAGTAAGTTCCTCTAGCTTTAGCAAATACTTTCAAATTTGATTTAACTCTGCCAGTGAGTTAGAAAACTAATATTTTTATGGCATCTGCAAATAGACATATTTTTATTTGAATACCATTAGCAGCGTGGCTAACAACAATATTAAACACAACAGGATCTGAGGACTAATCCCCGGGGCTCTCAACTAATAACTTCTTCTTCCTTTTGAACATACTGCATTTGTATTGACACTGTCACCAGTCATAAAGCCATGATTTTATCCACACAATTACATTTAAGTCTAGACTAAATACATATAGTTTGTGTATTAGCCAACTGTGCAGAAAAGTGTCAAAGGTAAGCACGGAAGGACTGGACAAATACAGTGGAGGATGTCACGAATGGTTGAAATAGATGTACAGTTGTTCTGACCATGAAATAAAATTTTGATGAAAGGTTATGCATTTTATCTATGAAATAGATGGACTGTATGTGTCTAACAGGTTTTTATCTGCTATGTTGCTTTGAGTAATGTTAGAATAAGTTTAAATTACAGGGCTGGACCGGGTAACATTTATTGTGTAAATAGGATTTTCTTTTCTGCAAAAACAAGACACATTGGTAAGCCATAATCATCGCGCGGAAACAAACGGCAGATTTCAAATGCAAGATTGCATACAGATAAAGCTTCAGGAAGCCCAACTTTTTTATTCAACAAAAGAAAAGTCAGCCCGGCACATTTATTTTCTAGAAATGTAGCAGCACAGAAATGAAATGTCTTGCTATGTGACAAATGTGAAACACTATTTTTAGTATAAGAATGTGGGCTAAATATTTGTCTTACAATTATTTGTGACTTCAAAGCAATAAAATATATGTTACCTAGACAAGACTCCATTTATAAAAAGGTGCGTATATGAGCAATTATTATGTATAAAAGTTGTTTTCTTTGGGGGAATAACAGCCATTATGCGCATCTTTACAGATAAAAAGCATAGCGGATACTTGCTAGACTTTGTCCAGAGTCCAAAAAATGTATCTAAAAAAAGATTTTAAAAAATGGTTAGGACTTGTCTGCCACAACATTGTATTCTGTCCAAAAACTAGAACTGTAGCCCATGTGGTCTTGGTAAAATTAGCACAGTAACAAATGTGTCTTTTAATTATATCATAAAGGCAAAGGCAGAACAAGATGTTCCTTGTGTTGCATAGAACCCTACAAAAATGTAATCTTGTATGGTCATGTCAGAAAGGGTGTAGACATTTTGTATTTACTAGCTTTGCTGCGTCAAGAAAAAGTAACAGGATAATCTATGTAGGCACTTGCCTAGTTTGCTTTAAGCTTGCTGTGTTTTAAACCACGTTATTTTAAAATAAACCATTTTCTTTATATTTTTTGCGCAAAACAAAAAGTTTTGCAAAAAGTGCACCATAAGCCTGCCGCCATAGGCATGCTTAATCATTCCAGAAGAAGGAAAATCCTTTTCAAATGTATGCACACAGTTCAGAAATTGACAATACTTAATGATCTGAACTAAAAAGCAACCTGCATTAGATATAGGAGACATCAAGTAATTAGTGATGTCGCGAACATTTATTTTATTATTTATTTATTATTGCTATTTATAAAGCGCCAACAGATTCCGCAGCGCTGTACAATTAGTGGAGAAACGTACAATATACACAGACAAATACAAGAGGTAAGAGAGCCCTGCCCGTAAGCTGATATCTAGCCATTGGAGCTCTTTTATACAAAGTGCTTGGCTAGATGGCCCGTGAGCTTACAATCTAAAGGAAACCATGGGGAAAATGCAGTCTTTCACTGAGTTGAGTGAGGCCTAAATAACAGAGAATAGGATTGAACAGTTATATGGAGGTGTTTACAACTGGGGAGGAGAAAAGGGGGGTGGGGGGGGGGGGAGAGGGGTAGAGTATCCATGTGTTCTATACTATTGAAAAGTTTAACAACCAAATTCTATCACCCAAAATATTAATAACTGTCTACATGAAATATTGGTCAGAAACATTAAATGACTATAGTACATACTGCATGCACAGAATATTACAAACTACAGGTAAAATGGTTCCAAATCTATAGTAATACATGAGAATGTTAGCAATCCAGGAATACAGGAGGTGGAGTATCTTCCAGCTTCAGTCAGTGCCTGAGAGTGGTAGGTGTTTCACTGCAGGATGGAAAATGCAGTCTTTCACTGAGTTGAGTGAGGCCTGAGAGTGGTAGGTGTTTCACTGCAGGATGGAAAATGCAGTCTTTCACTGAGTTGAGTGAGGCCTGAGAGTGGTAGGTGTTTCACTGCAGGATGGAAAATGCAGTCTGTCACTGAGTTGAGTAAGGCCTGAATAACAGAGAATAGGATTGAACAGATATATGGAGGTATTTACAACTGGGGAGAAGAAAAGAGGGGGGCGGGGGGTGGGGAGGGGAGAGGAGTAGAGTATCCATGTGTTCTATACTATTGAAAAGTTTAACAACCAAATTCTATCACCCAAAATATTAATAACTGTCTGTGGCAAACCTAGCCACTTCTGAGCTATATGCAGTACAGGTTGTCCGTAGGCTGAATGTATAATGTGTTCCGTTAAATGTATATGTGTTGTACTATGGCCGTTCGCATGCTGACAGCCGTACGCTGCCAGCATACAAGCATTCGTACGACGAAACACGGCTATCCTGGCCGTTCGCCGTGCGAATACGGGCTCCCCAGGTCGACCACACATTCACAAGTCGTGTGGCACCAATTAACCGATTGCAACATTGTTGCAATCGGTAATTAAGGGCTCTCCTAGGTGGCCGTCGTTCGACTACCGACCATGCGGCGGTCGGCCATCTTGGATCCTTTGTCTCTGCAGCGGTGTTCGGTCGTCGAGAGCCTGGAACTGAAAACGGCTACTCAATGATCCGAACACCGCTGGACTTCCAGAGCGTTCGGGAGTTCCGCATTCGGTACATTATGTGTCCCGTACTTATTCGGTACTTTTAGACCAACTTCAATGTTTAAATGTATTCTGTGCGGCGTTCGGTCAATTCAGCTGGGATCAGAGCGGTATTCTCACAAAGTGTGCGCTCCGACCCCAGCTATCTACCGAACGTTCGGTTATTCCAAAGTACCGAATATTGTGTGAATTATGTATTTTAAAGTCAATTGTCGGTTTTGCTGCACGAGGGGATAATCCACTTAATCGTCCATTTTAGTGGGAGTATCCTTCTCGTGCAGCAATGCCTGTTGGGAAAGTCACAATGCATGTTGGGAGAAATCCCCTGGATTATCTGTGTGGAAACCCCTTGCATGGGGAACTGCTTAAATATGCCTGCTTGTGAATAAACCGAGTTAGTTGACTCCCAAACTGTGTTTCGTCCGGTTATTGGGAGGATTGGGGATATTGCCTTGCTTTCTACTCTGACTGTGGATTTCCTGAGGATACCAACGGATATCGTGCATTATTATACTGCATTACGTTACAATTGGTGGCAAGCGACGGGATCCGAACCTTACAGCCGAAAAGCAGCGTTCGTGTAAACTGGAACTACCGAACAAGGAAAGCAAGGGCAATTCATATGGAGATTGATTATACCATACTGAAACGACAGACTTTAAAAGAGCTACTGGAAGCCAGGGGCAAGATAGCCAGAAACAAATCTAAGGCTGTGCTGATCGCGGAACTGATGGAGGGAGACGGAGCCCGCAACGCTACACCTCCACCAGCCATGGAAGAGACCCCATTCCAGAAAGAGCTACGAACCAGGTTGGCGTTTCTGCCGCAACCAGTACCGTTGGAAATATTGACCGTGATGGTATCGGATGTACAGGATTATCTGATGGCGACCTGCACCCCTGAGACACCGCCTAGGGCAGAATCTGTTACTGCCTCCACCTACGGACAGGTAAAGCCCAAAGTCCCACATCACGCATTTAAAGCGTTTTGTGAAGAAAAGGACGAAATTGATGGGTATTTACAGGATTTTGAGCGGCTGTGCGATTTGCACGATTTGGAACCCGCAGTATGGGTGCCGCTGCTGGCAGGCAAATTATCGGGTAGGGCAGCTGAAGCCTACCATGCTGTACCTCGAGAGGACAGCAAAGATTACCCTAAAGTAAAGAGGGCGATCTTGGAGAGGTATGCTATTACCCCAGAGGCGTACCGGCGCAAGTTCAGGGGCTTGCGCAAACCTGAGAAAGATTCTCACGCAGAGTGGGCGCACAAGCTGGATCAAGCATCACTAGGCTGGATACAGGCCAGCAACGCTACTAATATGGAGGAGTTGCGACAGCTAATGCTACTGGAACAGTTTTTTAATGGTTTGTCCCCAGAAGCACAAGAATGGGTGAGAGACCGTAAACCGCTCACCCTACCCGAAGCCGCTAGGTTGGCGGATCAGCATTTTGATGCCAGGAGGCATCACGGATCACAGAATAAGACTCTCCCTCGGATTACAGGGCCACCCAATAATTTTACTCCTACCGGCCCCACCGTACCCCTGCACAGGCCAGCACTGAATACTCCACCACCCCCCTCCCGATACAACGGCCGGGCTAACATTCAGTGTCACACCTGCAAGCAGTGGGGACACATTTCTCGGGAGTGCACCCAAAACCGGAGCCGGCAAGCTTGGAATCAGGTGCGACAAAATTTGGCACCAAGGGCTGCTGCGCACCATTACCAGGTAGCACCCGCCACCCAAGAATTGCTGAGCGCTCAAATTGAGGAGCCTCTAGGGGTGCTCCACGAAGTGATGTCGGTCCGAGCCACCGACAACCGACAACATCATCGGCAGCTAGTAACCCTCGAGGGGAAGGAGGTACAAGGGTTCCGGGATTCGGGAGCCACTTTAACTTTGGTTGCACCACATTTGGTACCAGGCGCAACCCACACTGGCGGCTCAGTGGCAGTACGGGTGGCCGGGGGAGCAGTATACCGGCTACCTACTGCCAAAGTACACTTGGATTGGGGTGTGGGAGAGGGGACTGTGGAAGTGGGGCTTATGCAGAATTTACCTGCAGATGTTGTGCTGGGGAATGACTTAGGCCAGATGACTTCTGCTTTTATTCCCCAGGCTCCATACCAGGAGGCACACCCCGTAACCACCCGGCAACAGGCTCGCACCACGGCTTCACCGATACACTCTGAGGCTCAGGTAAGAGACCATGTCCCCCAACCGACCCCCATGCCCTGGGATACCCCGACTACCTTTGCGACCGAAGTCCAGACCGATCCCACCCTCCAAGTATACAGGGACCGGGCACAAACAGACCAAGCAGGGCTAGAGGGGGAGCGGTACATCTGGGAGAAAGAGTTGTTATACCGTGTCACGACAAAAGATGTGGGGGGGTCTGTCACCTTGACTAACAAACAGCTGGTGGTACCGCAAAAGTATAGGCAGGAGCTGCTTAGAATTGCTCATGATATCCCCTTGTCCGGACACCTAGGGATGACCCGTACCCGATACCGCTTAACGCATGCCTTCTTCTGGCCCGGGATCTCTCAGGATGTGCGCCAGTATTGCACCTCCTGCGACGTCTGCCAGCGAGTAGGTAAACGAGGGGATCGCCACAAGGCCAAGCTATGTCCCCTACCCATTATCGCAGAACCCTTCAGCAGAGTAGCGGTGGATATCGTAGGGCCCCTGCCAAAACCCAGTCCCTCTGGCAAAAGATACATTTTAACTGTAGTGGATTACGCCACCAGGTACCCCGAAGCTGTGGCCCTCACTAATATCCATGCTGAGACCGTAGCGGAAGCGTTAATGAAAGTGTTTTCCCGGGTAGGGTTTCCCCAAGAGATAATCTCGGACCGAGGTACCCAATTTACGGCCGAAGTTACCCAACATATGTGGAAGGTATGTGGCATTAAGCCAATAGTTAATTCCGCCTACCACCCCCAGTCCAATGGGCTATGTGAGAGGTTCAACGGGACGCTGAAGCAGATGCTTCGGACGTTCGGGGAGACCCACAAAGACTGGGAGAGGTTTCTGCCTCACCTACTCTTTGCTTATAGAGAGGTTCCCCAGGAGTCGACAGGATTCTCCCCGTTTGAGTTACTATTTGGGAGAAGGGTGCGGGGACCCTTGAACTTGATTAGGGAACATTGGGAGGGAGAGAGTACTACCAACGAAACCCCTATCATATCCTACGTACTGGAGTTCAGGGACCGTCTGGAGGCGCTCACTCAGGCTGTACACACCAACCTCCAGGCGGCCCAGCAACGACAGCGACGCTGGTACGATAGAGGAGCCCGAGACCGCAGCTTTCAGGTGGGACAGAAGGTTTTAATTTTAAAACCCGTCCGCACAGACAAGCTGCAGGCCATCTGGCAAGGCCCATACCAGGTAGTGGAGCAGCGATGCGACACTACCTATGTGATCGGCCCCTGCTCAGGGGTAGGGAAGAGACGCATGCTCCACGTGAACATGCTCAAACCCTACCATGAGAGGATCGAGGATGTGACGGCAATATGTGCCTCCTCCTTAGAGGATCAGGAGAACCTACCCTTACCTGACCTACTAGAACCAGAGGCACCGATAGAGCCCTCCCGGGGAGTGCAGCTGGGGGAGCGGCTCAGCCCCCAGGAGCGTGCCCAGGTACAAGCGCTGATGGTAGCCAAAGGAGCTACCTTCTCCAATTTACCTGGTTACACTCCGCTAGCCACCCACCGAGTAGACACCCTGGGACAGCTGCCTATGAGGCAGGCTCCATATAGGGTTCCGGAATCAGTCCGTACCCATATGAAAGCCGAGCTAGATGAAATGTTACAGCTAGGGGTTATCGAACCCTCCGATAGCCCCTGGGCATCGCCGGTAGTCCTGGTACCTAAAAATGATGGCACCACCAGGTTCTGTGTCGACTACCGGAGGCTAAATGACAAAACGGTGTCTGATGCCTACCCGATGCCCCGGATAGACGAGCTGTTAGATAAGATGGCACGGGGCCAGTATCTCACTACCATTGACTTGTGTAAGGGGTACTGGCAAATTCCGCTAGCCGATGACGCCATCCCCAAGTCGGCGTTTGTCACTCCGTTTGGCCTGTACCAGTTCAAGGTCATGCCTTTCGGAATGAAAAACGCTCCGGCTACCTTTCAGCGGATGGTAGATCGGCTACTGGACGGTTTCCAGGAGTATGCCTGTGCCTATCTAGATGACATAGCCTGTTACGGTACCACCTTCCGAGCTCCAGACACAGTCGTTAGTCACTTGTATTCCCGGTTCCCCCAATAACGAGACCAAGCTCCATTATGAGGGTAAAACATGAACTGAGGACTGGAACAGCCAGCCTGCCTTTTATTTGCATTTCACACACACAGGCCACACCCAAGGGGAGGCATAAAACAACCACTGGCATCGATGGTACATCCCACACATTCCCTCCCCTTGGTGTGACACATAATCTTATTATACAGGCAGTTTAGAATATATTTTTATACAACTTTCATAACTCCAAATCCATCCATCATATTCACATAAAAGGCACATATTCAGATTCAGCATACTTAAATCATAAACAGTCTCAAAAATCACATCAATCCCTCCAGTGAATCCAAAGTTACTCGAATGTCCGTTTATGACCGACCGCAGCTACCGTTTCGTGCCCAAAAGAGTTCCCTGGATTCGGGCCATACGGTCGGTCACTTGTTGGCCTAAAAATGTCTACGTCCTGTTCGAAGTGGATCGGTACTTCGACTACGTTGTACTGTCGAAGTATCGTCAATAGTACGGGTCGGCGGATTCGAAGGTAAAATGGCCGCCGCCACGTGGCCCTTTGTCCGATGTCGGCCACCACGAGGCTTTGATAGCTTTAGCGCTTCGTTGGTTTTGGCTGTATTCGAACTGTTAGTTGTGCAAAGTCACAACTCTCCGCAGGATCTCTCAGGGACCATAAGTACTGGGCAAATCAGACGAACCCAATAGGTTTAGTCCAGCGGGATGGGTCTGTCACATGGCTCCCTCCTTGTGGAACACTCCGGCAGACCCGGCTTGACCCTGTGGCGGGTCAACTTGGGGATGACCGGACTTAGAGAGAATAGGGACGTCTATTTGCCGGGACAACCCATCCGCATTCCCATTCTGCTTACCGGGTCGGTAGCTGATAGTGAAATTATAAGGCTGCAAGGCCAAACTCCACCTCAGCAGTCTGCCATTGTCCCCAGAGACCCGGTTAAGCCAGACGAGGGGGTTGTGGTCTGTTACGAGGGAAAATTCTTGTCCGTATAGGTAGGGGCTCAGTTTCTTCAGTGCCCAGACCAGGGCTAAACACTCTTTCTCTACTGCCGCATAACTCACTTCTCGAGGTAGTAACTTTCTGCTGAGATATGCGACAGGGTGTTCTCCGCCATCCTCCCCGACCTGGCTCAGCACAGCCCCCAGTCCATACATGGAAGCGTCTGTGTGGACAAGAAAACGTTTGTTAGGGACTGGGGCAGCCAGGACAGGGGCATTCACAAGAGCCTGCTTCAGGGCTTGAAACGCGGCTTCACAAGCTGGAGACCACAGGACCTGTCTAGGTAAATTCTTTTTAGTCAAATCAGTTAGGGGCTTGGCAATCGTACTGTAGTCGGGGACAAAACGTCGATAGTAACCCGCTGTCCCTAGGAAGGCAAGTACTTGGGTCTTGGTGATAGGTGTGGGCCAGTTAGCTACTGCTTCCACCTTGGCCGGTTCGGGTCTCTGGCTCCCACAACCCACCCGGTGACCCAAGTACTGCACTTCTGCCATGCCTAAATGGCACTTGTCTGGTCTCAGAGTCAGGCCGGCGGCCCGAATCTTGTCCAGCACTACCCCTACGTGTACTAGGTGGTCTTCCCAAGACTCACTGTAAACCGCGATGTCGTCCAGGTATGCACATGCAAATCCCTGGAAGCCATCTAGGAGCCTATCCACCATACGCTGGAAGGTAGCCGGAGCGTTCTTCATCCCGAATGGCATAACCCTAAACTGGTATAGGCCAAACGGGGTGACGAAGGCCGACTTGGGGATAGCATCCTCGGCCAGGGGGATCTGCCAGTACCCTTTACATAGGTCAATGGTGGTCAGGTAGCGCCCCCTGGCAATGCGGTCTAATAACTCGTCTATCCGGGGCATCGGGTAGGCGTCCGTGGTAGTCCGCTCGTTGAGCCGCCTGTAATCCACACAGAACCGGGTGGTCCCATCTTTCTTGGGTACTAGGACTACGGGCGACGCCCACGGACTATCGGAGTGCTCAATAACCCCCAGCCGGGTCATCTCCTGTATCTCCTTCCGCATTCCTTCTCGGACTGCTTCCGGGATGCGGTATGGAGGTTGTCGTAGGGGGTTCTGTCCGGGTGTCTCGACCTTGTGTATAGCTAGTGGGGTGTACCCTGGTTCTTGGGAGAATGTCGCCTGCTTCTCCCACAGAAGCTGTCTTGCCTGGGTTTTCTCGGCCGGGCTTAGTCGGTCACCTAACTGTACGAGGTTAGTAAGGTCGGTCTGGGGATCCCTTTCTAACAGGTCCGGTAAAGGTAAGTTCTCGGTGTCGTCGGTAGCTGGGGCACAAACTGCTGCAACATCTTCGGGTCGTTCCTGGTACTCCTTGAGCATGTTCACATGAAAGGATCGTTGTACCCTTTCATCCGAACAGCTGGCTATGAGATAGGTAGTATCGCATACCTGAGCTAACACCTTGTACGGGCCCTGCCAAGATGCTTGCATCTTGTTTGCCTTCACAGGTTTGAGCACTAGGACCTTCTGCCCAACCTGGAAGACCCGCTGTCGAGCACCCCGATCGTACCATCGTTTCTGTTTCCCCTGGGCCGCCCGGAGATTTTCCCTTACCATCAGGGATAGTTTCTCCATACGGTCCCGGAGTTCCAGCACATACGGTACTATGGGGGTCCCTTCTTGCTCTGTCTCCCCCTCCCAGTGTCCTCTAATGAGATCTAGGGGTCCACGAACCCTCCTCCCATAGAGTAACTCAAAGGGGGAGAACCCAGTTGATTCCTGGGGCACCTCTCTGTATGCAAATAGCAGATGAGGCAGGAATCGCTCCCAGTCTCTGCAAGTGTCAGTAAAGGTCCTCAGCATCTGTTTGAGGGTACCATTAAATCGCTCGCAGAGACCGTTAGTCTGTGGGTGATAGGGTGAACTAAGTAGCGGGTTGATGCCGCACACCTTCCACAGCTGCTGGGTGAGCACAGCGGTAAATTGGGTTCCCTGATCCGAGAGGATCTCCTGCGGGAACCCGACCCTAGTAAAGACTTTAACCAGGGCATCAGCAACCGTCTCTGCCTCTATATTGGACAGCGCTACTGCCTCTGGGTAACGGGTGGCGTAGTCTACCACAGTAAGAATATATTTCTTACCGGATGGACTAGCCCTGGCCAGTGGACCCACAATGTCAACGGCTATGCGGGAAAAAGGCTCTCCAATGATAGGCATCGGCTGTAGCCTGGCTTTTGGATGATCTCCCCGCTTACCTACCCGTTGACAAGTGTCGCACGTGCTACAATACATCCGCACATCTCGGTTAAAATTGGGCCAGAAAAAGTTTTGGGTGATTCTATGAGCTGTGCGGTGGGAACCTAGATGGCCTGCTAAGGGCACGTCATGCCCAATCCGCAGAATCTCCTGCCGATACTTTGCAGGTACTACTAGTTGTCGCTTCTGCGAAGGGGCATTCGGTTTCGGGGAAGGTTTCGGGATCCTGTACAGCCTATCCCCCACCCACTCGTAGTGTTCCCCACCTACTCCTTCTTCCCCAGCGTCGGCCCTGGCTCTGTACTTGGCTAACGTCGGGTCCTCCCTAGTTTCTTTCCCGTACATCTCTGGGGTATCCCAGCCGAACGGGGCCTGGTCTAAGGTACAAGTCGGGGTAGAGAGTCTTACCTGGGTCTCAACAGCAGGTGGGCCGGCCTCAGTGGCACGGGTCTGGGCACGGGTCGTAACAGCGTCCACTGCAGCGGGGCCCATGGGAGCAAAGGCCGAAACCAGGGGGGCCAAGTCGTTGCCAAGAAGAACATCAGCGGGTAAATCCTTAATGACTCCCACATTCACATGTCTAGCGCCCACTCCCCAATCCAAATGTACCCGGGCCACGGGTAGACGAAATACTGCACCCCCGGCTACTCGTACTGCCACGGTATCCCCGGTATGTTGCGCTTCGGACACTAGGTGCTTTTGGAGCAAAGTCAGGGTTGCACCAGTGTCTCGTAGCCCACTGGCTTCCTTTCCGTTGACCTTTACACTCTGTCTGTGGTGTTGTCGATTGTCCTGGTGGGCAGCCTGAACAGGGTCTGCCTCATGTAATATGCCCCAGCATTCCTCTTCCTCTACACAGTGGACGGCTGGAAGAGGTGCTGGGGAAGGGGCCCCCGTGGGTTTCCTCCAGGACTGGTTCCTGTTGGCACGGTTCATCGGGCACTCCTGTCGCCTGTGCCCTAGCTGATTGCACAGGAAGCACCGAAGGGGTTCAGAGTACTCTCGGGCGTTAAACCGGGGTGGACGTTGGTACTGGGCAGCCGGAGGGGGTGCGGATGGTCTGTTTATGGGAGGTTGATACGTGGCAGCGGCTGGTTGGTATTCCGCTCTGGCTGTGGCCTTGGTGAGGGAATTGTCCAGTCTGCGAGCGTCAGTGTACTCATCGGCCAAGCGAGCCGCCTCGTGTAGAGTGGAAGGCTTACGGTCTCGTACCCACTCTCTGACCCCTGTCGGCAATTTGTCGAAACAATGTTCCAATAAAAACATCTGCAGCACCTCTTCTCCCGACACCGCCTGGCACCCTGCCATCCAGTGGGCGGCTGTGCGATGTACCTTGCAGGCCCATTCCACGTATGAGTCCCCAGTTGTTTTTGCAGTGTCCCGGAACCTCCTCCGGTATGCCTCGGGTGTAACGGCATACCGGGCAAGTAAAGCTTCCCGGACGGTAACATAATCCCCGATCTCCTCATCCGGAATAGCCCGAAAAGCGTCGTTGGCCCGGCCGGATAACTTGCCGGACAGTATAGCAACCCAGTCTGCCGGGGGTACCTTGTGCAGGGCACATTGCCGCTCAAAATCCGCAAGGTACCCGTCAATCTCTCCTTCGGTCTCACTGAAGGCTTTGAAGGCCGCAAACGGCACTTTCTGTTTGTCCCCCGGGTTTGCTGTGACTGGGGCCGCTGCAGTACCGTTTTGGCGTAGCAGGCTGGCCTCCACAGCGGCTTGAACCTGGGTGACGATCTCCGCGGAGGGGTTGGGGCCATAATGGGCCAGCCGAATTTTTACCGCCCGGTCAAACCTTGCCTCCTCGGGGGTTCTGTCGTCTGGGCTGGGTCCATTGGTTCCCTCTGCCGCTGGTACTCCATCCATTTCCAGCAATAAAGCAATAATGTCCCTCTTCTTGAGGTTACTGGCCTGTCCGCCCCTTTGTTCCAATAAGTCTTTTAAGGTAGCTATTCTCAGGTTTTGGTATTGTAGTTCCATTTTATTCTTGGTCGTAGCGGTTTCTTTGGGCGTTGAAGATCATCCCGTCGCTTGCCACCAGTTGTTACGGTACCACCTTCCGAGCTCCAGACACAGTCGTTAGTCACTTGTATTCCCGGTTCCCCCAATAACGAGACCAAGCTCCATTATGAGGGTAAAACATGAACTGAGGACTGGAACAGCCAGCCTGCCTTTTATTTGCATTTCACACACACAGGCCACACCCAAGGGGAGGCATAAAACAACCACTGGCATCGATGGTACATCCCACACATTCCCTCCCCTTGGTGTGACACATAATCTTATTATACAGGCAGTTTAGAATATATTTTTATACAACTTTCATAACTCCAAATCCATCCATCATATTCACATAAAAGGCACATATTCAGATTCAGCATACTTAAATCATAAACAGTCTCAAAAATCACATCAATCCCTCCAGTGAATCCAAAGTTACTCGAATGTCCGTTTATGACCGACCGCAGCTACCGTTTCGTGCCCAAAAGAGTTCCCTGGATTCGGGCCATACGGTCGGTCACTTGTTGGCCTAAAAATGTCTACGTCCTGTTCGAAGTGGATCGGTACTTCGACTACGTTGTACTGTCGAAGTATCGTCAATAGTACGGGTCGGCGGATTCGAAGGTAAAATGGCCGCCGCCACGTGGCCCTTTGTCCGATGTCGGCCACCACGAGGCTTTGATAGCTTTAGCGCTTCGTTGGTTTTGGCTGTATTCGAACTGTTAGTTGTGCAAAGTCACAACTCTCCGCAGGATCTCTCAGGGACCATAAGTACTGGGCAAATCAGACGAACCCAATAGGTTTAGTCCAGCGGGATGGGTCTGTCACATAGCCATCTTTAGCCAGACCTGGGAAGACCACCTACACCATATAGGGGCGATCCTAGATCGTATTGGGGAGGCTGGGTTAACGTTAAAGCCTAGCAAGTGCCACATAGGTATGGCTGAGGTGCAGTATCTGGGACACCAAGTAGGGTGTGGGCAGCAGAGACCCGAGCCAGCCAAGATTGAGGCCGTAGCAAAGTGGCCTACCCCCAGGACTAAGACTCAGGTGCTGGCGTTTTTAGGGACGGCCGGCTACTACCGGAAGTTTGTTCCAGACTATAGCACCCTGGCCAAACCCCTAACGGACTTGACTAAAAAGAACCTACCCCGACTGGTTGTCTGGGCCCCAGAGTGTGAGCAGGCATTCCAGCAACTCAAAACGGCTCTAACTAATGCTCCTGTGTTAACTGCTCCTGATCCAACTAAAAGATTTCTTGTTCACACAGACGCTTCAATGTTTGGATTGGGGGCAGTACTGAGCCAAGTGGGAGCCGATGGCGGAGAACACCCCGTAGCCTACTTAAGCCGCAAGTTGCTGCCGCGTGAAGTGAGCTACGCTGCCATTGAGAAAGAATGCCTGGCCGTGGTGTGGGCCCTCAAAAAGTTACAGCCATATTTGTACGGACAACCTTTTTCTTTACTCACAGATCACAACCCGTTAGTGTGGCTAAACCGTGTGTCTGGAGACAATGCCCGGCTGCTGCGCTGGAGTTTGGCGCTGCAGCCCTTTGACTTTACCATTCATTATCGGCCCGGAAAACAAAACGGTAACGCTGACGGGTTATCCAGACAGACTGAACTCGAGAAGTGATCTGTGAGTACTCTCCCGGACATCCCCAAGCCGATCCGTTGGGATCAGACTGTGTATGCCGGCTTGGTTCTGGGGGAGCATTGTGGCAAACCTAGCCACTTCTGAGCTATATGCAGTACAGGTTGTCCGTAGGCTGAATGTATAATGTGTTCCGTTAAATGTATATGTGTTGTACTATGGCCGTTCGCATGCTGACAGCCGTACGCTGCCAGCATACAAGCATTCGTACGACGAAACACGGCTATCCTGGCCGTTCGCCGTGCGAATACGGGCTCCCCAGGTCGACCACACATTCACAAGTCGTGTGGCACCAATTAACCGATTGCAACATTGTTGCAATCGGTAATTAAGGGCTCTCCTAGGTGGCCGTCGTTCGACTACCGACCATGCGGCGGTCGGCCATCTTGGATCCTTTGTCTCTGCAGCGGTGTTCGGTCGTCGAGAGCCTGGAACTGAAAACGGCTACTCAATGATCCGAACACCGCTGGACTTCCAGAGCGTTCGGGAGTTCCGCATTCGGTACATTATGTGTCCCGTACTTATTCGGTACTTTTAGACCAACTTCAATGTTTAAATGTATTCTGTGCGGCGTTCGGTCAATTCAGCTGGGATCAGAGCGGTATTCTCACAAAGTGTGCGCTCCGACCCCAGCTATCTACCGAACGTTCGGTTATTCCAAAGTACCGAATATTGTGTGAATTATGTATTTTAAAGTCAATTGTCGGTTTTGCTGCACGAGGGGATAATCCACTTAATCGTCCATTTTAGTGGGAGTATCCTTCTCGTGCAGCAATGCCTGTTGGGAAAGTCACAATGCATGTTGGGAGAAATCCCCTGGATTATCTGTGTGGAAACCCCTTGCATGGGGAACTGCTTAAATATGCCTGCTTGTGAATAAACCGAGTTAGTTGACTCCCAAACTGTGTTTCGTCCGGTTATTGGGAGGATTGGGGATATTGCCTTGCTTTCTACTCTGACTGTGGATTTCCTGAGGATACCAACGGATATCGTGCATTATTATACTGCATTACGTTACACTGTCTACATGAAATATTGGTCAGAAACATTAAATGACTATAGTACATACTGCATGCACAGAATATTACAAACTACAGATAAAATGGTTCCAAATCTATAGTAATTCATGAGAATGTTAGCAATCCAGGAATACAGGAGGTGGAGTATCTTCCAGCTTCAGTCAGTGCCTGAGAGTGGTAGGTGTTTCACTGCAGGATGGAAAATGCAGTCTTTCACTGAGTTGAGTGAGTCCTGAGAGTGGTAGGTGTTTCACTGCAGGATGGAAAATGCAGTCTTTCACTGAGTTGAGTGAGGCCTGAGAGTGGTAGGTGTTTCACTGCAGGATGGAAAATGCAGTCTTTCACTGAGTTGAGTGAGGCCTGAGAGTGGTAGGTGTTTCACTGCAGGATGGAAAATGCAGTCTGTCACTGAGTTGAGTAAGGTTTGAATAACAGAGAATAGGATTGAACAGATATATGGAGGTATTTACAACTGGGGAGAAGAAAAGAGGGGGGCGGGGGGTGGGGAGGGGAGAGGAGTAGAGTATCCATGTGTTCTATACTATTGAAAAGTTTAACAACCAAATTCTATCACCCAAAATATTAATAACTGTCTACATGAAATATTGGTCAGAAACATTAAATGACTATAGTACATACTGCATGCACAGAATATTACAAACTACAGGTAAAATGGTTCCAAATCTATAGTAATACATGAGAATGTTAGCAATCCAGGAATACAGGAGGTGGAGTATCTTCCAGCTTCAGTCAGTGCCTGAGAGTGGTAGGTGTTTCACTGCAGGATGGAAAATGCAGTCTTTCACTGAGTTGAGTGAGGCCTGAGAGTGGAAGGTGTTTCACTGCAGGATGGAAAATGCAGTCTTTCACTGAGTTGAGTGAGGCCTGAGAGTGGAAGGTGTTTCACTGCAGGATGGAAAATGCAGTCTTTCACTGAGTTGAGTGAGGCCTGAGAGTGGTAGGTGTTTCACTGCAGGATGGAAAATGCAGTCTTTCACTGAGTTGAGTGAGGCCTGAACGCGAACGGCGAACGTGAACTTCCGCAAATGTCCGCGAACCTGGCGAACTGCCATAGACTTTAATAGGCAGGGGAATTTTAAAACCCACAGGGACTCTTTCTGGCCACAATAGTGATGGAAAAGTTGTTTCAAGGGGACTAACACCTGGACTGTGGCATGCCGGAGGGGGATCCATGGCAAAACACCCATGGAAAATTACATAGTTGATGCAGAGTCTGGTTTTAATCCATAAAGGGCATAAATCACCTAACATTCCTAAATTGTTTGGAATAACGTGCTTTAAAACATCAGGTATGATGTTGTATCGATCAGGTAGTGCAAGGGTTATGCCCGCTTCACAGTGACAGACCAAACTCCCCGTTTAACGCACCGCAAACAACCGCAAACAGTCCATTTGCACAACCGCAAACTCCCCATTTGCACAAGGTTGGATACCAAGCTAACCATGTCCCGTTCCTTGTCCTCACTGATGTCATTGAAGGTCTCTTCCTCCACCCAGCCACATACAACACCAAGGGTCCCCGAAAGGTGACAACAAGCCCCCTGTATTTTTTTTTTTTAAATGTACACTACTGTTACACCAGATATGAGTTGCACTGGTGTGACACTGTGCCCTGGCAGGCCCTGAAACACACACATGTGAAGGAAACTGACTGCTATTATATTACAGTCAAAAACGTTTTTTTTTTGTTTTTTTTAAATGCAAGCTATTATGACACCAGATATGAGTGGTGGCACTGGGACCACCTTAAAAATATTGGATATCGCTAAAAATCATGATCACTGTAACAGACCGTTTCAGCAGACAAGGGGTTAAAATCAGTTTAGGCGATATTCCCCTTTCAGATATAAAGGCAGCTTCAGTAAAACACCAAACTCCCGAATTGAATACAAGTGAATGCACCAAACTCCCGAACTGCATACAAGGGAATAAGGTAGCACTCCAAACTCCAGAACCGGAACCTCACGAATAGCTGCTAGCAGATGAACAGGAAAAGCTCCCAAGTGGCTTACACTCCTGGCAATCAGTCTCTATCAGCATACAGTGAATCCCCCCAAAGACGAGACAAGGCTCCGTGTTGAGGGTCAAGCAGTGGTCTGGTTTATTATGGGCTACCCGCCCAGTATTTATGCAGGTCTCCCACTTGGTGGACACTCCCCTAGAGGACCAAATGGGAGACTGTAACAGAAGACAGACAGGTATCAATTTAGGACATACAGTCACAATACTTTCCCACAATGCATCCTGGCTTCCTCTCCTCTGCCCTGGAGATAATTGAGAAGTAATTCCATTATCTCCCAGGACAAAGGCAAATCGCCATTATGCACATGGTGAGCACAAAAACATAAAAACACTTTAAAATACACAAAGTCATATTTTATACATAAAACACAGACATGTCACACATCCACAGATAGCTGGGATCTGAGCACACAAAACTACCGAATAGCGCTCAGATCCTATTCACACAGTTGTCATGGAGCCAAAGTCTTTAATTACACAAATAGGCTCCATGGCATAGCTATCTGGGTTAACACATTCACATAACAAAAGTACCGGATGAAATGTATTCGTTGATCTGTACGAATAAGAACCAGGCGGCGGACGGCTCAGCGGTGTTCGTGCAAATAAGTGTCAGTTTTTAGATCCATGGTGTAAGCGCTGAACACCGCTGGCCGCTCGGGACTTTTAAAATGGCCGCCAGCACGTGTTCGGTAAACGAACAAAGACCACCCTGTATTCGTCAATTAAGCTGCGCTTAACCGCAGCTTCAGGGAGGTAAATTGGCGGCACACTCCAGCTCCCAGGTGGTCGCTCCTTCGGCAGTTTGTTCGGTAGATAAAATCTACCGAACACCCCGGCAGAAAGGCACGAATAAGCGTTTCTGCAGGAAAAATAAAGTCTTTTAAAGTCTGGTCCATAGTCCAAAGGCAGCAGATGGGCAACCAGGCTTCTCCAATGCAATGTGGCAAGATTGCTCTCGTCACAATCACTATATACTTTCTCTACAAACCTCTAAAACGAACCAAACTACTCATCCATCCGCTATACCACTTTATCCCACCTAGAACTAGTGCCAAGTTAAAATACTTGACTCTTACTTACCCACACTCAGTCATGCCACACACATTTCACCACTACTCTCACTGAATCCCTCTACGGCTAAAATCATCTTCTACATCAGAACACTACTCCTAAGATTGGGTTGTATCCATGTCTCTGGTCTTTTATTTAGAATAGGGGCAGCTTTGGTCTCCTTCAACACTGACACTCCAGTGCATATTATTAAAAGATTGGGCAGATGGAAATCCTCAGTCTACAACCGATATATTCCTCATCCCGAGAAAGAAATGAGGAAAGCTTTTAAAAGTTTGGCTTTGTAAATTTGATGCAATAAGTGTGTTTTTCTTTAATACCTTTTCACCCTCTTTGCATGAACCCGATTTACATATATTACTAAAATGTTTCTGAACATATATATTATATTATTCACTCACTCACTCACTCTCTGGGCCGGCCTAAGGCATCATGCTGCCTAGGTCCAACCAGGGCCGGTGCTTGGATTTTTAGGTACATAGACGAAGATGCATTTTTCCGCCTCCCCCCCCAAAAAAAATCTTCACCTATGTGCCTCTTAACCAGCCCCTCTCCCCTCCCCGACCATTAGTGGTCCCTTCCCTGTCCCTTAGTGTTCTTCTCCCCTCCCCCTCTTTTCCCTGTCTCCTGGTGTTTATCTACCATTCCCTCCCTGTCCCTTGGTGCACCCCACACCCCTTTAGTGGTCACACTCCCCTTCCTGGTGTGTCTCCTACCTCTATTGTTGCATTGCTGAGCAGAGCAGATCCCCTAAAGGAGCTTCAGTTTTCTGTACCCGGCCGGACTGACAGGGAGTGCTCTCTCTGTGAGCACCTCCTGTCAGTCTGGCCAGGTACAGGAAACAGAAGCTCCTGTACCGTGCTCCACTCTGCTACACTCTGTACACACTGACAGTCACACACTCAATGACAAACACACAGACGTCACTGACAGACACAGACTCATTGATCTGACACACACTCATTCATTGACACTGACAGACCCACACTGATTGACACTCATTGACAGACACACTGATAGTCACACACAGACTCAATGACAAACATACTCTCACTGATTTGACAGACACACACTCATCATACACTGACAGACACACTCATACACTCACATGCACACACACTCATACAATCACTCACAGACACACACAGATGCACTCACTCACACACACACACTCAGTCACTCACAAACAGATGCTGTCACTCACAGACAGATGCTGTCACTCACAGACACACACGCTGTCACTCACAGACACACATGCTGTCACTCACAGACACACGCTGTCACTCACAGACACACACACTGTCACTCAAAGACAGACACTCACACACAGACACACGCTGTCACTCAAAGACACACACGCTGTCACTCAGAGACACATGCTGTCACTCACAGACACACATGCTGTCACTCACAGACAGACACTCACACACAGACACACGCTGTCACTCACAGACACACACGCTGTCACTCACAGACAAACGCTGTCACTCACAGACACACACACTTTCACTCACAGACACACACACTGTCACTCACAGACACACACACTGTCACTCACAGACACAGACACTCACACACAGACACATGACATACATTCACTAATTATTTTAATGAATAAAAATTTTCCACCCAGCCTCCCTACCTGGAGAGCTGGTGGGGATGATGAATCATTCCCTGTGGTCCAGTGGGGCTGCTGGGCGCTGTGCGGCAGTGCTGTGATCAGGCGTTCGAGGGAGCTCTAATCTCACTGCTCTGCTTCCTCGCGGGCTGTCTGCTGATACCGCGGGAGCCGGAATATGACGTCATATTCCGGCTCCCGTGGCATCAGCAGACAACGCGCGAGAGAGCAGAGCGGTAAAATTAGAGCGCCCTCGCTGCGCCTTATCACATCACAGCACTGCCGCGCCGGGGTCCAGATGGTGGCCGGCAGGAGGGAGAGCTTCCCTCCTGCTGGCCACTGAAATATTGCGCCCCCAGAGCCCGTGCGCCCTAAGGCGGCCACTTCTGCCGCCTTATGGATGTGCCGACCCTGGGTCCAACGATAAATGACTATGGGGGATAATGTATAATAAACACAGGGTACTAGCTATGGGGGGGATAATGTATAATAAACACAGGTTACTGGCTATGGGAGGGATAATGTATAATAAACACAGGTTACTGGTTATGGGGGATAATGTATAATAAACACAAACACACAAAAAAAATAATACAAAAAAAAAATGAATGCAGCTTCAGAATTAGTCTAAATTGTATGCTGTCTAGGAGGTGGGAGGGTCTGGGAGGGAGTGGCTGCTGCTGATTGGCTGGAATGTGTCTGCTGACTGTGAGGTACAGGGTCAAAGTTTACTCAATGATGACGAATAGGGGGCGAACCGAACATCGCATATGTTAGCCATCCGTGGCGAATGCGAACACGCTATGTTCGCCAGGAACTATTCGCCAGCGAACCGTTCGGGACATCACTACTAGTAATATACTTGCTACATGTGTTTGTTGCTTCTCTGACTGTCTGCAGTAGATTTGTGCATAGCTTGGCTGAATTAATTTTTCAGAAAATAGAACATTTTTCACAACATCCACATTTCGATGATAGTGGCGTTTCCCACCATTTGCTTCACAGAACATGTGAGAAAAAGTAACAAATAGAGGAAATAACTAGTGGAGCAGTAAAAAAACAACAACAACTATATTTATGGAAAATATACATATATAAATATAACCTTTTTTTACTTATTCTCTTTCTTCCCCTCTATTGCTCTCTACTCACCTGAACTGTGAATAAAATCAATATTTAATGATTGTCCCCTAGACATATATCACTTAATTTCCCATCAATTATCTATATTATCGAACTACCAGACGTGCTCGGCATTGAGCGGTTCAATTGGTCCATGATTCTGGTAATTTAAGTTCGGTGTTTGGGAATTCAGCCAATCACCTGTTTAGCCCAAATTCGGCTGAATTGCAGTTCGGCCCAAAAGGAATCTTCAAGTCATGTCTACAGCCAGGTTATGAATTAAAAGCAAATATATCACAATAAGTTGCACTGTGCCTTTAAGACAAATACACTGTGTATATGCATATCAAAATAAACCCTTACTTAAGGTGCTTAATAGAAGAGTGCACAATGCAAACACACTCAATAAAGTACTAATAAAATGTGAAAATCCCTTCAATAATGTCAAACGTGCATAGTAATTACGCCTTAAATTAATACTTGCTCAACTTGTTAGTATCATATGCAAAGAAAAAACAAACAAACAAAATATAGTGTAATACTGATAAAATTGAAAACAATATTTGTGTATATTATGTGCAATATCACTCACAAACATGCATTTTTAACTTTACTGTGTTGGAATAAAAATGTTACCACAGTCCTGGTGCTATCCATCGCTTGATTATCCTATTTGCTCCTTGGTGAAGTAGCACATATTGAGCACAGACAGACTGAGCTCATTGCTTGTGAGTGACATTGCATAGTTTATTTTGTGATGTATTTTGTTTGAAGTGTTTTGTTTGGCTATTGTACTTGTGAAGGTGATGCTTTTTTTACAACACTAATAATCAGTGATTACATTTTAGACCTTTTTTCACTTGTTTTTAATGTTATTAATGTTTTAATTAAAATCAGCTTATTCAGTGATGTGAAGGGCCAAGCTGTGTGCATACCCTTCATGTACTCAGCAAAGCCACTTCAAAACTTTTTTTTTAGTTGTCCCAGAAAATTGTTTGATACCCATATATTCATTAACAGAGAACTCAATTTGCAAAGCTAGTCTCTTTATTAGCAATAAAAAAATAAATTAAAAAAAAAAATAAACACAAGCTGGAGGGGTCAAGTGCACAGAAAACTAAATTTAGGGTTATATCTGTCTTCCTCAATAAAATGTTCATAACCTCTGGAAGACTCGTTGTGTGAGCTCCTGCTCCATAATATATTCTCAATAAGGTAACGACAGACCATTGGACAGTAACGCTAATGAAAAAACCTCCACCCAAAAATATTTTTTAAAAAAGCATTCTATTATCATGCCATCATAAAATCATTACTATAGACAAAAGGAAAGGACAGTTCTAAATCATCTGACTTGTTTTAAGCACTTTAGCATTTAGTCCAAGACTTACTGATGGTGGGAGGAAGGGAAGGCATTGTGATATTGCAGAGCTTGCAAAACATTGTTTTTTTCCTGGGGCAATGCAAATGCTGAATGGTTTGCTGTAAACACCTCTATATGCACTGATAATGATTTACTATATACAGTTATTCTCAGTACACCATTTCTCTCTGCATAATTATTCAGATTTACAATATGTCTCGGGTTAGTTACAGTAACTTCCCATGATTACATTTCCACCCAAATTATTTTTAAATGCATATTAATATATATAAATAAATAGATACTCACTTCATTTTCAGTTTGCAAATGGCCGATGTCTTTCAGCCAATCCTCATCTTCCCATTGGTGTATGTATGTGCATGAAGCATAGTGTTTTCGATTTACTTCCCTGAGGCATAAAAGTAGCAATCCTATATTTGTTATGCATGTTATTACCATCCCCAACAGCCTGTCACACAGCATACATTTGTCTCACCTCCTAGTTCTTCATTAAACAGCTTTAATGCATCATTTCACTATATTATTTGCTGTTCTACGTCAGTTTGCTCGTTGTACTGCATATTTCAAACAGCCTAATGCTCTTATGATTACTTACTGGATTCTTAAGGTTCCTTTGTGCTTCGGCTAAACAAAAGAAACAAAAAAACAACACTAACAAGTTTTGAGGTGATACCTCTCTGTCTATGTACAATATCTAAATACATTTTGTTCATAGTCACTGTATGGCTATGACCGTCATGTATGTCAGCTCACCAAAATGTTGTATCATGTGGTAAAAGTTTTAAAAAGTGCTTTTATAGTCACTACCTATAAGGAAAACATGTTTTCAAGACTAAACTCTTATCAACATCAGCATCTTTTATTTCAGAAACTATTTCATGGGAGGCTTTCAGAAGGTTTGTGTTGCATCCATCCAAAGGTACCAAATGTGTATGTATATGAGTTTTCTTTTTAAATGTATCTCTACTATAACTGGAGAAAAGCCATATACCATCTCTGGTGGCAACGTCCATGTTAATGATTGACAAATTGTTAATGCTAGTTTTGTTATTTTGGAAATATTCACTGATTCAAATCCTGTCACTAATATCACTAATATTATTTATATGTTAATATTTCTATTACAATACAGAAAATGGATTTTCATAAAGCGATTGTTTATTCATTTTAACATAATCCACAAAATATTTATTCTCCCGGACAGTGACAGGACACCACACAAACTGTGGATTAGTTTGAGAGGAAAGATTCAGTAAGTTTGGGCGCATTGCTTGTAGAGTTTGCTCTTATTTTAAAATAAAATTGGGCAATGGACACTATATTGCTTGGTATTGGAACTGAACCTCCAAACTTTGGTTTCTAATATAACACAAAACTATTTTCAGAGCCCTGCCATAAATTAAGTACCAACAAAGGAAATCTTTCAACGCTATGAAATAGCTGAAACGGCTCAGGCAAAAAGCTAAATCCTGCACAAGAAAAAGTGAAAAAAAAGCCCAAAAGCTATTATCCTCAAGAGTGGAGCATTAAGTGGTTTTGGTATAACCCCCTACCCTAGATGGGGATGTGCAAGTTCTTCTGCAGACATAAGTGGTGATAATATCCAGCTGATGTAGGTTATAAAAAGAGAAAAAGAAAAGGGAGATCACATCGCATAAATCTGTGGTGGTGAATGGTATATGTGAAGACTATAAAGTGTCAACTCACATATATAAGAGACTCAGAAAGGACAGGCTCAAATCTCACCAGCATTAGTGCCGTCTGGTGGCGCTATACCCTTTAGGTCACGGTGATGTTACTCAGAGAATAAGACAAAAATGGCACAAATGAAACCACTTATGGTGTAGTATATAGAAACATCCAAGTGGTGCAGTTAAATTGCAAATACTTGCTTACCTGGTTCAGAGCCTTTGTAATCGTTTGGGTGTCTGTAAAGGGGACACCGCCCTTCTTGGAAGCAGTCAATAGGAGGACCCCAGTCAGACTTAAATTAAAATGTTAAAAAAGCTAAATCCTATATATCACTGGCTTCACTGTTGGGTAGTTCTTAGGGGAACTTAAGTGACTTTGTATCTGTTCGCTGGTTTGTGAAATGCTTGCTTGACAAAGACTCCTGCATGGGTCAAAACATTGCTGTGTTCACCTTGTTCCAATTAGAGTTCTTTTGTGCAGTGGAGTGCTTGGACAATCTTTCTTCTACTGAGGAATAGACATAGATCCATGATCTTCTACTAGGATGGTATAATAATAATATAGTAAAAAAAAAAAAAGGTCAAATAAGTCAGGGGGAGTATCTTCCAAGCTTCAGTCAGTCCCTTAACGTTACAGTGAGAGATGGAAATGAAGTGGCAATCTTTGTTAGTTGGTTTATAGAACAATAACTGTGTACACTGTATCCTAAGATATATCTTTGTATAAGGGACTTTGCTGTACATTACACTTTCTCATTGTCCTGGTTACTTGGATTAAAGGGACAATAAACGTACAGTACAGTGAGTACAGTGCTTTCCAACAACACTCGATTTTCATATTGTTACTTGGCATGATGGCAGTATTCTGAAAGTGCTATCTTTCAGAGCTCCTTTATATAGAACAATTTCTAGAAAATCTAGTGGCCTGATGTTTTTGCTTACAGATATACACGATAATTGAGTTAAATCAGTGGCAAACTTTCTGCCACTTTTTCTACTCACTAAATGATACATTATAAATATCTCCCTATTGTTGTGTCCATTAAATGGAGTGTCGTTTGATATATCATTTGATGTTTCCAGGGATGGGCCCTCCCTTTCTGGAGCACCCTGCAGGAAGTATTCCCCCTTTTTTAGTCTGCACATTATACTCTACGTAACTTATATATATATGGCATCAAGGATTTATAAATGTAATGTTTGCTATTCTGATTGTTTATATAGTGCATTCCATATTATGTGATGTTTAAATCTGTAATTGTATATTTTATTACCTGTAGTCTTTTATTATCTACATGTATTCACATTCTTCTATATTGCGTTACATCATTCATATTTATTTTTGTAAATCGTTTAATAAAGTAATATTTCACTTTATTTATGTTAAGACATTCCATGATGGATGGAATAATGACATGCAGACGTAAAAACATTGTAATTAGAAGAGAGACATATCTACAGCTCCGATGTTCGCAATCCATTGTCAGTGTAGGAAGCTCTTAACAATCTTCCCATTTCAACCAGGATTTATAAAATACTTGAAATGCATTATAAGACTTATATTCCAATGACGTTTGCTATAATTTTAGCGACAATTTTCATGTTTGGTTTTATTTATAAATTCCCATAACCTACACATTTTCAGTAGCTCAGCCAAAATATATACCTTAATAATTTGTATTTTACATGCACGTTCAGAACCCCTCTGTTTTCCAACATGTTAAAAAATTGTTTTAAAAATGTGATGGTCGTAAATGTAAGATTTAAATAAGCAAAATAGATGTAATGTACCATTTTGCATCATATTGTGGTACTGATAACTTTTTGGCTTACTTTTATTTATGTGGAATAAAAAAGAATTACCTAAAAAGATCTTTATCCCGAAGATGAAATCACAGCGGCTCCCAGTGTAGATTGAAAAAATGTGATCCCTAATCTAAGAAGCTATCTGTTCCAATCTTATATTAACCTGTAAGTTTTATAACTCCAATAAATTTCTGAAAATACATTTGGCAGAGCTTTATGAACTGCGTTGCAAATGACCATTGGGGTTTATTATGTTTGTGAATTAACACAATATTGCATTAATAGGTGCAGATGAAAGTCTGAAATACAGTAATTACAATGCATAGAGATTTGCTGCCATCTAGGGGTATAACAATAAAATAAAAATCATTAAAGTGAAATAAACATTTCTGTATTATATTCTTGTGTATTTAAATGCTGCATCTGGTGTCTGAACAAACGCAAAAACAGGGTCCATCTCTAAAATATTAGTTTATAGCGAACCGTAAGTGAATTTTGTAATTTAGGAAATAAATTGCAAACCTGAAAGCATTTTTATAATACAGGGATTTTAAACAAAAAAAATTACATCTACTCAACACTTCCTACTTTAGTGAATAATCCTACTAATTCTGTAGACTTGTAGATTACAGTCAATGTATTCTTTTTATTATTACATTTAAAATGTTAACAAAATGTATGTGAGATATGAATGACACATAGTTTAGATTATTCTTCCTGACTTCAACAAATGTTCCCCTTTTCTAGAACAGTAATTCTGAAATATTGTCATAGCCTTAAAGGGAAACTATAGGCACCCAGACCACTTAGGTTCTTTAAAGTGGTCTGAGTGCATTGTCTCTATTGCACTTAGTGCTGCAATGTAAAGCATTCCAGTTCCAGAGAAACTGCAAGTTTTACATTGCTTTACTAAGTTTGCCTCCAGTGGCTGTCTACCAGACAGGCATTGGAGGTTCGTCCTGGCTGTTAACGGACTTTTGGTATGGAAACTGATGCAGGACGTCCTCACGCTTTGCATGAGGACATTCGGCTTCAGCTGTTTCCCTATAGGAAAGCATTGATTCAATGCTTTCCTATAGAGAGTGCCTAATGTGCGCACAGTACTTGCCACCATGCGCATTCGTTTTTAACCCTTTATATACCACCATGGTGGGGCGGGGGGGCGACGAAGGCAATGGGAACTATAGCGCCAGGAATAGATCTTTGTGACATGTGACTAAGTGGCTACTAAAAAAGACTAGACATACCCCATTTGCAATACATTGGGTTGTCTACTTTTGCAAATGGTATCCCATCATGGGGGAAATTCTCATTCCTGGGCTACCATATGGTCTCAAAGGCAACGTAACCAATCTGGTGAATTTCAATGTGAAAAAAATGAAAAATGGAACATGCTATATTTGACCCTGTAACTTCCCAAACCACCATATAACCTGTGCATAAGGGTTACTGTTTTACATGTGAGACATCACTGAATACAAATATGTGTATTTTATTGCAGTAAAAGCAAACAGTATTATGAAATTCACAGTGAAAATGTCATGCAGAACTAAAAAAAATAACATTTCTTAATTTCTCACTTTTTTTGTATATTTTATTCATATTAAATTATGTTTCATAGCTAAATATTTGATGTTAAATGAAAGCCCTATTTCCCCTGAATAAAATTATATATAATAAGGCATTTCCTGAATTAGATGCTGTTAATGGAAAGGATTTTGCTGATTATACTAAGATATATAACAGGGTTGATGTTCCAAAAGGGATAAGCGAAATGGCAAATGATTTAGGTAAACTAAAAAGTAACCTGTGTTTATTATACATTATCCTCCCATAGCCAGTAACCTGTGTTTATTATACTAGAAAAATGGTCAGAGTTGTGGCAGCTGACATTTAATGTGGATAAGTGCAAGATAATGCATCTTGGACATAAAAGCCCAAGGACAGTGTACAGAATATTTGATAGAGTCCTAACCTCAACATCTGAGGAAAGGGATTTAGAGGTTATTTCAGATGACTTAAAGGTAGGCAGACAATGTGATAGAGCAGCAGGAAATGCTAGCAGAATGCTTGGCTGTATAAGGAGAGGTATTAGCAGTAGAAAGAGGGAAGTGCTCATGCCATTGTACAGAACACTGGTGAGACCTCACTTGGAGTATTGTATGCAGTGGCGTACTGAGGGGGGGGGGGGCGGGGGGGGGCAGGGGGGGGGCGGTCCGCCCCGGGTGCCATCCAGTAGGGGGGTGCCACACTCTGTACCTCCTGCTGGTCGTCCTCTCTCTCGCGGCTCAGGCGCTCAGTGAGTGAGTCAGAGCACAGGGAGGGGATTCCCAGCCTGTGTTCTGAGTCATCACTGAGCACCAGGGATGCTGTTATGGAGTGTACCAGCAGGGGGCGCAGAGCGTGTATTCTGCCAGGTTTCTCCCCTGCGGCCACTCTGCCTGCACCTCCTGCACTGCCTGGGCTGGGATGGAGAGAGACAGCCCCTGAATCATGGTAAGTTAATATAATTGTAAATTCACCCTCACCCCCTCCCTCATTCACCCTGTCATCCCCCCTCAGTCACCCTCTCACCCCCTCCCTCAGTCACCCTGACACCCCCCCACTCAGTCACCCTGTCACCAGTCACCCCCCTCAGTCACCCTGTCACCCCCCCTCACCCTGTCACACCCTCCCTCAGTCACCCTGTCACCCCCTCAATCACCCTGTCACCCCCTCAATCACTGTGTCACCCCCTCCCTCAGTCACCCTCTCACCCCCTCCCTCAGTCACCCTGTCACCCCCCCTCAGTCACCCTGTCATCAGTCACCCCCCTCAGTCACCCTGTCACCCCCTCCCTCAGTCACTCTGTCACCTCCCTCAGTCACCCTGTCACCCCCCTTAGCCACTCAGTCACCCCCCTCAGTCACCCTGTCACCCCCCCTCACCCTGTCACCCCCCTCAGTCACCCCCCAGTCACCCTGTCACCCCCTCAGTCACACTGTCACCAGTCACCCCCCAGTCACCCTGTCACCCCCCCTCAGTCACCCTGTCACCAGTCACCTCCCCAGTCACCCTGTCACCCCCCTCAGTCACCCTGTCACCCCCCAGTCACCCTGTCACCCCCCTCAGTCACCCTGTCACCAGTCACCCCCAATCACTTAGCCACTCAGTCACCCTGTCACCACCTCAGTCACCCTGTCACCCCCCCTCACCCTGTCACCCCCCTCAGTCACCCTGTCACCCCCCCAGTCACCCTGTCACTCCCCTCAGTCACCCTGTCACCAGTCACCCTGTCAGCAGTCACCCTGTCAAACCCCCTCAGTCACCCTGTCACCAGTCACCTCCCCAGTCACCCTGTCACCCCCCTCAGTCACCCTGTCACCCCCCCTCAGTCACTCTGTCACCAGTCACCCCCCAGTCACTCTGTCATCCCCCCTTAGCCACTCAGTCACCCTGTCACCCCCTCAGTCACCCTGTCACCCCCCTCAGTCACTCTGTTACCAGTCACCCCCTCTACAGTCACCCTGTCACCAGTCACCCCCTCCCTCAGTCACCCTGTCACCCCATCACCAGTCACCCTCCCTGTCACCAGGTTGTTAGGTTGTTTAGTAGATAACTCACTTATTTGTTATCCTTATGTGGGATTGACATATTTAAGGACACCAAATTAGGGAGTTATCTACTAAACAACCTAAAGATTAAAATTAAGAAAAAGGCTTTTTACATTTTGATCTTTTAGCTGTTTAGTAGAGAATTCCCTAAATTGGTGCCCTTATGTGAGATTCCATGTGTAAAGATTCCAAATTAGGGTGCTGTTTAGCAGATAGCTCCCTTATTTGGTTTCCTTAAATATGGCAATCCAACATCTCAGCATCTTGCCAACACTACACACAAACACATCCCTGCATTCCAGTGCAAACACTACATACAAACACACCTCTGTATTAAAACATCACCATTATATATAACCACACCACTGCATCTCGCCAACACTACACACAAAAGCATGCCTGCATTAAAATGCCAACACTACATACAAACACACCCATTCATTCACTCACACTTACTCCATACAAAAGCATGCTTACATTGAAACATGCAAGCACTGCTCAATGCTACATACATTAAAAAAATTGTGGGTGTTTTGTACATTTTAAAGTGCAGGGGGAAGGGGGGTGCCAAAACTAGGACCCGCCCCGGGTGCAATATGCTCTAGGTACGCCCCTGATTGTATGCAGTACTGGAGACCATATCTCCAGAAGGATATTGATATTTTAGAGAGAGTTCAGAGAAGAGCTACTAAACTGATTCATGCATTGCAGGATACAACTTACCAGGAAAGGTTAAAGAATCTTAACGTATATAGCTTGGAGGAAAGACGAGACAGAGGGGATATGATAGAAACATTTAAATACATAAAGAGAATCAACACAGTAAAGGAGGAGACTATATTTTAAAGAAGAAAAACTACCACAACAAGAGGACAGTCTTAAATTAGGGGGGCAAAGGTTTAAAAATAATATCAGGAAGTATTACTTTACTGAGAGGGTAGTGGATGCATGGAATAGTTTTTCAGCGGAAGTGGTAGAGGTTAACACAGTAAAGGATTTTAAGAATGCATGGGATAGGCATAAGACTATCCTAGCTATAAGATAAGGCCAGGGACTAATGAAAGTATTTAGAAAATTGGGCAGACTAGATGGGCCAAATGATTATCTGCCGTCATATTCTATGTTTCTGTGGAAAGTGATATCATCCACATTCTGTCCAGTCTCACACACAGACACTTCACATACAGACATTGGGAGAGGTTGGACAGTACTGAGTTGTACTCCATCTAAAGCTTTTCTTGCAGCTATGCTATCAACCATAGTCGGCTGACTGGGCTACAGAGGACACTGGCCAGGAATCCTGGTATTTATCTCCACTTAAGTCCACTTAAGCTCCAAAAAGGCACTTTATAAGCGCTGCAACAGGTGTTTCCTAGTGCCTGTAAACTGGTGCCTACTTTGCCTAATGGGAAATCCAGCCCTGATGTTGACAGTGACACACCATAGCAAGAATGTGAAACACTGAGGGAGAATGTGGCATGTTCAGCAAGTGGTGACACTAAAAATTATTTAAAATGAAAAAAGATTGAACAGTGAGACAATACACATATGAATGTTGGTGTGGTTATATATTATACAGATATTACAAATATAACAGACTTCCAACTGTCTCTCACTCCATCCCAATTTTGACTCCTGTCCTGCTACCCTACGCTGGTCCCTTGTGTCCAATATTTGGGGTAACATGGGAACTGCCACTAATCTGTGCACTACAAGTACTTGATTAGATGCACTCAAGGATTGTCAATTAAATTCAAGGTAATGTGCATTTGCTGAACTGAGTGTGGCCAGACAGAGAGGCTATCGGTCACAAGCTGTGCATTCATGTTAGGCTGATACACCCCTTTAGTCTTGCACATTTTTAGGTGGACCTGAACCTTTAATTGTCACTGCCATGCTGCCCATAGACCAGGCCTGCACAACCTGCGGACCCTCAGATGTGTTTGAACTACAACGCCCATAATTCATTTAATGAAAGAGATAGCCAATGTCCATGTTTTCTTAATGAAACAGATGGCCAAGGAATCATCGCTATAGCCAGGGTATCATGGGAGTTGTAGTTTGAAATATCTGGTGGGCCGCAAGTTGTGCAGGCCTGCCATAGACCTATCGATCCTCTGCTACCATGTCACAACTTTCAATATTGCGAGTCATCATAATACACATAATGGTATGACAATTTCTAAGAAATGTTAAAGGAAGTATATCTGTGTCGCTAGCTTTGCTACTGCTGATAGCTTCCTTAGCATCCTGAAATCTAATCAGAGCTGATTAGATGATTTCCCATTGCCCTACTTTGAAGAAGGCGATAAGTATAAAGAGTGACCTTTAGTAGTATCAACTACTGAAAAAGGGGTTTGTCATGCCTGCCTTTCTGTATGAGACAGAGTCTAAAGGAGTTATTGTGATTACAAACCTATAACCATCAAACTCCCGAGTTATAATTTTTAATCATTATGTGAAATGTATGATAAATTGTGAAAAGGCAAAGTAAGTAACATGACTTGGTGGTTGAGGAGTATGTCTTTTTTTAGCCCTTTCTTAAAAAAAGTATTACTTACTGAAAGCATACATCAAGCCATACAGTTTTATAATCGTACACGGGAAATTATAAGGAGATTATAAATTGGCAAGTAAGTAGCCTGGATATACATAACCAAGTTAATTCACTGAGAATACATTATAATTACATTTGTTTCATTTTTAACTTAGAACATATTCCAAATGAACATTTAACCACCAAACATTGGATATTAACTCTATATAAAACTAAAGCAAATATATGGTATAGGTTTCACTTTTGTTATTATTATAATTTCTCAGATTTACTCTTGGGGAAAGGATCACCTGGAAATCTTTTAAATTTTATAAAAATGAAATATACTGCAGTGAAACCTAATTAAAAATTGCAGCAATATACAACAAGGTCACTACCCCATGACAGGTGCATTGTTGCCATCTGGGCAGGAGGAGAGACCCCTCACCAATCACACCCCATCATTTACCCAAAAATTCCAACCACTCTGAGTTATGGGTCAATATGTCCACAGCTTTATTGAACATTATGAAATATATATACAATGAAACATTTGAAGTCAATTAAGTCATTGCCGCCCCTACCCAACCATGCATCAACAATACATATCCCTTACATCATAAGTAATAAGGCAATGACCCATGTTATAAATATTCTTATTACAATATAATGACCTATAAATATACATATACAAGTCAACATAAATATACACCAATCATATTTACCATAATTTAACGCCTTCTGGGAGGGGTGTACCTGCATACCACCTACCACAATAAAATTCCACATAAATTTATCACCTCCTGGTAGGGGTATACCCGGATACCCCTAGCCCACCAAGGTTCCCAGCCACCGACGGGCTTGAACCCACCAACATAACACCAACATTATAACCAACCAACTTGAACCACTTGGCCAAAACGTCCTTAACTCCTCTGTAACTCCACCAGGGACCCTTTTATCCCTATATTTCCCCTAACTAATCCCGTCGCTGTGACAAAATAGGGACAACTGAGAACTCAACCCAAGGGAGGGAGGGAGGGACCAACTCGAACTGGTCAGGAAATGAATGGTGACAAGAGCTAAAATGGCCGACCTATTTATACTAGGCCACCCCCCTGATCATATCCTCAAATCTCACCCACCATTTCTCCCCCTCAGCACACCTCCAAGCCCTGTCAGGACCCTATTCCACTTATGCTGTTCAAGTTCCATGCGGCTACATTTCTGCAGCAAACATGTAGAAGAACAAATAGATAAAAGTAAAAAAAAACATATTTACAAAAAAATTAAATAAAATATTTATTGAGAATGCATTTTGATAATTTAATGTACTAGGCAGCACACGGAAGAATTATGTATCTTAAAATTACTGTAAAATATCAAATCCAAATCCAAATATATTACGAAATATCTCATTATATTGTAATCCATACGGTTTCCATGTACCTTGATTTTTAAAAGAGGTTACATGCATTTAACCTATTTTATATAGTTTTATCCCTTTTAAATGAGAAATAGTTCCAATTTCCTCAGTAATATTTTTGAAAATGTGCATTGGTATGTGATTTTTATATTTTAGATACATCTAAAAGATGTTCATGTATTCTCTCTTTCAGTTCTATTCCGACTCTTCTCTCGTACTGAATACCACATTTTGTGCAGGACAAAGCAGAAAAATCACATTAACTGATTTATGTTAATATATTTTTAAGTTTTATTTTCCTTACAAAACGTATTGTCTTAAATTTGTTTGAATCGATTCGTCAAAAAAACTGCAAGAAAAAATTGCCGATCTGCCCGGAATAAATCCCACTTGATCTTGATTTATCAAACCTTCAATTACTGTTTTCATTCTCTCTGCCAACATAGACAAATAAAGTTTAATGTCTATGCTCAGCTGAGAGATGGGTCGGTAATTCCTAACCAATTCTGGGTTTTTATCTTGTTTCGGTATTGGAACAATATTTGCCTGCAGTAGTTCTTTAGGGATATTAGTTGATTGTCCAAAGGCATTAAACATATCTAACAGATCTGTTAATATTACTCCAATCGTTCAATTTCCATTCTGGTCTGTGTTTTTTTAATATGACCGTCAAAGTCCATAATTATCGGATTATGGTCGGACCATGAAGTCATAGTAATAAAGATATTTTTAATAATATATCACCTAATATCAGATCAATTCTAGAAAATGAATTAAATGACTTTGAAAAACACAAAAAGTTTTTTTTCATTGGGGTGAAAGATCCGCCAGCAGTCTAAC
This sequence comes from Pelobates fuscus, assembly GCF_036172605.1. Classification (NCBI taxonomy): domain Eukaryota; kingdom Metazoa; phylum Chordata; class Amphibia; order Anura; family Pelobatidae; genus Pelobates; species Pelobates fuscus. The sequence continues at coordinate 46,124,121 of NC_086319.1, read as the reverse complement.
AGAGCATGAAGTAAATGACTTCCGTGAATCTTTTAGCATTATTCACTAAATTCCTATATTTTACTTTTTTATCCAATGATCGTTTGTCTAAATCTGGATCTAAAATACAATTGAAGTCCCTCATAATTCAAACCTTTCCCAATTTAATACGATCAATTTTATATAAATCTTTTTTAATGAATGGAATTGGCAATGTATTTGGAGCATATATATTGGCTATGGTGTACTTTTGATTATTGATTTTGCATACTAAATAATAAGACTTGATGACTAATTTTTAAAGAAATATCTTTCGAAAAGATGAAAGCAATACCCCTCTTTTTATTAGTGAGAGCTTCACTTATAACTGTGGAATAAAATTTTGAATTAAATTTATGTTTATCCTCCATAGTCCAATGGGTTTCTTGAAGGGCTCCAATGTGAATATGTTTTCTTTTCATATCTTTTAAAATGCAAATTGATCTCCAGAGCATTTATTGTGGCAAATCTAATAACCGTATTTTAACCGTCTTCTCTTCTTATGTGGAAGGACTAGGAAACTCATCGCTTTACAATACAAAAACAGCACAATAACTATATAAAATATATAGACAAACATTCTAAACCATTCGATAAACATACTCATATCAACTGAAGAATCACTCTCCCTAGCACACTTGTCGACAATTAACCGCACGGAGTGTCGACTTAAAGACCTTATCTATGCCTACTGGTCCTTAAGGGAACAGTGTCCTAATCCCCATGGGCCCTTTTGGTTTGCCCCTATATTCCTATGCCAGGTTCCTATTCTTTAAATGTTGAACCAAGGAGAAGAAAGGAAAAGATAAAGAAAACAAAAAAAAAATAACTTTAAATTAGAAAAATGACTATAATCTATATCCACACTACTGACAGTGTATTTAGTAGTATTATATTTAAATATTTCAAATGTAGTGTTTAGTATCCCTTATCATTTTACAGAGTTGTGAAGAGTGCTTAATTAAATATAATTATGTATTTTTAGATGTGTTATATTTGAAAGTCAAGTACTTACTACAAATATTATTATTATTTTTGTATCTATTCTAGGGATTTTCACAAAACATGTAAATCTATATTTAATTAACAGTGTAACTATGTGTTTTTCCTTTGGTGTTGTCTTTCATGTATAGCCTATACCTTATATTTCCCCTTCTTAACTTGCTATACAAAAATTATGTTCTATTTTACCCCTCCTATTTCTATAGTGTACTATTATTTATTTTATACCTTAAAATTTTTTCCCGTTTGAACATATAAATCATATTCTAAGTTCAAACAAATCAAGAATGTAGCGCTTAAATAACGAAAAATTATTCACCTTTTGGGTTTATTTGGAGAAACAATTCACTATCAAATCAACAGTTCATGACCTGAGAAAAATAATCATACATAGTGTAAAATTGTATAGCATATAATAACAAAGAGCTATGAACCCAGCTCTGGTGTGGATAGCTTCTGGGTCTGTACAGGCGACCTACCCCTATTTTTGATGTAAAACTGGAGGTCTGAAAAATAGTAAAAGTACACCCGATTGCGCAGTATTGCTTGAAATATTTCTGGACATAAAATACACTTGTCCCAAGTGAATACTCACAAGTCAGGAGTCAGGATATACTGACTCACTTTAGCAGCGTTGTGCAGATTAGGGACTGCACTCCCTGATGAATATAACGATGCTGGGAATAATGTAGTGATAATGTAGTGAATAATGCTAAAAGATTCACGGAAAGATTCACGGAAGTCATTAAACTTCAAGCTCTGTTATACTGCTGGCGGATCTTTCACCCCAATGAAAAATCCTTTTGTATTTTTCTAAGTCATTTAATTCATTTTCTAGAATTGATCTGATATTAGGAGATATATTATTAAAAATATCTTAATACTACGACTTCATGGTCCGACCATAATCCGATAATTATGGACTTTGACGGTCATATTAAAAAACACAGACCAGAATGGAAATTGAACAACTGGAGTAATATTAACATAGATCTGTTAGATATGTTTAATGCCTTTGGACAATCAACTTATATCCCTAAAGAACTACTGCAGGCAAATATTGTTCCAATACCGAAACAAGATAAAAACCCAGAATTAGTTAGGAATTACCGACCCATCTCTCTGCTGAGCATAGACATTAAACTTTATTTGTCTATGTTGGCAGAGAGAATGAAAACAGTAATTGAAGGTTTGATAAATCGAGATCAAGTGGGATTTATTCCGGGCAGATCGGCAATTTTTATATATCATTAAATGTTATTTATTCCAGTTTTAAACGATTATTATCGATTATACCGGTTTGAAGAAGCCACGTTTGCTGTGGCGAAACGCGTCCCGGCTTTGTTTTAAAGCTCATTGAAGCTATTTTATTTATTTGTTATATACTATATTGTATTATTAAATCGATTTGTTTTTACGGATCCTGGTTCCCATTATCGTTATATTCATCAGGGAGTGCAGTCCCTAATCTGCACAACGCTGCTAAAGTGAGTCAGTATATCCTTACTCCTGACTTGTGAGTATTCACTTGGGACAAGTGTATTATATGTCCAGAAATATTTCAAGCAATACTGCGCAATTGGGTGTACTTTTACTATTTTTCAGACCTCCAGTTTTACATCAAAAATAGGGGTGGGGCGCTTGTACGGACCCAGAAGCTATCCACACCAGAGCTGGGTTCATAGCTCTTTGTTTGTGAGTGCGCTAATTACACAAATATAAATTATAATATGCTATACAATTTTACACTATGTATGATTATTTTTCTCAGGTCATGAACTGTTGATTTGATAGTGAATTGTTGCTCCAAAAAAAACAAAAAGGTGAATAATTTTTCGTTATTTAAGCGCTACATTCTTGATTTGTTGTTACTTTATATGTGGATTGAGAGGAATTATTCGAATGTTTAGCAGCTGAAAAAAATTGATAAATCAGATATTGCCTTTTAACAACCTTATAAAAAGCGCTGGTTCCATTATATCTAATATTATATTCTAAGTTCAACCTAATAAGATGTGATATTTTGTATGTTCTTTAACTTTTCTTATTCTCTAATTTCGGTTTTAACTTATATTTAAAGAAAATAAAAATAAATAAATATGTAACTTACATTAATCAATGCCCAAATTCCACCTTATATATGTTAGGGAACAGGAACCAGGCAGAGACAGAACTTAGATGCAAAACACCTTTATTATAAATAGCAAATGAAGAAATAACCAAAAACAAATTCCAGGAGGCAAGCAGGGATCAGGCACCAGAGCGGGTAGTCAGACGAGCTAGGATCAGGAGAACGGAGAACAGCAGAAATCAGGAACAAGGTCACAAGTCAGGAACCAGTAACCGGGAACCAGGAACACACAGGAAACATAGAGTCTTCTGGGAAACAGGAAACTATGCAAGGGCAAGGAGGTACTGGGGCTTGCTGCTTAAATAGGCTGCACTGATTAGCAGCAGGGCTGGGTACTACAATCAGGTGAGTAACTGTGGCAATGTTAATGAAGGAGCTGATCATTAAAATCAGCTCAAAACTCAGACACAGGGAAGGGTTGCTGTTTAAAACAGCAAAGAACCCCTGACAATATACTTCTGTATTTCTATATATCGATATACATAAGTAAAACCACTACCTTATACATGCTTTCACCCTCTGTGCACATCTTCCTATACCTGTGCTTAATTTTTCATGTTCAAACTTTAAACATTGTTCCATCATATACATCATTCTTATATGAACAGACCCCTCTGTTCTACTTATTGCCACATAGTGATAAAAGACCCATTTTCTGATTCAGATTTTCAAGCTTCTGAAATGTCCTTTTTTTTAGTAAGGTCCGTAAAAACTGTAACAACATTTGTTAAAGTGACGAGCCAAAAGAAAAAAAAAACTATTTTCTTCTCCAATTCATGATTTTCTCTTACTTTAAATAATTTTCTTGCAGCCATTGTTTAAGAGTCTGTGGTTTGTGGAAAATACATTTGTTGTCTTCAGAAGTTAAATTCAGTGGTGTCGGGAAGCCCCATGAATTTATTTCATGATTTCTCATGAAAATCTTGTTTGTGACAATAAGTCTTGAAAACTTTTAATTGTGAATACAGTGAATCTATTAGGTCTTTCGTAGTACTAGCGGGTACCACTTGTAGGCACATGATCACATCTCTTGGTACATGTTCTGGCACAGAATTAGGTTTCATGACTCTGTGACTTCTTTTAATGTAATTGGTTTCTTTATTTGTGAAAAGTCCCAAGAATTTAAAAAAAATCTTCACAATAGTCTTCTTACTTAGATGATGTAATGTTTTCAGGAATACCTCTTATTCTGAGGTTATTTCTTTGTGATCTATCCTCAAGGTAGATTTTCCATTTTTATCTTCTAGTATTTTCAACCTTTCAGTGTTGGTCTGCGTTTGGAGGGAGAAGTTATCCGTTTTCTCTTCCACTGCCTTTAGTCTCTCTCCAATCTTGGATAGGTCACTTTTAATGTCAGTAGAAGAGGTGGTGAAGTTGTGCCTCAAAACATTTAGCTAAGTACTCTGCAGTGATGATAGTAGGTTCTGGCAACCGGTTTTCAGGGGACTCTTTACTTTCCACCAAGCTTAAGTCATCTTGTATTCTTGGCTTTCTCTCTTTGTCAGATTGAGGAGAAAAAAAACTTTATATGGTAGCCAAAGGTTTATTGTAGCCTGTTCACTTAGCTAAAGTATTACTATATGGTGTTCATAATCTTTAACCTTTAGTAAACTGGCATAAAGTACAAAGTATTGCCGAAAAAGAAAAGAAAGAATTTCTCAAAAAAATTACAGACAGGGCAGTTGTCTCTTACTTGATAGCAGGATACAAGATTTTTTTTTTTTTTAATTCTTTATTTTTGACGTGCAGCAAGATATCATGGATAGGTTACACATGGAAGATAGTGATTCACAAATACGGTTATCTAGCATACATTATGAGAAAAACAGCACGCATTTTTAAATATATGAAATATGTGAACAGTACCAGGCTGGGGTTCGCTAGGGTAGTCATAGGAGTGTCAGTATGCATTAGTCACGGCAGGACTGGAGTTCAGTGTAGACTTACACCGGTAGGAGGGTTCTATGTAGGGATGTTAATCAAGTTCGTGGGTTGACCGGTATTGCTTTAGGGCCCCTTTACCTAGGGGGGGAGGGGGGTGTATTATAGGTGTGCACAGCCATCGTGTGTTACTTAGGAGGGAGATGTTTCGCGTAAGTCCTCATTAATTGAGGTCATGCAGTGGAGGAGAGCAGAAACGTTAACTTAGTCTAACTATAAACAAATATTAAAATCAGGTTATAACAATAAACATTGTTCTAAGGCGTGTGAATGTCCCAGGTTAGCCCTGGATATCAGGATCTCTTCATCCAATGCCTGGTGCGTTCCTGGGTGTGAAGGACACCACGTTATCTATGTCCCATTGTGTGGTGGACGCTTGCGCTGTATCTGGAGCTGGTTGGTCGGCTAGTCCAAGGGCTTGAAGGAAGCCGGGTGCACCAGTGATGTCTTCCAGTCTGTGTTCCTTGTTGTCACGGTAGGCACACAGCATGCGTGGTGTGCCCCATCTGTAGCGAATCCCAGCTGCCTGTAGTCGCTGGGTAACGGGACGCAGTGTTGCTCTCCATGTGAGAGTGGCTCTGCCAAGGTCGTCATAGAAGGATAGAGAGGAGCTTTCCAAGTCCAGTGGTTGTTTGTCTCGTACGGCAGACATTACAGCTCGCTTGTCAGCAAGGGTTCGGAAAGTCACAATCACATCCCGTAAAGGAGCTGTCGTGGGTCCGCGGGCGCGGCCCACTCGGAATATCCCCTCAGTGGGCATCGATTTCACCTGTTTGGGTGGTAGTAGTGTGGACAGCAGGCGTCGGACATACTGTGGTAATTCCTCAGTGCTTATGTTGTTGCTCACCCCCCTTATTTTCAAGTTGCGTCGGCGCAGGGTGTCTTCCAGGCCCGCTACCCTGCGGGCTAGTGTGGCATATTGTTGTGTGAGCTGTTGGTTAAGTAAGGCCGCGTCGAGGTGAGTTTGACGGGCCGTCGCGGCTTCCTCTTCAACTGACTTCATGCGGCCGGAGAGGGTGTGTATGTCCTCCCGGATCTGTGCGCAGTCACCTTGGAACATTGCACGTAGTTCTTGCAGTAAGAGTTTGAGGTCGCCCTTGGTAGTTGGGGCTCTGTCATCCTCCACCTCCGTTGCCCTTCTCCCCTTCTTAGCTGCATATGCCCTGGCTTCTGGAATTGGGTCTGGGGCATCATACTCCAACTCACCCGAGGAGCAGGAAGGCGATCTTTGCAGCGGGGCCGCCATCTTGGGCTGCGGCCTAGTGCGGAGCAGATCCCCGATATCACGGGATCCCTCGCTTCAATCCTGTCGGGATTTGAGGGTCTTCTTCCCCATGCTGGTCGGAGGCGACAGGTATCGATTGGGCTCCGTTAGGGGCTTTCGGTGCACCTCAATGTGGGCTTAATACGGCTCGTCTCCCGGAGCTCTGCTGAGATGCGACTTGGCGCGACGGCTGCTTGCTCCGCTCCCTCTCGCTTTTTCTCTTTTTAAAAAAAAAAAATTCCCTGTTTGTTTTTTCGTTCCCTGCTCCCTTTCTTTTGGTATGTTCTCCATGCTCAACTGCTTTTTGGGGGGGGAGCGGGGGCGTGTACTAGAGCACTTAATTGTATTAGCACTTAGAAACTTGTCTCAGCTGTCTTGACTTGTCGTCTCACTGCTATATATATTATTATTATTATTTTTTTGTCCAATGTGTTATTCACTTACTTCCAGTTCATCCACTGCCTGGGACATTACTTGAGCCCTTAGAATTGCTATTTGGCTATAAATATATTGTTAAAAATAATGTGGCAGATTATCTCTCCTGCCTCCACGTTCCTCATGTTGCCTGTGGTATTATTTTTAATATCATGGAAGAAAAAAGTTTTGTTTTTTATCTTTTCTGTGGTTACTGTATTTGTTGGTGTCCTCATGAATTGGTCCAGGTTTTTATCTGTTGCTTCATATATAGATTGAGATTCCTCAAGAGATTGCTTGATTCTGGAAGTGATTTAGGTTGAGATTTTTACTATGGCTTGATCGTTCCAGCTATATGTGTGTTATATTGTGTTAATTCCTTACCATTTGACTTGTTCCACATGGGGATTAACAATTCCAAATACAACTTTATAAAAAGATTGCTGTATGAAGCTTCAAACTTGAATCCCATTGGTGTCCCACACCACTGGAGATAGAACTAAAACTTTTAATTCAAAAGAAAATAAGTATGTGTAAGAACAAAAAGCAATACACTATAAAAAAACAGCTGCATCAAAATGACTCAAATTTGGGAGCGGGGTCTGATAGCCTGCCAAGATAGTTGTATGCGGCTAGAGCTCCTTGGGGAAAACTTATTTTTAAGCCAAATACTGGAAATTAACGTATTTTTGGCAATAACCCTAGTTATCCTTCTAAAAACATTTGTGCCAAGCTGTTTTTGCCTTACTCCGGTGGACATAGCCCATGATAGGCTTCTTGGCGGCCTGTAAACATACTGGAAGCGGGGGAAGTGGTTGATCCTCTGTCTTAATTTGAAAAGTTCATGTTTTAGAGTCCTGTTTCCCATGCTTTGGACCAGTGTTGGACATCCCGTTCACCATTGTTATGCTCTTATGGTCTGCTCTAAAGGCCCCAACATCTTAGACAAGTTGGAAAGTTGAGGCCTACTTCTTAAGATCACTGCTACACCAAGGTTTTGCTTGTGAAACACAAGCCTTCCCACAGCCACCCACCCATGTGGACCTGCTTTTTCGAGCACTGAACTGCCTGTCTGCTCGATTTTGGGCGAAGCTACATGCTTAAACACCACTCCTAAATGCTGAATCAGGGTCTTTCAGATCCAGTTTGATGACCAACGCTTCAGAGCGGGGCTTCTCCCGTTCAACCCCCGCACAGCACCACTGACGTGGAGATGCAAGCAGCTAGCACATATACGCCAAAGGTATGTCTCCCACGCCTGTTTCCACTCACCAGGGCGGTTAGGTGACACAGGTCATTTCCCCAAACACACAGATGGATGGTCCCCATTAAGCGAGGCTGGGTACATGTGGCAGAAGATTGCAAGCACAAGCCTTGGCAAATTTGAAATGTGGCTCTGGTGGGGCACTCAAAACATTCAATATTATTGTCTTACTCAACATGGTAGAATGTCTATATACAGACAACGGGTGCCCAACCAGGGTATTGGATGACTGTATGACTTTCTAAGCTGGCGTGTCTTCTCTGCAGGACTCTCATAGCTTCCAATATTTGTTATGCCTGCCAAGCAAAGGAGATGGCTGACAAGATAGCCTCTACTAGGCATTGGCCTACTAGTATATGGGTCTCAGTAATCTCTGCAGCTGCCATTTTGTTTTACTTTGTCTAGCGTTACCAGTTGTCTTGTAGTTTTCACTTCCTTTTATTCATGTTGTATGGGGCAGCCCTCTCGATCTTATACATGATACCAGTGGTAATTCTCTTCTTAGCTTTGCAAGTTGGCATTGTCCTCTGGCAATGTCATTGCAATACTTGCAGTGTTCACACACACAAGCCTGGTTATAACCCACAGCAATTTCTTATTTGTCAACCTTTGGTCACTCGCCCTGTATATATTGCATAGATGAAACTGTGGTTCAAGTATTTTGTTACTGCCTGCCTTTTTGCCTTAATGGTTTATCACCACATGCATGTCCTGCCTTATTTCTATAACAACATTTTAACTGTTCCTTTACAATTCCCATCATTTGTAGTTTTATATAAATTCATACTACACTTGCATATGATTTTCTCACATTTGATGTTTTGTTATACATCAAAAAAAATGGAGTGGTAATCTAACCTATCTGAAAAGCATTATATTCTATGTATACCTGTATATGACTAATGTCTTCTACTACCACTTGTTATGAAGACCTAATTGTCACGAACGTACACTACTCCAAGAGTGTGCGTGACTTAGTTGTGGTGGTGAAAGGGTTAAAGTACACTATTTGTCTGAACTAGACCGGAAATAGTGATAAAAATCCCCCACACTTTACCATAATAATATAAATATTACTATTTTAATGCTGCCACCACCAAGACATTTTGGTCCCCGAGGTAACTCAAAAATAAAAACCCACCAAGTAAAATTTAGCACAATATCTATGCAATTGCAAAACTCTAATTAATTGGTCTCTTCATGTAATGTGATTCTTTGCCAGACAAAGGCATAACTTAATAAAGGAATATTTATTATGAGCATAAAAAAATAGTCACAGTGCATACAAAAAATATAGATGACAATCAAATTAGTTCGAACAACAGATACAAACAAAACGGATAAAGTAGCAGAAGTCCCAGTTACTCACTTAGGTTTTCTAAGTAAAACTTCTGCCCAGGGGTTGCCTGGCAAATATGGTGACTCACTCAAAATTTGATTTTGGCCCCAAGCAAGTACAATTCACATTTTAATATAATTGACAAAAATATTGCCACATAAAGTCCAATTTTAGAGGAGAATGTTTTTTTGAATAATTGTTTTACCTTGCAGCAAAAGTAATCTTTTAGCAGAAGAATAGACTTGAGGTCCAAGGTCAGGAGGTGAGAGGATCGGCAAAAAAGAGGTCACAAGCTGAGGTTCCGTACACAAAGAATTCAGGTAAATGGGAGCTCAAACGGCAGTATAGAATCACTGAAGCAATTTGAGTGAGCAATTAAACTTTGCCTTGAGTCTGATTAAAGAGGCTGGTGTCTGATGTTAGATGTGGAGGCGGGGGATCAGTGAAACCCAGAAGTGGAGCAAAGGTATCGCCAATCGTGGTATGACACAATAACTTAAAAATCTGAATTCCCAAAAAATGAATGGAATTAGGATGTTAACACCAAATTGCATTTGTCAATTTCATGATCCTTTATTAATCAGGAGGAACCTCTGAGATTCTTCCTTTTCCTACAGTCTTTATATAGTAGGGTGTGAGTGCAACTAATGGAAAGGTGGATTTGTATGCACCCACCTCCTCTTTGTCTAAATATGTATGCAGATCAACATATCTGTTTGTTTTAAGTCACTAGATGCATGCTTCTTTATCTTATTGAGATGTTTTCTATAGCTATTTACTAGTTTGGTATATGTCTTGACAATCTGTGTCCATGTTGGATAGAACTAAGCATTTTTGTTTACAAACAGTAGCGAAATACCAGGGGTCACAAAGCTTGCAAGTACAACTGTGTTCCACGTGACACAGGAGGTCAATCATTTTCCTGCATTTGTGGAGGTCCGTCAGGTGGTCCTTTCACTTATTGTATCCCAATGGCCATCTCTAATTAGATGTCTGGTCGGGCGACGTGACCGCTTTACTAGGGAAGTCATCCTCCTTCACCCAAAGGTTATGGAAACTAAAGCTAAAAATATGTAAATTATGACTTGTATGTGTGTGTGTCAATAGGTGTATATGTGTTTGTTCCTTTGTGTGTGCACATGTGTTTATGTGTATCTGTGCCAGTGTGTGTATATGAGTCAATATACATGTGTATGTACCAGTGTATGCCACAGACTACACACAAACACATACCTGCACTGAAATGTCAACAGAATATACTAACATATCTCTGCAGTCAAATGCAAACACTACACATAAACATAACACTGCAGTCAAACACCAATATTATATATACATACACCCATACATTCAAATACACACACTACACACCACTGCAATCAAGTGGCAACAGTGCATTCAAAGGTCAGCACTATATACAAATATGTTACTCCATACAATTACATGTTTACATTCAAACATACAAATACTGCTCACAAATACAACCCTGCAAGGATGGGCAAATAATAAATACCGATATGGCAAAGCATTGAGTGAGTTGACAGTTGAGGATCTACCTTGTAGCCGCCATTGCACTAAAGGGGGGCAAACAAAATGATTGCACCAAGGCCCTCTTTACCATAGTTCTGCCACTGCTTACAGGCAGCCCTAACTAAAATGCTAGGGAAAATGTTATGTAGACAGGTCCTATAAGACAATCTCCTTAATTTTGGTCTCTTGATTTCACTATGAACCTCAAAAATACACAATTTATCAATATACATCCTCTATGTGTGTGCTTGTGAGTATGTCTGTGTGTGCGTGTGTGCACACAAGTGTGTGAAGATAAATATTCATCTCTGCACTTCTATAGCATACTTTAGAGCGATTAGCTTAAAAAAATATGGAATAGTTCTTTCAGTTGACAACGTGGGGTGTTATCTAGAGATGATGTGAAAAATCAAATAAAGTTTGCCATCTTTCCCTTCTCAATAATGGGCAAGGATGTGCAATGCAACATTTTTCAGAGTTGCGAATATCTTCGTTGGACACATATATAGTCCATGAAGGAGATGACCATACAAAAGAATGTCACAATAATGCATATACATTTGAATTATTGTAACAATGGACTACACCTCAAAAGATTGGCATCACAAGGGTGAGCAGTTGTAGGAAGCAAGATAAGATGCAAATTGTGAGATGCAGCTGAAGCTGCTTTAGCTCACACACAAAAGTATGTAAGAGGCTCTTTTTATTGCTCTATTTACTGGGTATGTCTTATAAGGGAATAAAGTGATCAGTGATTGCCTGCGACTGGTGACAACCATTCAAGTCATAGCAGCACAAGAAACGTTAGCTGGTTCAAAGGCTCTGATAAATGTGAGTCGATTGTTATGCTATGATGTATGTAATATATTGACTGTTTTTTAATTTTTTTTATTTATTTTCTAAGTACATTTGGAGTAAGTGGCTATACATATTTTAAAAAATATTTATGTGGTGTTTGCACATGAAAAAATTAGATACATTTTATGGTGGGAATACTATAGCGTAAATCAAGAAATGGAGTATGCTATCACCAAGAGTGTACCTCACTCACTCAAACACAATAGAAACCAAATAAGCTAATGAAACTTACAAAAATAATCAAAAGCTAAAAGATGGGATAGTACACACAATAGAGGATATAAGGTCACAAAATACAACCTGTAGCATGTAACGTTATCTCAGGTGAATCTAAATGACAATAAAAATATATATAGTGAAGTACGAAAAAAAACATATATAGTGAAGTACGAAAAAAAATTTTTTTATGGTGCTCCACTTTTAGCAATATTTCACACCCGTTAGTTAATTTTAATGGTTAGTGTTATCCATTAATAGTAGCATAACCAGTCTCTAAGTTCTTTCCATAGAGAATAATGGAGGCAGTTAGCAACTGACTTTTAATCAGCAGCTGTCAGTAACTTTATGTTAGTACATGTGACATTTGTCAGGCATTAGTCACTACTTGCTTAGCAACATATACTTAGTAATAGGAGGATTGCCAGTGAAAAGTAGCATCAGGTATGAAGATCTGAATAGTGCAGATGTAGGAGTCTTGAACTTAATGTATCAAATTTCCTTGTGTAAGTTACTTAGTCAATGTAAAAAATATGATGCTCCATCACCCTTTCTATGTGCTGTGTAACTATCTCTTTACAGTTTGTACAATATATCCCATTAACCGTAAAGAGCAGTCAGTAAAAGGCCTATCACTGGTGCCCAAAGCAATAGTTTCTGTTCTCTATTTGAGCAGAGGAGAGGTTAGGCAGTACAGATGGGAACCAAGGGACCCAACGTTGGTCTTAAATCATTTAAAAACAGTTCAACATCTTAAGGTAAGATGGTGACCAGGGATTCCAGCCCGAAGAACAACTTCATTGAGATGATGTTGTTTTGAAGGTGGAGAGTCATTGCAGCGTTAACCATTTCCACAACAGCGTAGAGTTTATCATTGTGATAACATCTGCAACCAGGATAGAAGAAGTTAGTGACAGCATCATTTACAAAGACAAGAGTCTTCTTTGTGCACCCCATGTACTATTGTCATCTTCTTAGGGAGAAGTCACTAATAAGGAGTCACCTATGCATATGTGCTGTTTGCTGGGTCTGAGATTAAAGGCTGAACCATGCCTGGCATACGAAAATAGTGGCCTGGTGAGTATAAAATAAATATTGGCTTACTAAAGCAGTCTCTCTCTGAACTGCCACAAAGGAGAGTTAAAAATAACCAAGGGTCACACTAGATGGCCTCTTATAGAGTTTTCGTTTCTTTTTACTGTCCAATCTGCTGTGAGTGGATGGAGATATGTTGCCATGGTTAGCCAGGAAAGATTTTAAATATATCATTATTATGTTTTAAAATATCTGAGTGATTTGCCTTGGTGTTTAACCCCTTAAGGACACATGACACGTGTGACATGTCATGATTCCCTTTTATTCCAGAAGTTTGGTCCTTAAGTGGTTAAAGGGAATCTATCCCCAATGTCAATAATAATTAAAAAAGCAGCTGTTGTCATCAGCAATCTACATTCTTGCAGTAAAGTTGTGTCACAATAATGATACATTAAAAAAAAGACAAACACATAAAACACATAAAAAAAGAGAAAACACATAAAAAAAGTTATAAAAGAACATAATAAAATAAATGAAATAAATGAGTAGCATGATATATTTAGGAATGTCCACTAGATGTCACTAAAATATAATACATTTAGTAAATAAACTATTTAGTAGGGAGAGTGTAGCGAGGTGTGACGCAGTATCAATATTTGTATCCTGTGTTTCTGACCAAATATGAACAGTGCAATGTAAGATAATAAATATGAGTCTCACAACAACTTACTTGTTTTTAGTGTTCACTGGCTTTTAAAGGACCACTATAGTGCCAGGAAAACATACTCATTTTCCTGGCACTATAGTGCCGTGAGGGTGCCCCCACCCTCAGGGACCCCCTCCCGCCGGGCTCTGGGGAGAGGAAAGGGGTTAAAACTTACCTTTCTCCAGCACCGGGCGGGAACTCTTCTCCTCCGATCCTCCTCCTCTCCTCCCGTTCGGCTGAATGCGCACGCGCGGCAAGAGCTGCGCGCGCATTCAGCCGGTCTCATAGGAAAGCATTATCAATGCTTTCCTATGGACGCTTGCTTGCTCTCACTGTGATTTTCACAGTGAGAATCACGCAAGCGCATCTAGCGGCTGTCAATGAGACAGCCACTAGAGGCTTTGAGGGCTGTATTAACCCATTTATAAACATAGCAGTTTCTCTGAAACTGCTATGTTTATAAAAAAAATGGGTTAACCCTAGCTGGACCTGGCATCCAGACCACTTCGTTAAGCTGAAGTGGTCTGGGTGCCTAGAGTGGTCCTTTAATGTTCATATGTCCCAAAACAAATAACCTTTTTTTATTATTTTTTTTAAATTTTCTACCTATTGTGTGTGTGTAAGTAAACAATTGTATCAACATAACAGTACTAAGGAGTGGAGGGTAACATAATGCCAGTGGCTATTTCATTAATTTATTTAGTTACTTTTACATTGAGCCTTTCTTTCTCAATGCAGCCACATGTGTGGTACCCCCTCGCGCAGCACTATTTCCCCCCACTGATGCCCCTATACCTTTAGTGAAGTAACTTCTGCTGCCTATTCATAAGGATTTCAAACTTTAGGCAAGTGATGCCTGTATGTGAAGTCATATACCATTGATCTGTTTATCCGCTTATTAATGTGCTACCCATGAATGTGCTACCCATTGCACAGCTTCTCCTGTTACCTCACTAGAGGCTGAGGAGATCAGTACTACAGACTTCTATATACATTTGTTTCTCATTAAGGTGAACAATAACTTATGGAGAGGGGGTAATAATTCAGTAATGTTATTGAGACTTTCAGGGCTATTTACTAAAGTGAGAATCCAAAGTGGTTTCAATATTAATTACAAATTGGGGGCAAAAGGTGCTGAACTGCAAGCACCACTGAATAAGATAATTTTTCCAGTTGGACTAATTTGGACATAAATTTGAAATTCACTCTGAATTGTATATTTGTATATGTGGCTAGTCGTGTGTGAGTATATGTGTATATTGTGTTGTATACACATATATAAATGTAAATCTTGTGAATGTATGTAAGAATGTGGCTTATGATGCATGTATGTGTGTGAGTGTTGATACATGTCTGGCTAATTAGTGGTGTATGTGAGAGTGTAGCTAATAAAAGGTATGTGTGATTTAGATGAATATCACAATGTGTAGGCTCTCACTCCTTATTATATTCCATTTTATACTTTCTTCCAGTTTTTTTCTGTGTATCCCCCTAATAATGTATTATCCTGATGCACTAATGGCTACATTTGGACCCCATATGCCTGCTTACAAAACTCAACATAATATTCAACCTGCCTAAAAACAATTATCCACTAACGTTAGCCATCAATTCACTAAAAACAATCCACAAAGTGCTTATTTTAGTGAGTATTTATGTAGTCATTAAACTTTCTGTTCAATTATACATGTGTTAAGTGTTCACTTATTTTTCTAACCAGATTGATTAAGGAGAGTAAAGCAATTACTGAATTAGTTATTAGCCCTACCTGTCATTCACTGGATTATAGCACAGGGTTTATAAGAGGTAGTCAGCATTTGGGTTCAAAATATGAACTTTTTTGAGATTATGACTCACTGTCTCGGTATGGACATACTGGCCTCTTTCTTTATTCTTAACCTACAATACTATCCCTCCCTACTATCATGTGGGTATGCTGACATCTTGTGGTCAATTTTGGTAACTGTCTTTTCCTCCTTGCCAGCTCTCTGGAACAATGTTTTGATTACACAAATTATCTGTGTCACGAACTACACAAACTAATATAAAGATAACGGATTATTAGATGTTGGAATTATCTTTCTTAATCCTTATTTGTAGATAGTAATTTGTTGTATTTTCATGTTTTGAGGTACATTTTTATTTTAATAGTAATTATTTTCACACACATTTGCAAATATGTAATTAAATGTGTGCACACATATACACATGCATACATACATTCATACACACAACTATATATGTTAAATGAAAACATTTTCTTTGACACACATTGCACACTTACAAAGGTATTCACATTCCACACATATCACACATATATCTGTAAAAGACGTGTATAAGTTTAGATGCTATAAAGCAGGGGTAGGCAACCTTCGGCACTCCAGATGTTGTGGACTGCATCTCCCAAATTGCTCTTACACCCATAATGCTGGCAAAGCATCATGGGAGGTGTAGTTCAAAACATCGGAAATGCCAAAGGTTGTCTATGCCTGCTATAGAGTGTGTGATAGAATTTATCTTGACTTCAAGTCTCAAGCTTATAGGTGTCATATAATGATATCCTATATTAATATTGGCTAACTTGGACTCAGAAATAGCTTGATGCTTAAACCATATATGTCTAGTTCTGGGAGCAGATAGCCCCCACCTGAGCTGTCTCTTCTCAAATCAGTCTGTTCTTTCTCTTCCTCTGAACTTATTTGTTATATGTACATGATGTTTATCCCTATGTCTTTTCTGTACTCCTTATTAAGGAAATGGTTAGCTAGAAATGGACCCCTTTACCACTATGTTTGGAATGTATTTGTTAACCCTTACTGAATACATCCAGAAAAAGGCCAAAATTTTATTGTTATATTTATTGTTTATTGTTATTTTCAAGGAAAAAAAGTGATACAGAAGTATTGAACACAGAAATGTACAGTACATAAGTGCGTAATAGCATCGTGGCATAATATTCATGACATCAAATGGTTTACAATGCAATCGAGCATAGAACATAAATAACAGTCAGAGATACAGTGCGCCTGTCCTGAGAGTAGGAAGGGTTCACTAGTACTGTTGGAGGGTTACTGTGGACAAGATTATAGGTAGCTGTCCTCAAACAAGGTTGATCGTGTACACGTAACATGCATTGTTAGACTTTATAAGTTGTAGTATCAATTGTCATAGACCTAGCATCGAGTGTTGCGCATTGATGACTGTACTAATAAATATGAGCATATGAGGTATTGATCATACAGCTTCTGTACATAAGTTAGACTAGGAAAGGAACATAGCATGGAAGAGGGAGTGTGAGAACACATTTCAGAGAAGTCACAATTCCTGGGCTAGTGTGCTTAATTTTGACCTTGCATACACTTGTGTTAGTTGGACTCTAATAATGTGTTAACTATTGTATTCTGCTTCTCTGTGTAGGATGCCATTGCCTGCCTGGGGTGCAGGGTGCAGGCCAGCAATAGCCTGTGTTGAAGAAAAACTACGGCTTTGCATTTCAGTCATACTGTGTCTAGGCCGGTTCACCCCTCAACCTGTGTCTGGTGGTGGAGGGATTGCAACTGCCCTGTTGGCAAAAGCAGTCAATGGAGACCATACCTTGAAATGCAGTGGAGTGGCATGTCAAGGAGTATCTGATTTCCTCCAGTGATCTGATGCGTTCGACCCTAGCAAACCATTCCCCAAGTTTGGATGGGTGCATTATTGACACACTACACCCCCTGCACTTACACACAACACACTCTCTATACCCCTTATATACACTCCTTGCACTCACACACACCACGCACACTCGATACCCCTTTAAATACACACAAACACATTATACACACTCTATAACCCTTATACACACCACACACCCTTTACTTGCATACACACAATACACAAACTCTATACCCCCTAAACATACACTACACTCTCTGCACTTACACACTTTATACCCCCTATAAACACACACTACATGCCCTACAATCACACACTACACACTCTATATCCCTTATACACACCACACCCCCAGGCATTCAAACACACACTCCATACACACACTACTCTATATACGCATACAGACAATTAACACGCCCACTTTTTGGCCCCACCCCTCACTATGGGCTGCTCTGCCATTAACTGCCCAGACTGGATTTTCGTCCCAGTCTGGCCCTGCTGCAACTTGCATAAAGAACAAAACTATGGGATACAAATAAATGTACAATGCATTCAACTTTTCCTCATTAGCAAAACAGCAATATTTTAGAAAAATGTTGCTTCCTACTGGGTTGTGTATAAAATACCTGATGTATCATTAATAGCTATTTAAAGCACCCATAGTAGATAGTTGCTGCTCTAAATTTAAAACATAGGTCAAAATAATATGCACCCTTCATCTCTTTTAGTTAATTAGTGAATAGTTACAAAAGCAATTTGTCTGCATCACAAAAGTGCAATAAACATTAAGCGTACTGTGAACAATTAAAGGAGCAAACCACAATGGTGATATGGTGAATGAAGATATGTGAATAGTGATACTTAAAGATATTAATGCACTAAGAACTAACAGACAAACAGGAATTACTGAAAACCCCAGGCATTGTAAACAAGCCTCAACTGGTTTGGGTCTGTTACTTGGATTGCTGATCTCAGTTGAACTGTTATTTTTACGATTGTCAGGCAGATCCTTTTGAGATTGTGGAATTAAACCCCTGGTAGAGGAAGGTCAGTTACTCCAAACACTAAGAAGAGGACAAGGCTGCAACTTGGGTCACTTCCTCTACTTCACAAACAGCAATAGTATTTAATAGCCTGTGTAGAGGAAAACTCCTCCTGCCTGGAGGGGGGAGAGGGAGCAGCTGAGACTGTGCTGCACACCAACCTCCGCCAGCAGCTCTGAAAATCCTCCTGCAGAAATAAAGCAACAGGAGGAAAACCCAATGACATCTTTAAACATATTCTGAAGGCTTGAATTTAACATCCGAAGTGTAAGTGACCAATTGTATCTAACACCACTTTCTTTAATAACACTATGTTGTGCCTTTCTTTTTGTTTTCCCTAGAAGATCTACCCCTATTGCCTACATGAATAAGAAATAATGAAGACTTCACAGCCCTGACCACTCATTTATTAAATTTGAGCTCAGACCAGCTTTATTTTGGTTTTTATCTATTTGACTCTTTGTGAATATCATGGTAAAAGATTGACTACTCTATCAGATCACCTGTTTGTGTGGCATCACTGTAGAAATGACTAACAAATGAGACTTGTACTCAGAAAAATGTAGATGTCTAGTATTTAATAACTTAAGGATGGTGGGCGTGCTATGCAGTCCTAAAAAATGAGGGCTATGTATGTATTCCAAAGCACTATAAAACCTGGACATTGGGGTTACTGTTATACTTGTGAGACATTGCTGAACACAAATCTGAGTATTTTAGAGCAGTAAAACATATAATGTTGATTATATCATCTGTGAACGTGCATTTTAATTGTGAAAAATGCAAAAAAAACAAATATGAACGCTAACTTTGGCCAAGGTTTGTGACTAAGTGGCTTTTCATTCCTGGGCTCCCGTACTGTCTCAACTGAAAAATAGGCCCAGCTAACCAATCTGGCAAATTTCCAAGGTGTAAAAACTGAAACGGGGAAAGTGCTATATTTAGCTCTGTAACTTTCCAAAACCCATGGGAGTAACTGTTGTACTCGTGAGACATTGATGAACACAAATATGTGTGTTTTATTGCAGTAAAAGTTTACAGTATTATGACATTCACAGTTAAAATGCAATGCAGAATTTGAAAAAAAAATAACAAAAAAAATTCTCAAACCTTTAAAGATTTTATTAATATTAAATTATGTTTCATATATACATATTTGAAGTTAAATGAAGGCCCTGTTCATCCTGAACAAAATTATATACTAAAGTGTGGATGCACTAAAAGTGAAATAGGTAAATTATGGTTGAACAGACACATAGCTCAAGTATTAGGTCTGTACAATGGCCTCCATCCTTAAGAGGTTAAGTCAACCAATTAAGTGTAGAAATGTGATCATACCTGGTATATTTTATGGTGGACTCTTTTTTGCTGTTTAGCGTACATCAGAACAATCATTGTCAGTTGTTGTACTATGCATCTGTGCCCTCACTGCTAATTGATAACAAAACCAGTTGAGACATCAAATAATTTGTGAAAAAATAAAATAAAATAAAGCACTGTTTTTAACCAAGGACATAATTTACTGAATCTCTCAGTTTCCCAAGTTATTTTTCTATACTCTGAAGTGTAGTGAACCAAAATGTAAACTCTAAAATATCCAAGTTATAAATCAATAAGAAGTGGACTGATGTTTAGGTGAAAAACCCCATACCACATGCACAGATAGAAAACAAATAGCAACTAGAAAAGCAAAAATATCTGGGGAAATTGTGTGAAGTGTTCTTGCCTCCACCAGTAGTTTACAACTGGAGTGGGCGGAGTAACTGTTATTATTTATTTATATAGCACATTTAATTGCAACGTTGTTGCCCAAAGTGCTTCACAGTTACATTAAAACATACATTTATAAAAACATTAACAGGTACAAATGGCCCTGTCTATGACATCACTTGCTGCTCCAGCCTGGCACAGGTCAGAGTATTTTGGCGGTTGCCATCTTCAAACGGTCGTATTTTAAAAACTATAGAGCGAAGAGCTTTATATTGTGAGAATCACAAGACCCAGACCTATATTTTGATGCATAGTATGTCTCTGAAATATTAACAATGAAGGCACAGTCACAGTTTAGAAATTGCCCTTCAAATTTGAGCTGGCCAGAGTGGAGTTTCAAAGAATGTCAATGGATGGCGTGAGTTGCAAACAAATGGTCATATTGTGAAAACAATCAGGACTATGGCTTAGCCGTGGACAATTCTAGTGGCAGCAGGGATAGCTGAACATTTTGATATAAGATTTGTGTAGGTGGGCTTGAAAATGAGGGACTGGTGGCAGTTTAGAAATCATGTCCTGATTTTTCAGCTTTTGCTAGCTCCCACTCTAGCTTTGAACATTTTGCCATTCATTCCTATGGGACCAATTTTGCCTCGAGAACGACGATATTCTGTGAACCATTCGGCGAAACGAAGAATAATAATATATATGTGAGATAACAGTAAGTGGTCTTGCTATGCAAGAACACTTAATAATACTTATATTCCCAGTAGATGGCAATCACAAATTTAGGGTTGTATAGTACATGTAAGAAAAAAATAGAGAAATAGAAATAATAGTACAGATCTGTTGGAAATAATTGACTGTACATTCAGTGATCTGAGTATAGTCAAATCCAATATATTAGCTGGTAAGCTTATAATAACAATCAACTATCATAAAACAAAGTGCAAACAGGCTGCCGCTTACAAGATAAAGTGGTGAGTATGACGGTACATGTACCCTCTTACTCACAACCACGCTCTAAAATAACCAAGCTGTAATTATAGCAGACTGGAAGAACTTTTCCAAACCATTGCTTTTTGCCTAAATGTGGCCAACTGCTCTTTAATTTGCTATAATTTGATGTTTAGGCAATATTTTCTTTCACTGTTAAAACTGGGTCTTTTTATTGTTTGTTTTATGCCAAACTAGCTTAAACACATTGCACGTACTTTACAATTTAATGTCGGATATATTTTGTTTAGCACAGCATCGCTGCACATTTTAACACTTACATTATAAACTATACAACTGTAAATGTCAAACCATGACAAATTACCTAAAGCCCTTGAAACATTTTTAAAAATGTTAATATTTTCTTTAGTACTTTTTTGAATTTTTTAACATAAGGTATCTCTCATGTGACACGTATTAATTTACTAGAGAACCAAAACTTTGTGACATTGATTTTGAAATGTTATCAGGTCTTTGACCCAGAGTGAAGTCTACCGTTCTCTCATTTTTCTCCCATCTATTTTTATCGTTGGATGACATTGTTATCTCCTTTATCGTTTGCTTTCAAGTCACGTTCAACCTTTGATACTTTCCTCTATCAGAATACTTTTTCATGTCTAATATATTTCCCCTGTGTGTTCTTGTCAATTTTGATAGAAAACTGATTAGCTACAATGTATTTAATTAGGTTACATTAATGCAACCCCAGCAATAAAAATAAAATAAAATATATAGAAACACTTTCTTTTATGAGGTCAGGATTTTACTAGGTATGTTCAGGTAAATTGAACATAGGTAAATTTCATGACACGTAAAAGCATTTTAGTGTTGCCAGTGGCATGATCAATCATTACTACAGGATCAAAGTTAATATTTTGATTGATTTAAGATATAAATATAATTTGTGAAAGAAGTCAGAATTTGTAGGAATCTACCAAGTAATTCATGTATATATGTAGTCATGTAATCTGAAGTCCTTTTATATTTCTTTATCATGGGACAATATAGTATCATTACAGAATTGACTCAAGTAGACAAGAGCAAATAGTTTAAACAGTGTCTAATTCACATGTAAAAGCTATTCACTACAAGCACATATGCAGTAATGTAATACATAGATCATACATTTACTTTATTTCTATCCATAAAATTATGTTGTACTTATTTTAAATTTATTTCAACTTGTTCTTGCTAAATCTGTATAATGCTATATTTACTTTCTTTTTGTTTAATAATGTACACTCTTTTTGTTTTTTGATCTTGAAATGTTGCTCATACATGAATCAATTCCATAGATTTTCAATTCACATGGTAACCATTTCCATCATCCAAAACGAATCAATCTATGAGCAAGGTGCTGAATACGTCTGGGGTATACATTGCATCCCATGGCAGCATCCTAGGGTCCACCTGAACTTCTTGACTTCACTGAAGTCAAAGACCATAGGTCCATGTAAGGAGAACATGATTCATCTCCATAAAATAATATTGTTGGTCATTTTAGGTTTAACAGTGATCTCTTGAGTAAGACAGAAAGCTATTTGAAGAATATACTATGGCTAAGTGACACAACGTAGAACTTGTAGGCATGCATATTGCTAACTGAAGATGCATTCTAAAAATTAACCCCAACACAACTGCAATGCGTGGGGGAAGAGAGTGTCATTAAGTTTTCATTTTTACAGGTACAGGACAAAGACAGATTGCATTATTTGAAATGAGAAAGAATTATGGCTGGCATCAGCAAAATCTATAGAATAGCAATAACCGTATCTATCTATGAGCTGAGGTTTAACAGGATGTTGTGCTTGACACATATCCTCCAAACATCTTCCTCCATCTCTTCAGCGCATAGGGATTTTACCTTCTTTAACCCCTTAAGGACCAAACTTCTGGAATAAAAGGGAATCATGACATGTCACACATGTCATGTGTCCTTAAGGGGTTAAAAACAGTTGAAATTATTTTCAAATCTTTTGTAACTGCATCAAATATTACCTGTACTAATTGCCAGGACTGACTCAAATCTTAATAGTGAGCACAGACAGATACATACACCAGAAAGGACAACCTACAGTATAATGAAACATAAATCATGCAGCGTGAATTACTAGTGCTGGAAAACTCGGACTCATCTCATTACCATTAATATGGACATAGCTTTTTTAAGACATAAAATGTGCTATGTTTCTTAGATATTACTTTACTATCAAATTTACCATTTACTTTATACAATTGTGGTCACGTGACCGTTACATCATTTTGGTGAATTTGATTTCCCTATATAATCCTGTTTGCCAGGATTTACTTAAAAAAGCCCTAGATAAGGTGAAACATGCTTTGGATTGTTTTTTAGCTTTTTTTGTTACAGGTGTCTCATTCCAGGATCCTATTTAGCCTTGACTTGCAGAGAGTCCCAGTAAGGAAGCATTTCCCAAGTAAGTGGATTAATCTCATAAGAGCAAGCATTAGGCTGCTAGAGTAGGAACTGCCAAGAATGGGGTACTTTGATGCAGTTGGCAGGCTTATGCAATGTATGATCATATAATGTAACCAAACCCCCATTATTTGTTACCTAGGTGAGGTGTTTTTAAATAGTACTATTTAGGATTTGAAATCACTGTTTAGTTAATAAGCGAGTGCACTGGTTTGTGTATTTTTTGTATTTTGGTCCCAGTAGCACCCTATAATGTATGCATGTTTAGGTGAGTGCAGCCCTCCTGACTTTGTTTATAATTGTGGGGGTCAAGGCCAACCCCTGGGTTTTGCACCCCTCCCTGTCACAGGTGTCTCATTCCAGGATCCTATTTAGCCTTGACTTGCAGAGAGTCCCAGTAAGGAAGCATTTCCCAAGTACATACACACGTTTTTATTTTGTATATATGTATATTATATTCTAAAATAATTAAAGCATTTTATAATATATTATACATATATAATGCATATATATGATTACATTATAAGTGTATTTTGAGATATATGTGTAATCATCTATATGCATTATATATTTATAATATATTATAAAATGCTTTATTTTATAATATATTATACATAAATGATATATGTATAATATATTCTTTTATCTATTTATTTACACTTTTTAGCTGTCTGGGGGACTGCCTAACAGCTCAGACAGGCCGCCTGTCGGCAGCTCCGTAGACTGCTATTGCGGCCATGTGATCATGGTGATCTAATGGCCCTGCAGAGGCTGTGGTGGACGAGCTGCTGCAGGGGGACTGCTGGGGTCTCAGGCAGTCCCCCCCGACCAGGATCGCTGCAGAATGGCGGTCCAGGTAAGTACATGGGTCTGATTTGGCGGTAAGTACTGGGTACGTCCGCGGTCGTTAGCGGCTGTTTTTTGTACGTCAGAGGTCAGAAAGGGGCAAAACAAGATATGTAATATAATAATATAGAAATGGAACAGAACCTTGTCTATTTTTGTGCATGTATTAAACATTTCAAATACAATTTGACATAATAAAAAATACATAATGCATGCAAGTTATCCAATGTAAGTAACATGTATAACTTAATATATCCTTGAATTTAGTGCACACTTACAGAATATAAATGGAGCTAATGACCATGTAAGCCAGCTCCTCTATTACACTGATTAAGTCATTATCACGCTGATTTTATATTAACATATGTGCTTTATGATGATATATTTTACAATTAACTGATCACTGGTATTGAAGGTCAAACACATATAAGTTATGGAACTTTATAAATTGTTCATCAGATGTAAAATGTATTGAGGTTTTGTTATAATATATAGTATTGCAATTGGGAGCGTTTTATTATGTGTGATTTTAATGCTTTTAATGTTTTGTTTTGATAATCATTTGCTTTCATTAAAAATGTATTTCACACCATATGGAGTTTATTTGGACATACAGTGCATGTTTTTTCCATTCTTCCATCTATGTATAATACTTCACACTGATGTTCTACCAATAATAGACATCCATTTACATTAGAAAATTAGGACACAGTCATCAAATCTTAAACTCACACTGAGTATCTTAATGTCTCCAGTATCTCACTGATTGAAAAGGAAGTAGACTTAAACATAGGTGTTAGAGTATATAAATGCTGAAGACCCACTCCTCCTTATTAATTGAGATTCTGGAATCTGCTTACAAATTACTAACAGATGGCAACAATTCCCACTGAGTATGCTCACTGTTCTGAAAGGCTGACTTATAAACAGAAATGTTACTACACATGTGAGTGGGGTTGTAAGCTTGTTAAAGTGTTCAGACTGAAAGATTTGTAATACAGACTAAAAGCATCATTCTAAGTACCATAACAACAAAAGTACACTGTAATGGTTATCAGGGCTGGATTAACATAGGAGCCGATGGAGCTGAAGCTCCAGGTCCATGCCCATGGAATAGGCCCATTAATTAAAAAATAAATAAAATAATTAATTTAATATATATATATATATATAGTTTTGTTCACCTACATTCCTCTTAAGTCTCCATGTTTAATTCCCTTTGCACAAAGCAAGAGCATGTGAAGAGTATTAAAACATAAATATATATATATATATATATATACATATATGTGTGTGTGTGTATATATATATTTATTTTTATTATTTTTGTAATACTCTTCACATGCTCTTGCTTTGTGCAAAGGGAATTAAACATGGGAACTTAATAGGAATGTAGGGGGAACAAAACTAGTGTGGACTGGCTGACAATGAAGTTAGTTAAGGTAAAGCTGACTGTGCAAATGCTCTTGCTGCTTCAGTCTCTGTAACGCTATGACATGTCACTTTTTGCCTGCTAGTAAGAAGGTAAGAAGAGGAGTTGACAAGTGAGTGCTAGTGGACAGTCCCTATAAAGTGTAGAGTGAGTGCATCATTAGATGCATTTGCGCCAAACTCAGGGTGCTGTCTGCATTGGACGCCCTTAGTTGGCCAGCCTGCATGATTGTCAGGCAGCCTAACATGCGTTCATGCCTGGCTGACCTTCCAATTTTTTGGGGCAGACCTGCCCCCTCTCTGGGCATGTTCACTCTTTTGAGCAGTGCCGGTTAAGTGATTCCCACCTTTTACTGCACCCACAGACATCCTGCTTTACTGGGGGTATAAATGTGCTTGAGAGCTGAAACTGAAATATTAACCTAGCATGTGTGTTTTCTAATAACTGCATCCTATACATTTCCCTCCAGCACCACCAGATACATGATGCTTGGAAGGTATGACTGTTTTAGTGTTTTCTGTTGATAAGATGTAATTAGGCCCATCATAATTGTCAGTGCCAGGCCCAATGGGCTCTTAATCTGACCTTGATGGTTAAAGTGTCAGTAGTCGCCCGGCACTGTCCCACTCATTTTATATTGCGTGATACTTACATGGATCCCCCAGTCACCTAGTCTCCTCCTCACTCTTTTATCCATCGTTCAAGAGCATTAATTGGAGAGTGACTAACATTTCTCAGCCAATAAATCTCTTCCAAAGCTGGGCAAAATCTCCAAAGTGGGACCCAGGTAAGTAAGCAATTTTATTTTAACAGACTCACAGCAATAGGGGACTCAACACCATAGCCATAGCCACATCATGTACTGGTTGTGGTGTTTAAACGTAGTTGTCTAACTTATACAAATTCCATTTTGAAGCACTTTCTCAATATTGAAAAGGCCCTTACACCCAGGCATTTGCTACCAGAGATACCATTCACTTTCCCGGTATGAGTTAGCAAGGTAAAGAGACAATATTCTCAATAACAGAAGAAGAAAAATTCACTGAGATCTAGTAATTTCACCGAGACTGCTCATGGAATCCTGTAATTTTACAACCCTCCTAGATAAGAACAGTTACTCTGCCTAAGATATATTACCTTCTGATTTACCTTCAACTTCCACACTCATACTCTCCTGTTTCCCACTTCTTGTTGTCCACTCCATCTATTTCGCCCCTTACCTTCCTGCTCCATCCAGCTTGTCTCCATATGCAAGAACATTGCTCGTTCACAATACTATAATTGCCATGTATTCATAGTTTTGAGTTCCAGACACACCCTTAAGAAGTGAGAGCAACTGTGTCCTGGCATTTGATCTTCAGGGATGTGGTAGAGATTGTCCTTGTTATGTTTTTAACTTTATTTGGATCTATATTTAAGTTTGATTTCCCTAGTTTGGTTTATGATATAATCCAGGGGCATGCAGACACCATAAACTGGATTCGTTATTAATTTGTTCTTATTTAACTACTTCAATAAAATGATATAAAGTTAAAACAAAAATAATGCTCGAGACATAAATATAAAATAGGAAATGTGGATTTAATTACAAATTAAAATATTCTCCATAAGCAAGATTTGCAACCTACACTATTGTGCAAAATCACACACATAAATAATTCAACACATATAAACTGCAGTTTATTACTGTATCCTATCAATATTTTCTACACGCAAATGGATAACAGTGAAAAAGATATCAATGTCTGCATTTATACTGCAATTAGAGGAAAGACAAAGCACCCTAACCGATAGAGGGATGGCAAATAAAACAACTTGCATAAAGCATTTCTAGTTTTATTGTCCCTCTGAAGCACTAAGTTGGGTTCTATTATTTTGGGGTATTATAATGGTGTCTGTTAGCAGACAGTGTAATTGTTTGAATCTATAAGACAAAAAGTATCTTTGTAAAGACACTGTTGCGAGATGTCTTGGCAAGCTAAATTAGGTAGCTGGTTTGATACCTGCTAGTCCGATGGGTAGAGGGCAAGACCTTACCCAAAAGAATTGCTGAGGAAGTCCCAGATGCGGCAGAGCAGGATGGGTTTGGATTCCAAGTCTTACTCCCCGTGTTCCAGTAACACTCCTTAACCCCTTAAGGACGGAGGCAATTGTACAAGTTCTGATCAATACAAAATCAAAATAAAACCTAGATTTTGAGCCTTATGTTTGTTCAACCATAATTTACCTCTTTCATATTAAGTGTATGCTGAGACATGGTATAATGAGAAAAATGACTGGGACATAGCAATACCAGGGTACTCTTTATATAGAAAAGACAGGGAAGGCAAGAAAGGGGGAGGGGTGGCCCTGTATGTAAAGAATAGCATAAAATCTAGCCTAATAAAGGTTAGTGAGGCGAACATAGAGTCAGTTTGGGTTACGTTAGAATTTGGTAATCACACAGTAACTCGTGTAGGTGTGATTTATAGGCCCCCAGGACAAATTGAAGAGTTAGATAATCTACTAGTTGAAGAAATAGCTAAAATGACAATGAAGGGGGAAGTTATCATCATGGGTGACTTTAATCTTCCTGATGTAAATTGGAAAACAAAAATAGCTACTTGTGCCAGGAGCACACATATTCTAAACTCCCTACTGGGATTGTCTCTAAAACAAGTCGTTGAGGAGCCAACTCGTAAAGAGGCCATACTAGATTTAGTGTTAACAAATGGAGATTTGGTATCAGATATTACTGTAGGTGAAAGTTTAGGATCCAGTGATCATCAGTCAGTGTGGTTTAATATAAGAACAGTGACTGAGTCACACCACACAAAAACAAAAGTTTTAGACTTTAGAAAAAGAGACTTTTCCAAAATTAGAATATGTGTAAAGGAGTCATTATCAGACTGGAGCAATTTAAATGGAGTCCAAAAGAAATGGGATTATTTAAAAGTTGCACTACTGAAGGCAACAGAAAATTGCATTAGGCTTGTCAGTAAAAGCAAAAAATTCAAGAAACCACTGTGGTACTCCACAGATGTAGCCAAAATAGTAAAAAACTAAAAGTTAGCATTTAGTAATTATAAAAAAACCCAGAGTGAGGAAGACAGAATGACCTATAAGATTAGGCAGAAAGAGGCTAAGCAAGTTATAAGAGCTTCCAAATCACACACAGAAGAGAAAATAGCACAGTCAGTAAAAAAGGGGGACAAAACCTTTTTTAGATACATAAATGAGAAAAGAAAAGTAAAACAAGGATTAGTTAGATTAAAAACAAAAGAAGGAAGGTATGTAGATGAGGATAAAGGTCTAGCTGACTGCCTCAATGAATATTTTTGTTCGGTATTTACAGATGAAAATGAAGGAAAGGGACCTCAGTTAAGAAAAAGGATAAATGAGTCATTTATTACACGTGAGTTTACAGAGGAAGAGGTTCTATTTCAACTGTCAAAAGTAAAGACAAATAAGTCAATGGGACCTGATGGAATACACCCAAAGCTATTAAAAGAGCTTAGTGGTGTACTAGCAAAACCATTAACAGATTTATTTAACCAATCATTGATAACAGGAGTAGTCCCAGAAGATTGGAAGTTAGCGAATGTTGTGCCCATTCACAAGAAAGGTAATAGGGAGGAGTCGGGCAACTATAGGCCAGTAAGCCTAACTTCAGTAGTGGGGAAAGTGAAGGAAACCATGTTAAAGGATAGGATTGTTGAACATCTAAAAACACATGGATTTCAAGATCAGAGACAACATGTGTTTACTTCAGGGAGATCATGCCAAACTAATCTTATTGATTTTTTTGATTGGGTAACTAAAATTATAGATCAGGGTGGTGCAGTAGACATTGCTTACCTCGATTTCAGTAAGGCTTTTGACACTGTTGCACATAGAAGGCTTATCAACAAACTACAATCTTTGAGTTTGGATTCCAATATTGTTGAATGGGTAAGGCAGTGGCTGAGTGACAGGAAACAGAGGGTTGTAGTCAATGGAGTATATTCGAAGCTTGGGCTTGTCACCAGTGGGGTACCTCAGGGATCTGTACTTGGACCCATTCTCTTTAATATTTTTATTAGTGATATTGCAGAAGGTCTTGATGGTAAGGTGTGTCTTTTTGCGGATGATACTAAGATATGTAACAGGGTTGATGTTCCAGGAGGGATAAGCCAAATGGAAAATGATTTAGGTAAACTAGAAAAATGGTCAGAGTCGTGGCAACTGACATTTAATGTGGATAAGTGCAAGATAATGCATCTTGGACGTAAAAACCCAAGGGCAGAGTACAGAATATTTGATAGAGTCTTAACCTCAACATCTGAGGAAAGGGATTTAGGGGTGATTATTTCTGATGACTTAAAGGTAGGCAGACAATGTAATAGAGCAGCAGGAAATGCTAGCAGAATGCTTGGTTGTATAGGGAGAGGTATTAGCAGTAGAAAGAGGGAAGTGCTCATGCCATTGTACAGAACACTGGTGAGATCTCACTTGGAGTACTGTACACAGTACTGGAGACCCTATCTTCAGAAGGATATTGATACCTTAGAGAGAGTTCAAAGAAGGGCTACTAAACTGGTTCATGGATTGCAGGATAAAACTAACCAGGAAAGGTTAAAGGATCTTAACATGTATAGCATGGAGGAAAGACGAGACAGGGGGGATATGATAGAAACATTTAAATACATAAAGGGAATCAACACAGTAAAGGAGGAGACTATATTTAAAAGAAGAAAAACTACCACAACAAGAGGACATAGTCTTAAATTAGAGGGACAAAGGTTTACAAATAATATCAGGAAGTATTACTTTACTGAGAAGGTAGTGGATGCATGGAATAGCCTTCCAGCTGAAGTGGTAGAGGTTAACACAGTAAAGGAGTTTAAGCATGCGTGGGATAGGCATAAGGCTATCCTAACTATAAGATAAGGCCAGGGACTAATGAAAGTATTTAGAAAACTGGGCAGACTAGATGGGCCGAATGGTTCTTATCTGCCGTCACATTCTATGTTTCTATGTTTCTATGTATGCGGAAATTGTTATATATAATTGTTCAGGAGAAATGGGGCTTTCATTACAAAGAAATTATTTATATATAAAAAAATATATATTATATTTTTTTTATTTTCCAAAATCTGCATGGCATTTTAACTTTGAATGTCATAACACTGTTAGCTTTTACTGCAATAACATACACATATTTGGGTTCAGCAATGTCCTTACAAGTACAACAGTACCCCCCGAGGTACAGGTTTTGTAAAGTTACAGGGTCAAATATAGCACATTTCCTTTTTCATTTTTTTTACAGTAGACAACCCAGAGTATTTCAAATGGAATATGTCCAGTCTTTTTAGTAGCCACTTAGTCACAAACCTTAGCCAAATGTAATATTCTTATTAGTTTTTTGCATTTTTCACACAAAAAAAAACAGCTTTTTCACAAATGATGTATCACCATTAGACATTTTACTGGTCTAAAACACTCATATGTGTGTTCAGTAATGTCTCACTTGTACAACAGTACCACCCATGTACAAGATCACATATAGGGCCTGTCTATTTTAGTATTTACATATTGAAATGTATGCCCCGTTTTTAGTAGCCACTTCATATTGTGTGAGTGTTCATATTTGTTTTTTGCATTTTTCACAAAATAACTGCCCTTTCACTGATGCCTCATTGTCATTTTATGTTTTACTGCTCTAAAACACTCAACACTTTGTGTTGAGGAATGTTTATGAGTACAACAGTACCACCTATGTACAGATTTTATTGGGTTTTGAAAGTTACAGGAACAAATATAGGGCTTGCCAACAGGGCCGCCATCAGAAATTGTGGGGCCTCTAACACAGCTCAAGATCTGGGCCCCCCAGGTGCCCACCTCCAAGCCCCACCTCCAAATCCCGCCCACAGGAATACACACACACAGATACAAAAGGACACAGACACACAGAAAGATATACACATACTAACACACACACATACTAAAACAGACACACACACACATATACAGACACATACACATGCATAAGAAGATACAGATACACACACACACACACACACACACATACTGACATACAGACACACACACTGACGTACATACATACTCACATGCTGACACACACACATACATACAGACATACATACATACTGACAAACAGACATACATACAAACTGATATACAGACATACAAACAGACATACATACTGTGGCAAGGTCAGAGAGGCTTTCTATGTGAGTAATAGATTGGAGCGATATCTATTCCCAGCATGATGGGGTTAATTGGGGGGAGTCACCCCTTGAATGTTATCAACCAGGTGAATGTAATTAACCAGCCCTAGGGTTTTAAAAGGTTAGCCTCTGAAGACATCAGAGAGTCTAACAGCTGGGAGAGAGGAGGTAGTTAAGCCTGAGACTCTGAGAAAAAGGTACTGTGTGAAACCTGCTAAAAGTGCTGTATTTCATTTTGTTTAAAACTGGGAACTAGATTAGCTGGCCAGTTGGGTAGTTAGTAATACTGTTGTTTAGTAAGTCTCCAAGTTGGAGTAGGATTTATTTTTTTTTTGTTTTATTTTGTGGGAGAGCACAACCTTGTATAAATTGTGGAAAGTGACAATAAACTGCAGTACTATTTTATCCTGACTGTTGCACTTGAAGTTTATTGTGAAGAGCCTGGCCATCCTGCCACAATACATACATAAACATAAATACATACTGACATACATACATACATACTTAATGGCATATATACACATCCATAATGATATACATACATACAGACATACACACACAAACATACAGATAGAATATACATACAGACATACTGACATACACACACAGACATACATACATGCATACTGATATACATACACATAGATATATACATACATACACACATACATACTGACATACATACACAGACATACATACATACTGACATACACACACATACAGATAGACACATACACACATACATATGGACATACATACTGACATACACACATACATATGGACATACATACTGACATACACACACATACATATATAAATACTGACACTCACAGACATACATACTGACACACACACAGACATACATACTGACATACACAGACATACATACTGACATATATACATACTGACATACACACACACACACATACAGATAGACAAATATACACATACATACAGACATACATACATGCATACTGACATACATACACACATACATACTGATAGATATATACATACATACATACTGACACACACACACAGACATACATACATACACACATACATGCTGATAGATATATAAATACATACATACTGACATACACACACACACACTGATAAATAGATAGATAAATACATATATATACATACATACACACATACATACATACTGACATATATACATACTGACATACACACACATACATACACACACACACAGACACATATACACACACCTCATTTATCAGCCACCCTCCTCTTCCTTACCTTTTCATTGCAGGAGGGTGGCTGGGGATGATGGGAGCAGATGGCTGTCTCTCTCCCCCTTGCACGGAGTAAGTTGGGAGGAAGTGACCGGACGTTTTTAAAGGGGCCCTGAAGATAGGGCTCATCGGGTGGCCCTAAATGCTTGGGCCACCTGATGGGCCCTGGTGCAGATGCACCTGCGGCAGTTTCGCCGCTCCACGTGGGGCCCGGGTGGCCGGGCCCCCCAGGGCTGCCGGGTTCGTGACAACCGTCATGGTTGTCACCCCTGATGGTGGCCCTGCTTGCCAATTTACGTTTGCCAGACTGATTTGCTGGACAGCCCAGGAATGAAAATTATCAACATTTTGGCATTTTGATTTTCAAAAGTAGACAGCCCAGGGTATTCAAAATGGGATATGTCCAGTTCTTTTTAGTAGCCACTTAGTCACAAACCCTGGACAAAGTGAGTGCTCATGTTTTTTTTTTTTACACAAAAACTGCATTTTTGTTATCATCGTCATTATATGTTTTACTGTTTTAAAATACTCATATTTGTGCTCAGTGAAGTCTCATGAGTAGAACAACTCACTTAAAATAATACATAAATTTACACTTAAAATGTATTCATAAAAAAATTATATATATTTTTAAATATATATTTAATTTTATATATATATATATATGTGTGTGTGTGTGTGTGTATTTTTCATTATAATGATTATAATTGTAATTTTTATTTTTCATTATATATATATATATCCTGACCTTGTTTATATATATGTATATATATATATATATATATTTATAATATGAAAAATAAAATAGATAGATATAGATAACCTTCTTGAACCAATAGCAAGATATATTGATTTCCACATTAAAGACTCTGTCATGAAACTTTCAACTTGCATGCGGGATACTAATGATGTCTTGAATAAGATTAACAAAATATCTCTTGATGACAAATATATACTTTTGGCTACACAAAATGTACAAAGCCTGTACACGATCATACCCCATCTGGAAGGTATACAGACACTTAAAGAAATTTTGAGCTCTTCTGACAAATACTATGGTCCCCTAATTGATTATCTCCTGGATTTTCTGCATATTGCATTAACTTGCAATTATTTTAAGTTTGAAAAACAATTCTTTCTCCAATTGACTGGCACAGCGATGGGGGCTAATATGGCGTCCTCATTTGCCAATGCTTACATGTTTCAGTTTGAAAATAAGTACATACTTGGTAAACAGGCAGCAAAAATACTCACATACCATCGCTCTGTAGACTATATATTTTTAATTTGGTTGGGTTCGTCTACAGAATTAGAATACATGGTAAAAAAAGATCAATTTGTTACCACTTCCCGTTAAACTAACATTAACTTTTAACAATACAAAGATCCAGTTTTTGGATGTAACCATCTACAAAGATGGAGGAAAATTAAGATACACACTTCATCGGAAAACGACAGACAGAATACGCGACTGGGGGCGAACAGCAATCATGCTAAAAAAAATTAGATTCCTTGCCAATAACGCAATACATGTGAGTACTGCGGTATAATAGTGACTCCAAAAACAGAGAACTGCAACTAAAAACAGATTTCTAGCTAGAGACTATCACCTCAGGTACTGGAGAAGGCAAAACTCAAAGCAATTGATAAGTGGATGTGTGAAAACTACGGGAAGAAACGTAAAGCAACAACTGACACTGATAAAATGTATCTACACCTCACATTTCATACAGAGAGAACACAGATTTGCAAATCCATTGACAAATATTGCAGTTTATTAAGCTCTGATAAGAATTTGCCTCACTCATTCCAAGACCGTCCCATCATTAGCTATAAGAGAAGTAGAAATTTAGGAGACGTGTTAGTCCGCAGTGATCCCATACACTGTTATAAGAAACCCATGGGACACAGAAAGAAGGGATGTTACAAATGCAGTGGCTGCATAACATGCAGCCACATACATACTGGCACCACCTTTAACCCCTTCAGGACCGCTGACGGTTCAGGACCGTCAGCGGTAAAACGTGCTTTTGGACCGCTGACGGTCCTGAACCGTCATAGCGAAAAACGGGCTGCGGGAAGCGATCAAAGATCGCTCCCGCCAATATAATGCTGTAACTATCTGCCAGACATCCCAGGCAGATAGTAACAGCCAATTGGGGCGTGTGAGCGATCCGCGGTCGCTCACAATTGACTGCTGTCAAAGTGGGTGTTACAAACACTCACTTTGACAGTGATCTCTGCCCCTCTCTCCTCTGTAGCGTTTTGTGAGGCGAGAGAGACAGAGATCGTGATAGTTTGTTGCAGCAGAAGTGTTCCAGAGCTTTATACACTATCTAAAGTGAATAAAAAATCATTTTTTAATCCCTTCCCTGCCAGATCTGTTACAGCAGTGCATTTGTACTGTCTGTATTTTTTTTTGCTCTTAAAGGGTTAAATTTGTTTTAGAAATCTGTGTCTTGGTCTGTCTTGGTCTGTCTTGGTCTGTCTTGGTCTGTCTTGGTCTGTCTTGGTCTGTCTTGGTCTGTCTTGGTCTGTTTTGGTCTGTCTTGGTCTGTCTTGGTCTGTCTTGGTCAGTCAGTTTCCTTCCCCCAAATCCCCATTAGATTTTTGTGACAGGAGTTAGTTTAGGGATTGCTGTTTAGTCTGTTTTAATAAAAAGAAAAAAAAAAGTATAAAAAAATTTGTGTGTTTGTAATTTGTTTTAGTCGTGTGTAAAACATGCAGCGTATGTATAACTTGAAAGAGGCAAATGTCTTCTTGGCGTCAGACTCTGACGCCACTGACACTGCGTCAGATTTTGACCCAGGTCAGTTTTCTGAAACGTCTAGTCAAGACGACATGTCATCTGTGTGTGAGCCGGCTGAAGAAAGAAGCTGTGCTTCTTCTGCTACGCCGAATGTGGAGGAGGACTGGGCACCTCCACAGTTAGCCGAGCCCAACGTCCCCTCTTTTAGTGCCAACTCAGGCATTAATGTTAATGTGGATGGCTTCTCCCCAATGCAGTATGTAACTATTTTTAGGGGATACCATCTGGGAGGAGATTCTACCCAATTTATTGATAACAATCCAGGTAGCTATACAGTCAGGGAGCATGACTGGCATCCCACAGATGTCCCAGAGCTTAAAAAATTCTGGGCTCTTACAATGCTCATGGGGATTATAAAGAAGCCATTGATTCGCTCATACTGGAGCACCAACCTAATAATGTCTAGTCCAGTATTCTCCCAAACCATGCCTAGAGCCAGATACGAGTTACTGCTGAGATTTTTACATTTCAGTGACGATACCCTCTGTCACCCTAGAGATCACCCCCAATATGATAGGCTTCATGAAATACGCCCACTGCTAAACCATTTTCCGGACAAATTTTCGGATGTTTATACCCCCCAACAAATTTATCCATAGATGAATCTCTAATTAAATACAAAGGGAGATTAGGGTTCAGACAATACATCCCCTCAAAGCTCTCTAGGTGTGGCATAAAACTGTACAAACTGTGCGAGAGCAAAAGTGGATACACGTTTGCCTTTCGTGTATATGAGGGGAAAGATGGTCAACTGGACCCTCCTGGCTGTCCTGACTTCCTGGGGACAAGTGGGAAACTTTTATAGTAGTGTCCATCTGTTTAAAACACTTTATGGTTTACAGACACTGGCCTGTGGCACTGCCAGACAAAATTCCAAAGACTTTCCACGATCTCTCATAGAGGCAAAATTAAAAAAGGCGAATGTAAAGCACTTCGCAAAGCTGAAGTGCTTGCACTAAAATTTAGTGACAGGAAGGATGTCAACATGCTAACCACCATCCATGACGAACGCATGTCAGACGTCTCTGTCCGGGGCAGAGTAGAGTCCAAACCGGTTTGCATCAGGGCTAGAGTAGTCGCGAACATAAAATTTTCCGTTCGCGAATGGCGAACGCGAACTTCCGCAAATGTTCGCGAATGGGCGAACCGGGCGAACCGCCATAGACTTCAATAGGCAGGCGAATTTTAAAACCCACAGGGACTCTTTCTGGCCACAATAGTGATGGAAAAGTTGTTTCAAGGGGACTAACACCTGGACTGTGGCATGCCAGAGGGGGATCCATGGCAAAACTCCCATGGAAAATTACATAGTTGATGCAGAGTCTGGTTTTAATCCATAAAGGGCATAAATCACCTAACATTCCTAAATAGTTTGGAATAATGTGCTTTAAAACATCAGGTATGATGTTGTATCGATCAGGTAGTGTAAGGGTTATGCCCGCTTCACAGTGACAGACCAAACTCCCCGTTTAACGCACCGCAAACAACCGCAAACAGTCCATTTGCACAACTGCAAACTTCCCATGTTTTTAATGTATAAATACAGCCACAACCACTTATCCCAATCACACACCTTTCCTAACGTCCTATCCCATTAAAAGCATATTACCGCGTATTTAATAAAACAGATAGACCCCCTCCTACATCCAGGTTACCAATCGATGGTTCGATATTCTGAGCCCTCTCTGATTTACTGTAAACGTCTATTCGATATTCCCACAAATTTTATATAGCATTTTATGTTTGTTTGAGACCACCTTAAAAATATTGGATATCGCAAAAAATCATGATCACTATATACTTTCTCTACAAACCTCTAAAACGAACCAAACTACTCATCCATCCGCTATACCACTTTATCCCACCTAGAACTAGTGTCCAGTTAAAATACTTGACTCTTACTTACCCACACTCAGTCATGCCACACACATTTCACCACTACTCTCACTGAATCCCTCTGACTACGGCTAAATTCATCTTCTACATCAGAACACTACTCCTAAGATTGGGTTGTATCCATGTCTCGGGTCTTTCATTTAGAATAGGGGCAGCTTCGGTCTCCTTCAACACTGACACTCCAGTGCATATTATTAAAAGATTGGGCAGATGGAAATCCTCAGTCTACAACCGATATATTCCTCATTTCGAGAAAGAAATGAGGAAAGCTTTTAAAAGTTTGGCTTTCTAAATTTGATGCAATAAGTGTGTTTTTCTTTAATACCTTTTCACCCTCTTTGCATGAACCCGATTTACATATATTACTAATATGTTTCTGAACATATATATTATATTATTCACTCATTCACTCACTCACTCTCTGGGCCGGCCTAAGACATCATGCTGCCTAGGTCCAACGATAAATGACTATGGGGGATAATGAATAATAAACACAGGTTACTGGCTATGGGGGGAATAATGTATAATAAACACAGGTTACTGGCTATGGGAGGGATAATGTATAATAAACACAGGTTACTGGCTATGGGAGGATAATGTATAATAAGGACAGGTTACTGGTTATGGGGGGATAATGTATAATAAACACAGGTTACTGACTATGGGGGGAATAATGTATAATAAACACAGGTTACTGGCTATGGGAGGATAATGTATAATAAGCACAGGTTACTGGTTATGGGGGGATAATGTATAATAAACACAGGTTACTGGCTATGGGAAGATAATGTATAATAAACACAGGTTACTGGCTATGGGAGGGATAAGGTATAATAAACACAGGTTACTGGCTATGGGGAGGATAATGTATATTAAACACAGGTTACTGGCTATGGGCGGATAATGTATAATAAACACAGGTTACTGGCTATGGGGGATAATGTATAGTAAACACATGTTACTGGCTATGTATAATAAACACAAACACACAAAAAAAAGAATGCAGCTTAAGAATTAATCTAAATTGTATGCTGTCTAGGAGGTGTCTGGGAGGGAGGGTCTGCTGCTGATTGGCTGGAATGTGTCTGCTGACTGTGAGGTACAGGGTCAAAGTTTACTCAATGATGACGAATAAGGGGCGGACCGAACATCGCATATGTTCGCAGTCCGTGGCGAACGCGAACAAGCTATGTTCGCCAGGAACTATTCGCCAGCGAACCGTTCGGGACATCACTACTAAAGTACGTGTGTGAAAAAAAACAGAAAAAAATTTACTAACTCAATGTTTGACAAAGTCTGGTGGTAGGATTAGTGCATGGAAAGTGTTAAAATACCAAAATGTGAAATACCCTAGGATGTCTACTTCTCAAAAATATATGGTTTGATGGGGGTAAAATACATTGGCCGGCTTCAAAAATGTCCCAAATATGACATGCATCCATATTGGCTACATGTAAAAATTCCAAGCTGGGATACTGATATGCGCACCTGCAAAATGTGGCCTTTTAGCCCCCAAACAACACAACACACCTATACATGGGGGGTATCCCTGTACTCGGGAGATGTTGCTGAACACATATTGGGGTGTTGTTTGGCAGTGACTAGTGATGTACCGAACTGTCCGCCGGCGAACAGTTCCCGGCGAACTTAGCGTGTTCGCGTTCGCCGCGGCGGGCGGACACATGCGCAGTTCGATCCGCCCCCTATTCGTCATCATTGGGCAAACTTTGACCCTGTGCCTCTCGGTCAGCAGACACATTCCAGCCAATCAGCAGCACTCCCTCCCTTCCACACCCTCCAACCTCCCTCCCAGCATCCATTTTCGATTCATTCTGAAGCTGCATGCTTAGTGAGAGGAGGGAAAGTTTAGCTGCTGCTGATTAGATAGGGAAATTGATAGCTAGGCTAGGGTATTCAGTGTCCACTACAATCCTGAAGGACTCATCTGATCTCTGCTGTAAGGACAGCACCCCAAAAAACCCTTTTTAGGGCTATAACATCAGGCTGCTTTTTTTTTTTTTTTTTTCCTGTGTAATGTAATTGCAGGTGCCTGCCTGCCTGCCAGCTTCTGTGTGAGGTTCACATTGGATACTGTACCTACTTGCCCAGTGCCACCATTCATATCTGTTTTAACAATAGGTTAAGCTTTAGATTTAAAAGAAATAATTTGTTTTCACTGTAATAGAATAGCAGTTGCCTGCCTGCCAGCTTCTGTGTCAGGTTGGATGCCTTGCCCATTTGCACAGTCAGTGCCACCACTCATATCTGTTTTAACAATAGGTTAAGCTTTAGATTTAAAAGAAATAATTTGTTTTCACTGTAATAGAAGAGCAGTTGCCTGCCTGCCAGCTTCTGTGTCAGGTTGGATGCCTTGCCCATTTGCACAGTCAGTGCCACCACTCATATCTGTTTTAACAATAGGTTAAGCTTTAGATTTAAAAGAAATAATTTGTTTTCACTGTAATAGAAGAGCAGTTGCCTGCCTGCCAGCTTCTGTGTCAGGTTGGATGCCTTGCCCATTTGCACAGTCAGTGCCACCACTCATATCTGTTTTAACAATAGGTTAAGCTTTAGATTTAAAAGAAATAATTTGTTTTCACTGTAATAGAAGAGCAGTTGCCTGCCTGCCAGCTTCTGTGTCAGGTTGGATGCCTTGCCCATTTGCACAGTCAGTGCCACCACTCATATCTGTTTTAACAATAGGTTAAGCTTTAGATTTAAAAGAAATATTTTTTTTCACTGTAATAGAAGAGCAGTTGCCTGCCTGCCAGCTTCTGTGTCAGGTTGGATGCCTTGCCCATTTGCACAGTCAGTGCCACCACTCATATCTGTTTTAACAATAGGTTAAGCTTTAGATTTAAAAGAAATAATTTGTTTTCACTGTAATAGAAGTGCAGTTGCCTGCCTGCCAGCTTCTGTGTCAGGTTGGATGCCTTGCCCATTTGCACAGTCAGTGCCACCACTCATATCTGTTTTAACAATAGCTTAAGCTTTAGATTTTAAAGAAATCATTTGTTTTCGCTGTAATAGAAGAGCAGTTGCCTGCCTGCCAGCTTCTGTGTCAGGTTGGATGCCTTGCCCATTTGCACAGTCAGTGCCACCACTCATATCTGTTTTTACAATAGGTTAAGCTTTAGATTTAAAAGAAATATTTTTTTTTCACTGTAATAGAAGAGCAGTTAGTTGTCTGCAAGCGTCTGGGTGTCAGGCCTACTTCAGCGTGTGCTCTGCAGACCTGTGCCAGCGTGTTTTGACAGTTGCCAATCATATCTGGTGTCTCTTTAGCGTGCTTTTACAAAGAAAAAAGGTTTCCAGTGTAAGCTAATAGCAGCCAGTCAGTGTCCTTCAAGCTGCTCTGTCAGGCCTTCCTTCAGCGTGTGCCCTGCACAACCCTGCCAGCGTACTTTGACAGTTGCCACTCATATCTGGTGTCTCTATAGCGTGCTTTTACAAAGAAAAAAGGTTTCCAGTGTAAGCTAATAGCAGCCAGTCAGTGTCCTTCAAGCGGCTCTGTCAGGCATTCCTTCAGCGTGTGCCCTGCACAACACTGCCAGCGTGCTTTGACAGTTGCCAATCATATCTGGTGTCTCTTTAGCGTGCTTTTACAAAGAAAAAAGGTTTCCAGTGTAAGCTAATAGCAGCCAGTCAGTGTCCTTCAAGCGGCTCTGTCAGGCCTTCCTTCAGCGTGTTCCCTGCACAACCCTGCCAGCGTACTTTGACAGTTGCCACTCATATCTGGTGTCTCTATAGCGTGCTTTTACAACCAAAATTTTGTTTCCACTGTAATAGAAGAGCAGTTGCCTGCCTGCCAGCTTCTGTGTGAGGTTCACAGTGGATACTGTGCCCTCTTGCCCAGTGCCACCACTCATATCTGTTTTTACAATAGCTTAAGCTTTAGATTTAAAATAAATAAAAAAATTTCACTGTAATAGAAGAGCAGTTAGTTGTCTGCAAGCGTCTGGGTGTCAGGCCTACTTCAGCGTGTGCTCTGCAGACCTCTGCCAGCGTGCTTTGACAGTTGCCAATCATATCTGGTGTCTCTTTAGCGTGCTTTTCCAAAGAAAAAAGGTTTCTAGTGTAAGCTAATAGCAGCCAGTCAGTGTCCTTTAAGCGGCTCTGTCAGTCCTTCCTTCAGCGTGTGCTCTCCAGAACTGTTCCAGTGCACATTGCCAATCATATCTGGTGTCTCTATAGCGTGCTTTTAAAAACAAAATTTTTTTTTCACTGTTATAGATTGAATAGCAGTTACTTGCCTTCAAGCGAGTGTGTCAGGCCTACAGTGTGTGCTCTGCAGAACTGTTCAAGTGCACATTGCCAATCATATCTGGTGTCTCTATAGCATGCTTTTACAAAGAAAAAAGGTTTCTAGTGTAAGCTAATAGCAGCCAGTCAGTGTCCTTCAAGCGGCTCTGTCAGTCCTTCCTTCAGCGTGTGCTCTCCAGAACTGTTCCAGTGCACATTGCCAATCATATCTGGTGTCTCTATAGCGTGCTTTTAAAAACAATTTTTTTTTTCACTGTTATAGATTGAATAGCAGTTACTTGTCTTCAAGCGGGTGTGTCAGGCCTACAGTGTGTGCTCTGCAGAACTGTTCAAGTGCACATTGCCAATCATATCTGGTGTCTCTATAGCGTGCTTTTACAAAGAAAAAAGGTTTCTAGTGTAAGCTAATAGCAGCCAGTCAGTGTCCTTCAAGCGGCTCTGTCAGTCCTTCCTTCAGCGTGTGCTCTCCAGAACTGTTCCAGTGCACATTGCCAATCATATCTGGTGTCTCTATAGCGTGCTTTTAAAAACAAGTTTTTTTTTCACTGTTATAGATTGAATAGCAGTTACTTGTCTTCAAGCGGGTGTGTCTAAAATGGCTGCCATATACATGTCCTCTGATAGGAGACGCAGAAGGTATTAAACTGATATGAACAATACTAAACTCACCACTCCTATCTGGTGGCACATTAGCTTGCCCGCGCAGTGCCCCAAATTTCAAGTAAGAGGAGCGACCAAGCATCTTCTTCCATCTCCCTGTTACATAAATCAATGCCATATCCATAGAAATTGTAGAGA
This sequence comes from Pelobates fuscus, assembly GCF_036172605.1. Taxonomy (NCBI): domain Eukaryota; kingdom Metazoa; phylum Chordata; class Amphibia; order Anura; family Pelobatidae; genus Pelobates; species Pelobates fuscus. The sequence continues at coordinate 46,081,045 of NC_086319.1, read as the reverse complement.
ATATCCAGGATAGTTTTACAGGGCCAAATCATGTCGCCTGTTGAAAGAGGTGACCTTGCTCGGGTCCCAGGTGTGCGGTTCCTAAAATGGCTGCCATATACATGTCCTCTGATAGGAGACGCGGAAGGTATTAAACTGATATGAACAATACTAAACTCACCACTCCTATCTGGTGGCACATTAGCTTGCCCGCGCAGTGCCCCAAATTTCAAGTAAGAGGACCGACCAAGCATCTTCTTCCATCTCCCTGTTACATAAATCAATGCCATATCCATAGAAATTGTAGAGAATATCCAGGATAGTTTTACAGGGCCAAATCATGTCGCCTGTTGAAAGAGGTGACCTTGCTCGGGTCCCAGGTGTGCGGTTCCTAAAATGGCTGCCATATACATGTCCTCTGATAGGAGACGCGGAAGGTATTAAACTGATATGAACAATACTAAACTCACCACTCCGAGTGCTGTTATTTATTTAATTTTTTTGTGGTGAGGCTTTACAGGACAGAGTGCTTCTCCACGGGACATGTTAACTCACGGGCAGCTGGCTCATCAAGGAACCAGAGCAGCTTGAACGAGGTGACCTTGCTCGGGTCCCAGGTGTGCGGTTCCTAAAATGGCTGCCATATACACGTCCACTGATAGGAGACGCGGAAGGTATTAAACTGATATGAACAATACTCCACTCCTATCAGTAGGTCCGTCCCATTGTGATTTATGCCCCCCACCCACCGCGCAGGGATGGGGGCTGGGGGGAGGAAAGTAGGCCCCCCCATTGTGATTTATGGCCCCACCCACCGCGCAGGGGTGGGGGCCGAGGGGGGAGGACAGTAAGTCCCCCCATTGTGATTTATGGCCCCCACCCACCGCGCAGGGGTTGGGGAGGACAGTAGCTCCCCCCAGTGTGTATCATGGGCTTTGAGGACAGGTGTCAATCCATACCTGCCAAGTGACCCTATGTAGGGGTAACAGTCCCTATTCTGCTCTGTGTCAGTGTGTAACATGGTCTCTGTGGACGGGGAACAGTCTCTATTCTGCTCTGTGTCAGTGTGTATCATGGTTTCTGTGGACGGGGAACAGTCTCTATTCTGCTCTGTGTCAGTGTGTATCATGGACTCTGTGGACAGGGAACAGTCTCTATTCTGCTCTGTGTCAGTGTGTATCATGGTCTCTGTGGACGGGGAACAGTCTCTATTCTGCTTTGTGTCAGTGTGTATCATTGACTCTGTGGACAGGGAACAGTCTCTATTCTGCTCTGTGTCAGTGTGTATCAGGGGCTTTGAGGACAGGTGTCAATCCATACCTGCCAAGTGACCCTATGTAGGGGGAACAGTCTCTATTCTGCTCTGTGTCAGTGTGTATCAGGGATCATTAGGATAGGTGTCAATCCATACTTGCCAAGTGACCCTATGTAGGGGGAACAGTCCCTATTCTGCTCTGTGTCAGTGTGTATCATGGTCTCTGTGGACGGGGAACAGTCTCTATTCTGCTCTGTGTCAGTGTGTATCATGGTCTCTGTGGACGGTGAACAGTCTCTATTCTGCTCTGTGTCAGTGTGTATCATGGTCTCTGTGGACAGGGAACAGTCTCTATTCTGCTCTGTGTCAGTGTGTATCAGGGGCTTTGAGGACAGGTGTCAATCCATATCTGCCAAGTGACCCTATGTAGGAGGAACAGTCCCTATTCTGCTCTGTGTCAGTGTGTATCAGGGGTTTTGAGGACAGGTGTCAATCCATATCTGCCAAGTGACCCTATGTAGGGGGAACAGTCACTATTCTGCTCTGTGTCAGTGTGTATCAGAGGCTTTGAGGACAGGTGTCAATCCATACCTGCCAAGTGACCCTATGTAGGGGGAACAGTCCCTATTCTGCTCTGTGTCAGTGTGTATCAGGGGTTTTGAGGACAGGTGTCAATCCATATCTGCCAAGTGACCCTATGTAGGAGGAACAGTCCCTATTCTGCTCTGTGTCAGTGTGTATCAGGGGTTTTGAGGACAGGTGTCAATCCATATCTGCCAAGTGACCCTATGTAGGGGGAACAGTCCCTATTCTGCTCTGTGTCAGTGTGTATCAGGGGTTTTGAGGACAGGTGTCAATCCATATCTGCCAAGTGACCCTATGTAGGGGGAAAAGTCTCTATTCTGCTCTGTGTCAGTGTGTATCAGGGATCATTAGGATAGGTGTCAATCCATACCTGCCAAGTGACCCTATGTAGGGGGAACAGTCCCTATTCTGCTCTGTGTCAGTGTGTATCATGGTCTCTGTGGACGGGGAACAGTCTCTATTCTGCTCTGTGTCAGTGTGTATCATGGTCTCTGTGGACAGGGAACAGTCTCTATTCTGCTCTGTGTCAGTGTGTATCAGGGGCTTTGAGGACAGGTGTCAATCCATACCTGCCAAGTGACCCTATGTAGGGGTAACAGTCTCTATTCTGCTCTGTGTCAGTGTGTATCATGGTCTCTGAGGACGGGGAACAGTCTCTATTCTGCTCTGTGTCAGTGTGTATCAGGGCAGGGCTTTGAGGACAGGTGTCAATGTTAGGTGATTTCTGCCCTTTATGGATTAAAAGCAGACTCTGCATCAACTGTGTAATTTTCCATGGGAGTTTTGCCATGGATCCCCCTCCGGCATGCCACAGTCCAGGTGTTAGTCCCCTTGAAACAACTTTTCCATCACTTTTGTGGCCAGAAAGAGTCCCTGTTGGTTTTAAAATTTGCCTGCCCATTGAAGTTTCGGGTTCGCGACAACACTAGCAGTGACACATAACAGGATCTGTTAATTCATGCCTAAAGTACAATGTGTGTGAAAAAAACTGAAACAAAATTTACTAACTCAATGTTTGACAAAGCCTGGTGGTAGAATTAGTGCATGGAAAGTGTTAAAATACCACCATGTGAAATACCCTAGGGTGTCTACTTTTCAAAAAGATATGGTTTGATGGGGGTAAAATACATTGGTCGGCTTCAAAAATGTCCCAAAAAGGACATGCATGCAGGTTGACTACATGTCAAAATTGCAAGCTCGGAAACTGATATGCGCACCTGCCTTTTAGCCCCCCAACAACCCGACACACCTATACATGGTGGGTATCCCTGTACTCGGGAGATGTTTCTGAACACATATTGGGGTGTTGTTTGGTAGTGACACATAACAGAATCTGTGAATTTATACCTGAATTGCAATGTATGTGAAAAAAATAAAAAAAAATAAACTACCTCCTGCAAAGTTTGGCAAAGGTTTGTGGTAAAATGGCTGCATAGAAAGTATCAAAATATTCTTAGATGAATACCCTGGGTTATCTAGTATAAGAAAAATATATACATGTGGGGTGTTTTGTGGAGATGTATGACTTAACAGTGTTACAATGTCACTATTGATACATTTAAAAAATGTACATTTTGAAACAGCAATTTCCTACTTGTACTTATAGCCCTATAACTTGCAAATAAAAGCAAAAAAACACAAACATTGGGTGTTTTTAACCCCTTAAGGATGCAAGACGGTTCAGGACCGTCATCGGCATTTTTCCCTTGCCGACCGACGACGGTCCTGAACCGTCCTAAATTTAAAATGTACTTACCCGATCGCCGTCATTCCCCCGGCGGCGATCGGCGTTGCTCCCGTTGTGGGGAGACTGCCTGCAGCCCAGACAGTCTCCCCATGGCGGATTAGGTGTCCATGTGTCTGCCTGCAGGGGGACTGTCTGTGCTGACAGGCAGTCTCCCTGCTGCTGTAAAATCATAAAAAAATTTAAAGTGAAAGTTAATAAAAAAAAAATATTATTATGTGTATATATATATATGATATATAGACATATATTATACCTATATAATATATGTCTATATATCATATATATAATGTCATGCTAAGTGTATTTTTATATTAATATGTACATATATTAATATAAAAATACACTTATAATTAATTTACACACGTATATATATAATATATATAATAACTATATATATTGTATATATATTATTATAAAATATGAATAATAAATAATTTAAATTAAAAAAATTACAAATAATAATAAAAATAAAAAAAAAATTATATATCTATACAAAATGTTATTCTAACGGTATTTTGATATTAATATATATATATATATTTATATCAAAATACACTTAGAATGAAATTGTATATATATCTATGTATATATAAATAAATAAAAAGAATATGAACTATTCATATGTCCATATACAAAATGACATAAATAATTATATAAATATACACGTAGACTTCAAATATATAAATATGCATATATATTTAAATTCTACGTGCGTATTTATGTAATATTTTTACATAATTAAGTTATTTTATTGATTGCAATTTAAGGGACCTGCCTGCCAACCCAGGCCAAAAGTCTAGAGAATTTAATTTGCTAGCACTGTATTTTACCCTGTAACGTTCTACGACACCCTAAAACCTGTACATGGGGGGTACTGTTTTACTCGGGAGACTTTGCTGAACACAAATATTAGTGATTCAAAACAGTAAAACATATCACAGCGATGATATTGTCAGTGAAAGTGACTTTTTTTGCATTTTTCACACATAAACAGCACGTTTACTGATGATATAATTGTTGTGATACATTTTCCAGTTTTGAAACACTAATATTTGTGTTCAGCAAAGTCTCCTGTGTATAACAGTACCCCCCATGTACAGGTTTTATAGCGTTTTTGAAAGTTACAGGGTCAAATATATGGGTCAAATATTTTTACATTGAAAATGGCCAGGTTGGTTACGTTGCCTTTGAGAGCGTATGGTAGCCCAGGAATGAGAATTACCCCCATGATGGCATACCATTTGCGAAAGAAGACAACCCAAGGTATTGCAAATGGGGTATGACCAGTCTTTTTTAGTAACCACTTGGTCACAAACACTGGCCAAAATTAGCGTTCAATTTAGTTTTTTACTTTTTTCACACACAAACAAATATGAACGCTAACTTTGGCCAGTGTTTGCGACTAAGTGGCTACTAAAAAAGTCTGGACATACCCCATATTGAATACCCTGGGTTGTCTACTTTAAAAAAAATATGTACATGTGGGGTGTTATTCAGCGATTTATGACAGATAATAGTGTTACAATGTCACTATTGATACATTTTAAAAATATATGTTTTGAAACCGCAATATCCTACTTGTACTTATAGCCCTATAACATGCAAAAAAATAGCAAAAAGCATGTAAACACTGGGTATTTTTAAACTCAGGACAAAATTTTTAATCTATTTAGCAGTTTTTTTCATTCGCTTTTGTAGATGAATAAAAGATTTTTCACATAAAAGTCAAAAAACATGTATTTTTTTCAATTTTTCATCATATTTTTTCATTTTTTAAAAATTAAATTACATGAGATTATATAAATAATGGTATGTAAAGAAAGCCCCTTTTGTCCTGAAAAAAACAATATATAATTTGTATATGGACAGTAAATGAGAGCGGAAAATTACAGCTAAACACAAACACCACAAAAGTGTAAAAAGATGCCTGGTCGCAAATGTACAACATCGCAAAAAAAGTCCAGTCCTTAAGGGGTTAAACTCAAGACAACATTTTGAATCTATTTAGCAGTTTGTTTCATTCGATTTTGTTGATTAGTAAAAGATTTTTTAAGTAAAAGTAAAAAAACGTGTTTTTTTTTAAATTTTCACCACATTTTATTTATTTATTTTAATTAAATTATATGACATGATAAAAATAATAGTATGTAAAGAAAGCAGTTTTTGTCCTGAAAAAAATAATATATAATTTGTATCGGAACAGTAAATGAGAGAGCGGAAAATTACAGCTAAACACAAACACCACAAAAGTGTTAAAATAGCTCTGGTCCTTAACGTACAAACATCGCAAAAACAGTCCGGTCCTGAAGGGGTTAACCATCCCCACAGTGGCAGAATAATTCCAATATCTCAATATATCTCTTGCATGACTGATCATGTGATTTACCTTATAACCTGCCCTGGGCAAACTTGACATTACGAGATCGAATACACTAGTACAGTGATGGCGAACCTTTTTGAGCCCGAGTGCTCAAACCGCAATACATGCCAACTTCTTTTCCCTCAAAGTGCCAGCACGGCAATTAAACCTGAATACACAAAGACAGACTGCTGAGTACACACAGACCACTGAATACATACACACAAACCACTGAATACATACACACAGTCCCTGAATACATGTACACAGTTTGCTGAATACACACACACAAACATACACACAGACTGCTGAATATGTACGCAGAGACTGCTGAATACATACAGACTGCTGAATACACACACTGCTAAATACACATACAGACAGACAGTGTGTGGGGGGGTTGCAGTTTGTGTGTGGTTGGGAGCTGTGTGGGGGGTGCTGTGTGTTTGGGGAAGGGATGCTGTGTGTGATGGGGATGTTGCAGGTAGCAAAACGTGTGGGGGTGCAGTGTGTGTGGTGGGGAGAGGTGCTGTGTTTGTGGGGGGATGCTATGTATAGGGGGGTGCTGCAGGTAGCAAATGTGTTTTTTTTTTTATAATCCTACCTATACATTATTAAAATCTTTATCTCCCCCAACCCTTCCTCCTTATTACCTTTGGTGAAGGAAGGGGAATACAGCCAACCCTGGTAATCCAGTGGTGGTAAGTTCTCTGTAGGTTCTGGAAGCAGCTCTCCTGTCCTCCCACTCGCAGAATGCTGTGTGGAGCATTGTCATGGTAACACGCGGCAACGCTCCACCCAGCCTGTTTGCGGGAGGACAGGAGAGCTGCTTCTCAGATCCTTCCTCTGCCTCCTGGTCCTCCCGATGCAAAAGCAGAATAGTCACCTGCCGTTTTGGGCAGGCAGGTGCCTACTTTGCATTGCTGCCAACCGGTGCCAGCGCTCCCCTCACCCCTCGGCAACCTATGGCCGCATGTCCACAGATAGGGCTCGGCGTGCCACATTTCTCTATTTAATTACTCTTTTTACACTGTAATCTTGATCTTGAAAAATACCCTACATGGGTCGATACGTCGATCGGGAACACATATTTTTTATGCATCAAGAATAAAAGAATCATTTTAAAAGACCTGTGAGTCCACCTCTTTTTTTGGAATACATATTTGTACGTGGGTTGCACCAAGGTAAAAATATTGGAGACATCAAGGAGTGAGTGCCTAGGTCACAAACAATATATATATATGAATATATATAGCTTTAATAATGCAATGCTTTAATGATTTCCCCCCCCCCCCCCTTCATTTCAGGCTTGAGGGACTGCCTGAGAACCCTGTAATGCTCACCTCTCTATGTACTCTGTATTTTTAAGCCAATGTTCTATCCAAGAACGTGAATTTTCATCTAGATCAATTTCTTTTAGTTTGAACATTAACCTATTGTGAGGAGCAATATCAAATGCCTTGGCAAAATGCAAGTCGATCACATCCACTGTAAAACTCTGATCTGTACTTCTACTTACTTCTTCATAGAATGCAATTAGATTTTTTTTTTAATTCTTTATTTTATTTGCACAGTGTAACAAATCTGCTTGAAACGCCACAATAGCTGTGACAAGCATGGTATATCAATCAACAGAAAACAAATACATGGCTAGTGCTTGTATTGCGCATTTTTTTGTTATATTAACTTGTAACGTTGTGCTGCAGCCCTACGTGTAATGGGGTACAAAGTGATGTGGCAAAGGCTATATCCCCGTAGGGGTGTTCGGCTTGCCTTTAATGCTTGCCTGCGCTGTGGTGTCTTAGCAGTGAAATCGCTCAGTGTGTGTCGCGCGGGTGGCAGCATTGTAGGCGTTGCGTGTTAGTTTGATATAACCTATGTTTCATAAAACCATGATGACTATTGCTAATAACAATATTCTTCAAAATTAATTCCTGAATATTATCCCTTAATAACCCTTCAAATACTTTCCCAGCCACAGAAGATAAGCTCAAAGGTCTATCATTTTCAGGCAAAGATTTTGAACCCTTTTTGAATATAGGAACCACATCTGCCTTCCTTCAAATCTCCGGTACAATTCCTGAAAGAAAAGCATCTCAAAGATTAAATACAGAAGTTCACTTATTTCCACACTTAGCTCCTTAAGTACTAAAGGGTGAATACCATCAGGCCCCAGAACCTTGTTTACATTAAGTTTCTTTAGCTGCTGTAACACCTTGTCTCGAGTCATTCAATCACATTTTTTTTCTGCGAGTTCTTAAGCAGCAATCATATGCATATCTCTTACCATAGGATCCACTTTAATATATACTGAGGAAAAATAGTTATTTCAAATGTCTGCTTTTTCCTGATCTTCATTAACTAACATGTCCATCTCAGTTTAAAGTGTACTTAAACTTTACTTTTTTTAATGTATGTACTTGTAAAAAAAAATTGTTGTAGTATTATTATTGTATTATTTATTTTCAAAGTCTAGTATAATAAAAAACATATTATTGTCACAAGTTGTAGATGTCCACTCTTTCTTACATTAGGGCTTATATCTGTGCAACTATAGCAGCACATATTGATTACACGTATTTTATATAATTGGTCATATATTTACATAAACTGTGAAACATGTCATATTTGGTTTAATCTTACATATATTATTCAGTTTGATCTGTTCCCATTGAACTGTATAATCTACTGATTAGAGATGGTAATAAATATTGTTACAGTTATACCTTTCCCCATGGAAAATTCAATACTTTTGGTGGAGCTTTACTTTCTTTTTCTTGGCTTCACTTTCAATGCATATTGCTCTTTCTAGCTTTCCTTTTGTAGTTTGTGTTTATCTTTGGAAATTATCCCTTGAGTATTCTCTTTGCTGTATCACTCCCAGAGAAAAGTAAACTGTCACATCCAATTAGGATTCCACGTGGTTTCAGATAGCTTCACTCTAGTGATTTCATTCTTAATGCAAAATAAATAATTGTAAAAATATATATACTGACATTTTGCAATGTAAACAGATGCTATGGTAACTAAAAAGTCTTCATGGAAATGTTACTCTTGAGGATTGATTGGAGGGATTGGAAGTATTTTGGACTGCTTTATGATAGACAAAAGCTACAGCAAACAACAAACCAGCTGTTGGTTGTTGTGGGTTGATGTTTTTTTTTTTGTGAGAGAAAAAAATTGCTATGACAAACCAGTCAGTAAAATTGGATTTACATAGTAGTCTAGTTTGAAAATAATCCATCAAGTTAAACCCTGAAGCCCATTCTTTTATGCTGTGTTTAAAACTAGGAAAGAAAACAAAACAATTGTAGCCATTTTCATTTATGTCACAGAAAGGGGTAAGCAAATCTCCATCATGGCAATCATGATTTCTAATTGGATCAACAACCTGTTTACATACATAATATCATTTATATCCTTGAATATTCTGTCTATGCAAAAAAGCATTAAAATCTTTTTTTAAGTTTTGAAAAGAATCTGATAACACAACCTCTTTAGGCAGAGAAATCCACATCTTTATTGTTCTTACTGTAAATAATTATTTACTCTGCTGTAGGTGAAAACGCTTTGCTTCCAGTTCCAGTTACTCCTTGTCTGTTGTATATGCCATCCAATGAATAGCACATATCAGTTTGTATTGACCCTTTATATACAAAGCCTGTCCAGAAAAAGTCCAGCCACTGTTAATATAATGAGAACGACATCAATGTAACCTGGAAGCTAACGAGAGTGGACTGGAATGGGTGAACAATGACAATTTCACTGTACTTGTCAGTGGAGGTGGTAGACGCCATTACGTGAGCATGTGTATTGTGTGGCCATTGTATTCAAAATATATGAGCTAGTAGAGCAATGAATCTGCATCAAATTTTGCGTTAAGCGGAAACTATTTGGATGATGCAGAAGGATTTCGGGGATGAAGCAATGAGTGCAGTACATATTAAAGTGTGGCACAAACACTTCAAAGATGGTCAAGAATCTGTTGAATGATTTGGCGCCTTACAACTTCTGGCTTTTCCCAAAACTAAAATGACCTTTGAAAGGGAAGAGATCTCAGACTGTCGTTGAGATTCAGTTAAATATGACAAGGCAGCTGATGGCGAATCCAAAAAAGGATTTTGCAGAGTGTTTTGAACAGTGGTCCCAAGGGACCTACTTTAAAGGGGACTGAGAAGTCATTATCCCATGTACAATGTTTGTTGTATCTTGTATTTTTTTCATTAAATGCCTCGATTTTTCATTATACATGGCTGGATATTTTCCAGAAAGACATTGTATTTGTATAGTGCTATCATGTCACCTCTGAGACACCTTTTTTTCTAAAGAAAACAAATCCAGTTTTTGTAGCCCTTCCTCATAACTAATGTTTTAACCCCTTAAGGACACATGACGTGTGTGACACGTCATGATTCCCTTTTATTCCAGAAGTTTGGTCCTTAAAGGGTTAAACTCTTTCTACTAATTCTGTAGCTTGCCTCTACACTATTTCTAGTTATGTAATATCCTTCTTTAAAACTGGTGCCCAAAATTGCACTGCATTTTAAAGGTGGGATCCTACAATTGATTTATAAAGAGGCACAATAATATTGAATTACGTGAATCAAAACCCCCTTTTATACACCAAAGCACCTTACTAGCTTTTGCAATGGCAGACCAGGATTGCATACTGTTGTCTAGTTTCTGATCTATAATTGTTCCCAAGTCCTTTTCATTTAATATTATTTCTAACTCAACTTAATTTAATGTATAAGTGGCTTGTGGATTCCTTATTCAAAATGCGTGACTTTGAATTCATCTATATTGTACCTCATCTGCCACTTGCCTGCCCAGTCTGCCAATTTATCCAAATCCTTCTGTAGAAAAGTTATATAGAAGTTAAATGTTCAAACTGTATTTTCTTTCCTAGCTTTGTGTAATTTGCAAACACCGACAAATGGCTTTCCATGCCCACTTCAAGATCATTTATAACTTAAAAAGAAGAGGACCCAAAACAGACCCCTGAGGCACTCCAGGACAGACCCCCGAGGCACTCCACTTAGAATATTTGGCCAATTTGAACATTTTCCATTTACAACTATTTCTCACTGCACTCTATCTTTAAGCTAGTGGTCTATGCACGAACACATTTTTTTGTCTAAACCAACTGATTTTAATTTTACTTGTTTCCTTTTGTGTGCAACCGTATTAAATGCCTTAGGAAAATTCAAGTACATCACATCTACTGGATCACCCTGATCTAATTTTCTACTAACTTCTTCATAGAACACAATTAACTTTGTTTGGTATGACCTGTCTTTTATAAAACCATATTGATTCCTACTAATTATATTGTTGTTCAAAATTAATTCTTGACTATTATCCCTCATCAGCCTTTCAAATAATTTCCGAATCATAGATGTTAAGCTCACGAGTTTGTAGTTTCCGGGTTAAGCTTTTGAACCATTTTTAATTATAGGTACAAAATCTGCTTTTCTCCAATCCTCTGTACAATTCCTGAAATAAAATAATCCTGAAAAAAGCAAAACAGTGGTATGGATATTTCTAGACTAAGCTCCCTAAACACATGTAGCTGAATATCATCTGGCCCTGGGGATTTGCTACCTGCCCCTGTTTCTGTAAGGTTTTTGTAACAGGGATTTACAAATCTAGAGCCGTAGATTTATCTTTCCTGTATACTGAAGAAAATAAAAAGTATTTAGATTTTCTGCCATGTCCTGATCCTCTTTGATTAACTCACCTATCTCACTTTCAATGAATCAACACTTTCACTCTTTGGCTATGAGCTTTTCAATCCAAATGTAGCCTAATTGCCCTTTTGCAGCCCTATAGGCATGCTTACATTTGTTATAGGATGCAATCAACCCCTATGATTTAAATTTTTTGAATGCCCTTTACTTATCTTTAATCATTTGACTGGCCCTTGTAGCCACATTGGTTTTATTATGCTTTATTTTATATTTGTTTCCCAATGATATGTATTTGAGAAATGTACCTTCCATTTTTCTTCTGTGCTTTAGCCAGTGAATAATTTATGCTACTCAGTTAGTTGTAAAAGTGACCTTATCCTATTGAATTTAGCCTTTTTAAAAAAATGTTAAGCATTTTTGTACAGCCCATATATATTTGCTTTTTTACGTTAATTTCAAATGATACCATATTATGGTCACTATTTATCTATCCCTAACTTGAATGTTTAAAAAAAGTCAACATTGATATATGACAAGATCCAGACAAGAATCTCTTCTAGTTGACGCTTCTATTAATTGAGACATGAAATTATGGTTTATCAGGGTAATAATCTGTTTCCCTTATATGTACAAGTAGTACAGTTAAGGGAAACAGGTTTTTAACCTCTGGTCCAATCAATTTATTATAATTAAAATATCACATGATTAACAAATTAACTAGTTATGCAACCTTATTAATTTGGGATAGCAGTTGCTCTTGCCCATCAGTATTAATATTTGGGGAGCTATAACATAGTCCTATTAATGGATATCCCCTGTGTCCTCCTATACATATTTCTACCAATAAGGCTTCCACATCCTCATCTGTATCATCACGTACAATTTCTTTAACACTTGGCCTCAAATCATGTTTAATAGAAAGACATATAATGTATATCCATTTAAATTAATAGCCCTATCAAGTATTTCATCCAACCAAGTTTTAATAATCTCAGTTATCTGATAATGCTTCTTGTATGCCAATATATCAAACTCCCCCATTCTTTGCATTAGCAAGTGGACATTTAAACTTACCCCCCTCCCCAGCCCTCAACTCCCCCTCCCTCCCCTCAGATTCCCTCTCCACACTCCTAGTGTTCATATTAATTAAAATGAAATTAAAGATTAAAGTAGATGGAGACCATAATTAGTAAATTCACTCTACTATAATTTGGCATGGATGCATTATTGTGTGTCTATCAAGATAACTAGAGGGAGATTGAATCCTTTGATGCTGAATGTAGGCTGTAGTTGATATATACTCCAGTTGACTTTTTTCCCGCCAAACCAATTTCCGCATAGGTATAAGCATTTAGGTTCACTTAGCCGTGCAGCATACTGATGCCCTTTTACATATCTAGAGTACAACAAAAATATAGATAAGCATATAGTCAGATAAGCCAAGTCAAAATCTCAAGTTTAACAGGAAATAGAAGAGTAATACAAATTACCAGCTACATTTTGTGGTGTTGGTATACGTGTATAGTATGTATACCTGTAGATGCCTATAGATTGATTGATATGTCATGTGTAGCATTAGCATTTTGGCTAATGGCTATGAATAAATCTAATGTATCTTTTATGGACCTCATTATTTCTCGGTTTCTATGGAGACTGACTAAATAATTCTAAAGATGTTCTTCATCTGAAAATGTTTTCTGTTTAAAAGTTTCTATCTTGTACACATGGGACTTTGTTAAATCAGTAAAATGAATGAACTGGAAAACTTTCCTTTCTTCAGTCATAGCTGAAACCATCTGCAGCTATTGATATTGTATATCTCAATGTTGCAGAACTAATTACTATCCGTCATGCACAGAAGTATCAAATGCTGGAAAGTAAAATCCTCAATTAAGATTTCCATGTATAGCATATCCTTAAATATCATGTTTTCACTGGATGTAGAAAAAACATCATGGCTATAAATCATATCTACAATGTCCATGTTGCCAATTACGGAATGCAAAAACTCAGCTATATATAGTTATTTTCATGAGCCAGTGTTCACCTTCATTTTATGCACTTTTGTCCTGGCTAATTTTCCAATGTAACCCAAGTTATCATGCTCTACTAGACAATCTCATTTCTACTAGAGGTAATGTATTTAAAATAAAATCTAAAATGTAGATGCTTTTCCCACTAAAGTCAAGCCAACAAGTACATTATACTTTGGTGCAGCTTCCCAAATTTTTTTTAACATTATTATTGACCAATTTATATGCTTTATATGCTAACTGTATATATGTATGAAACACACAGAGAAAACAATAACTATCCCTTACTGAGATAGTGAGTGATATACTAAAGTGCCTGAATAAAAGCAGCTCAACACAAAAAGTGGAATACCTTAATCCACAATAAAGTGCAAAATATAAGAATAAAAAGGTATAAACAATATACCAGCAAGTGGAGCGCTATAATGAATATTAATATAAATAATGAGGGGGTATACTCACCCCTCCAACATAGTGATACAATGTGTCCAAATGTACATACAAAGTAAAACAACAAAAAGAGAGAATATAGTGCAGATGGTTTACAAAAATAAAAAATGAATAATAGTAGCAGTCACTAAATGTTGATTTTATTCACAGATCAAGTGAAAAGTGAGCAATAGAGGCAAAAAGGAGGTGCAGATTTTTTAAATTATATTTAGTCATTGATACATATACACAAATTGAACATGTATAATTACTTTATATATATATATATATATATAAAGGTAAATACGTAAGTCTCCTTTAATGTTTTTTTTTTCATGGGATGCACAAGACAAATTCAACTATATCTGTCAATACACATTAGAAAATGCCAATATAAAATCACTGCATTTCCCAAGGCAAGGTCAAGATCAGAAAACATACACAGCTTGTGCATAATGTAATTACAGGCTATATTAAAAATGCCTGCTAGCTTTAGCAAGGCAAATGATTATGTGGGTTGGATCACTAATGCTCAACATCAACAAGCCAGACTTTAAGAACGTCCCTAGTTAAAACAAGTTGTAAGATAATTTATGTATATTTCTTATAACTTATCCATGTTTTTGAAGCTAGTTTTCTATTGAGGTCATTAAATTCATTTGATGTTGTGCAAGTTATTTTAGGGATAAGGGAGTACATAAGTGCATGTTAATACTACTGCAACAATGTATTGGGATATTGGGCATGCTGCTGAGGTAGTAAGTGCATTAGCATAATGCCATCATGGTAACAAATCTAGATTATTGTTTTTGCCTTTTCTGTCTTACTGTGATTTGGGTAGCATTCCACAGAAATTACCATCAACCACTACACAGAGCCCATGACTAATTAACTTCGGACCTCAACATGCAATGCAAAAACCTAAGCATCATGACAACATACTGTCAAACAAAGAAAGGACATGTAAATCCACAATCTAATCACATATATACAGTTATAAGAATAAAAAGGTATAAACAATATACCAGCAAGTGGAGCGCTATAATGAATATTAATATAAATAATGAGGGGGTATACTCACCCCTCCAACATAGTGATACAATGTGTCCAAATGTACATACAAAGTAAAACAACAAAAAGAGAGAATATAGTGCAGATGGTTTACAAAAATAAAAAAATGAATAATAGTAGCAATTGGTTGAAACCACTCACGTGGGTTGGAGCCTATAAGCTATTGGCTCCGTAAGTGACTCCTTTTTGCTCTTGAGGCAGCAACACACCCTTTTATCCCAAACGATGTTCTCCCGAAGATATGGAACAAGCAGAGAGAGAGAACCTCATAGGTGGTATTGTACAGATAGTGTATACAAAATAGTGAGATAGTAATTGTTATGCTCACCTTAGACAGAGCCTTGAATTCCTGGCTCTGAGGTTTGTTGGCAATATGCTAATTTATTGGGATAGCATTCCCCACATAGTGTTCCTGGAGGCTAGAAAGGACTATATGGACTGATATAAAAAAATATCAATTTATTGTAGAGATAAAAAATAATAAACAATATTAAGACTTCTCAAAAGCATATAAGCTAAAAGGTAGAAAGTCCAAGTATAAAAGTCCAAAACTCCAGCTAAACGCGTTTCACTCTTGTATGAGCTTCCTCAGTAGCTGTGAAGTAGCCTCAGGAATCTTCCACTTTATAAGTGTTCTAAAGTTAATTCGGATCCTCCCTTTGGGGTCACAGGAAGTGTGATTATCCAATCATAAGGTCTCTTTCAAATTTCTTATACTGATCACCTGTAGTAAAAAAGCTTACATTGGCTGAATTGCCTGTCAATCAATTAAAAAACTTGATTAGAACAAATTCTATTGGTGGTTGGATGGGGCTGTCATGCATAGCACCCATTATGGGCAGTGGTTGGCGGAAGTGACATCACTTCCGCCCTCCAACATCTTCCCAAATGTCATTGTTAATTAAAAAAAAAAAAAACGGAATGAATATTAACAAAGTAAAATAAATAGATGGGTACAATAACAGAGAGGTATCCCTCAAATATAACATAAAATAAAAGGGATTACCAAAATGGGGGTCGATTAAAAACTTACTGAATGAGAGAGTGCAATCAAAACAAACTCCTCCCATTGGAATTCAAGACTTCATTTTTTTAAAAAGGACATAAAACCAAATGGTATAAATTTGCAGTTGGTGCAGATATAATATGATAGTGTTAAATATATGTTAAAGATAATTAAAGGAAATGACAGAGTTCAAAATCTATATTTAGACCTTTGGGTTGTAAAGTCTCAAGGCTAAAAATCCACCTCATTTCAGTTTGAGCTAAAATTTTGTTAAAATCACTGCCTCTCCAATTCCCTAAAGTTTTGTGTATGCCCATAAATAGGAGCCCCTGAGGATTGCTGTTGTGTGTAATCTTGAAATGATTGGATACACTGTGTCCTTCATATCCCTTCTTAATGTTCCTTATATGCTCTTCTATCCTAATATGGAAATTAAGTTTTGTGCGGCCCACATACTTGAGGCCGCATGGACATTCCAATAGGTACACTACATTGGTTGAATGGCAAGTGATGAGATTGTTTATGTTGAACTCTTCATTTTCTTTAGTACTTTTGAATTTCCCTACATGTCTTTTTTTGCTTCCAGTGTTCCTGCACGCCAAACAAATTCCACAACCAAAGAAACCTTTCCTAGTATCAATTGGCTTTATGCTGCATGGTTTTCTAATGTGGTTCCTTACTAGTAATTTTTTCATGTTAGGTGCCCCTCTAAAGATCACCTTGGGTTTGTCTGGTAGAATGGTGGACAGGACTGGGTCTTCCTTTAGGATTGACCAGTGTCTATTAATTTTTTTTTAAATGACGGTTACCATGACTGTAATTACAGAAAATAGGTATGTTGTCATTATCATTAAATCTTTCTTTATTCTCATTAATCCCTTTACCTGTTAATAGGGTTTCTCTCTTAATTGCCATTACTTGATTAAGATCTTTGGTTAGATCATCTTGTTTATATCCTTTTTCCAACATTTTACCTTCTAATTTATGCGACTGTTCAATAAATTTAGTCTCCTCAGTGCAGTTTCTTTTTATCCGGATAAATTGGGATTTGGGGATTCCCATAAGCCAAGGTGTAAAATGACAGCTCGTGGTGTGAATAAAACTATTTACATCTACTTTTTTAAAATGAGTGCTAGTTTTGATTTTATTATCTTCAATAAAAATGTCAAGATCTAAAAAGTTCACTCTCGTTTTTTTAAAATCCGTAGTGAGGGCTATGCCCCAATCATTATTGTTCAATGTATTAAGGAAGTTGGTTAGTGATTCTTCTGTGCCTTCCCAGATAAAAAACAGGTCATCTATGTAACGGCGATAGGTAACGAGGCCCGTCGCCCAGCCTGCCCCATGATGGATAAACTGGAGCTCCCAATATGCCATAAAAAGATTGGCATAGCTGGGCGCGAACCTCGTTCCCATCGTCGTTCCACAGGCCTGTAAATAAAAATGTCCATCGTACCAGAAGTAATTGCTGGTTAAAATTAAAAGAATCCCTTGCATAATAAAGTCTATATGGTCAGGGGGGAAATTACCTGATTGCTCTAAAAAGAACCTGGTGGCCATACAGCCCCTATCATGTGCAATATTGGTGTAAAGGGAGCTCACATCAGCAGTGGTCAGAAAATAGTTTTCGTTCCACACCAATTCTTCTATGTGTCTTAATATATCCCCAGTATCCTTCAGATAGCTGGGTATTCCTTGAACAATTGGTTGCAAGCATTGGTCTATATACTCCGATAATCTACAGGACACAGAACCAATGCCTGAGACTATAGGCCTCCCTGGGGGTTGAGTCGGATTCTTGTGGATTTTGGGAAGGTGGTATAGTACTGGAATTCTTGGGAAATCAATTTTCAAGTAATTAAACTCTTTTTGGTTCAAGATCCCATTTGTAAGTCCTTCATTTAGGTAATTATGGAATTTGTCCTTGAGATTCTGTGGGGTCTGCTCCTAGTTTTATATAGGTATTGGTGTCCTCCAGTAATTTGTATGATTCCTTATTATAGTCATCTAATGTCATTAAAACTACACCTCCCCCCTTATCGGCTGGTTTTATAATTATTGAATTATCTTTCTGGAATTTCTTCAGGGCCATACACTCTTTCCTGGTGAGGTTCTGTTGATGTTTATTGGGTTCTTTAATTTTATTTATATCTCTCATCACTAATTTTTCAAATGTTACCATTTCACCTGATATTAAGTTTTTGGGATAGAACTTTGATTTTTCTTTCAAGTTAGTATGTTTATAGACATCATGTTGTGGATCTTCGGAATTAGTTAAAATGGGGTTCTTGTGGAAAAATTTCTTTAGACATAATGTCCTCTTAAATTTATTTAAATCAACATATGTCTCGAATTTATTTAGCTTTTTAGTTGGTGCGAATTTCAAACCCTTCTGTAACAATTTGATTTGAGGAGAATTCAAGACATATGGCGTTAGGTTGAAAATCCCTGCTTGTTTTTCTCTATCTTTCATATTTCCTGGTTTCGTCTGTCTCTTTTTTCTCCTCTGAAGGTTCGCTCCTCCTCTAACTCCCCTTCCTCTATACTTCTCCGTCTTTTCTGTGGTGATCTCTGTTGGTATTGGGGTTTGTGTTTGACTCTGTTCCTCAGGTTCCAAAAATCCCCTTCCTGAGGGGTTCTGGCTAAGGTCTCGAATCTATTGGAGATAGGTATATGTGACAACCTTCTTGTACTTTTTCGGATTTTACTTTGGGCCGTTAAAAACTCGTCAGATCTTGCCCTTCTTTCTGTTCTTATTGGGGTTCTGATAATATCTTGGATATATGGCCTCGACACATGTGGTTCTCTTGTTCTCGTGCTTGAAACCTTAGGACGGTTCCATTCATTAGTGTCATTGGTTGTCCTGTGTTCTGTTCTATTTCTAGGCCCATTTTGGAAATTGGATTCATGGTACCTGTTTCGGATGTTATTTTGATAGTGTTTGACTGAATGTTGTGATTTATTTCTATCGCCTTGTCTGTATATGGGCTGTTTTCTGTTTCCATATGTGTAAGCTTCATTCTTATTGTAATCAGTCCTATCACGTGTGTATTTTTTCTTTTTAATTTGGATCGTATCTTTTTCTACTTTTTCTAGGGTGTGTTGTAGATTGTCGGTGATTTTCCTATATTTCTCAGAATTAGTGTGATTTAATAAAAAACTTTGTTCCTTATTAATTTCTGCATCAAGTTTTTCCAAATTATACTCTCTTCGCTTAAAGTTCTCATCATTGTGAATGAAAAAGAATCTAACATCACTGCCCATTCATCCATAAATGTTTTGTCATCTTGATCAAAGGAGGGAAACTTGGAGAGCCTCAGACCTCTCGGAGTTATTTTATCTCTGATGTATTTTTCTAGGGTAGCTATTTCCCACTTAATTCGTATTTCCTTACTTAAGAGTCTCTCCAAATTTCTCTGGCAATCTGAGATGGATCTCGCCTCAACTTGGTCAATTTGGTTGAAAAGATTCTCTTCCCCACCAAACAATTCATCTATGTTTTTGCAGTGGTGTTTTTTTCTTTGTTCAAAAAGTGACATAGTGCAGGTAGGCAAAATAGTGTGCACACAAAGGTATTCGGTATGAAACACACAGAGAAAACAATAACTATCCCTTACTGAGATAGTGAGTGATATACTAAAGTGCCTGAATAAAAGCAGCTCAACACAAAAAGTGGAATACCTTAATCCACAATAAAGTGCAAAATATAAGAATAAAAAGGTATAAACAATATACCAGCAAGTGGAGCGCTATAATGAATATTAATATAAATAATGAGGGGGTATACTCACCCCTCCAACATAGTGATGGGCCTAGAAATAGAACAGAACACAGGACAACCAATGACACTAATGAATGGAACCGTCCTAAGGTTTCAAGCACGAGAACAAGAGAACCACATGTGTCGAGGCCATATATCCAAGATATTATCAGAACCCCAATAAGAACAGAAAGAAGGGCAAGATCTGACGAGTTTTTAACGGCCCAAAGTAAAATCCGAAAAAGTACAAGAAGGTTGTCACATATACCTATCTCCAATAGATTCGAGACCTTAGCCAGAACCCCTCAGGAAGGGGATTTTTGGAACCTGAGGAACAGAGTCAAACACAAACCCCAATACCAACAGAGATCACCACAGAAGAGACGGAGAAGTATAGAGGAAGGGGAGTTAGAGGAGGAGCGAACCTTCAGAGGAGAAAAAAGAGACAGACGAAACCAGGAAATATGAAAGATAGAGAAAAACAAGCAGGGATTTTCAACCTAACGCCATATGTCTTGAATTCTCCTCAAATCAAATTGTTACAGAAGGGTTTGAAATTCGCACCAACTAAAAAGCTAAATAAATTCGAGACATATGTTGATTTAAATAAATTTAAGAGGACATTATGTCTAAAGAAATTTTTCCACAAGAACCCCATTTTAACTAATTCCGAAGATCCACAACATGATGTCTATAAACATACTAACTTGAAAGAAAAATCAAAGTTCTATCCCAAAAACTTAATATCAGGTGAAATGGTAACATTTGAAAAATTAGTGATGAGAGATATAAATAAAATTAAAGAACCCAATAAACATCAACAGAACCTCACCAGGAAAGAGTGTATGGCCCTGAAGAAATTCCAGAAAGATAATTCAATAATTATAAAACCAGCCGATAAGGGGGGGAGGTGTAGTTTTAATGACATTAGATGACTATAATAAGGAATCATACAAATTACTGGAGGACACCAATACCTATATAAAACTAGGAGCAGACCCCACAGAATCTCAAGGACAAATTCCATAATTACCTAAATGAAGGACTTACAAATGGGATCTTGAACCAAAAAGAGTTTAATTACTTGAAAATTGATTTCCCAAGAATTCCAGTACTATACCACCTTCCCAAAATCCACAAGAATCCGACTCAACCCCCAGGGAGGCCTATAGTCTCAGGCATTGGTTCTGTGTCCTGTAGATTATCGGAGTATATAGACCAATGCTTGCAACCAATTGTTCAAGGAATACCCAGCTATCTGAAGGATACTGGGGATATATTAAGACAC
The DNA here is from genome assembly GCF_036172605.1 of Pelobates fuscus. Lineage (NCBI taxonomy): Eukaryota > Metazoa > Chordata > Amphibia > Anura > Pelobatidae > Pelobates > Pelobates fuscus. Next base: position 46,059,843 of record NC_086319.1, on the reverse strand, counting down.
ATAGAAGAATTGGTGTGGAACGAAAACTATTTTCTGACCACTGCTGATGTGAGCTCCCTTTACACCAATATTGCACATGATAGGGGCTGTATGGCCACCAGGTTCTTTTTAGAGCAATCAGGTAATTTCCCCCCTGACCATATAGACTTTATTATGCAAGGGATTCTTTTAATTTTAACCAGCAATTACTTCTGGTACGATGGACATTTTTATTTACAGGCCTGTGGAACGACGATGGGAACGAGGTTCGCGCCCAGCTATGCCAATCTTTTTATGGCATATTGGGAGCTCCAGTTTATCCATCATGGGGCAGGCTGGGCGACGGGCCTCGTTACCTATCGCCGTTACATAGATGACCTGTTTTTTATCTGGGAAGGCACAGAAGAATCACTAACCAACTTCCTTAATACATTGAACAATAATGATTGGGGCATAGCCCTCACTACGGATTTTAAAAAAACGAGAGTGAACTTTTTAGATCTTGACATTTTTATTGAAGATAATAAAATCAAAACTAGCACTCATTTTAAAAAAGTAGATGTAAATAGTTTTATTCACACCACGAGCTGTCATTTTACACCTTGGCTTATGGGAATCCCCAAATCCCAATTTATCCGGATAAAAAGAAACTGCACTGAGGAGACTAAATTTATTGAACAGTCGCATAAATTAGAAGGTAAAATGTTGGAAAAAGGATATAAACAAGATGATCTAACCAAAGATCTTAATCAAGTAATGGCAATTAAGAGAGAAACCCTATTAACAGGTAAAGGGATTAATGAGAATAAAGAAAGATTTAATGATAATGACAAAATACCTATTTTCTGTAATTACAGTCATGGTAACCGTCATTTTAAAAAAAATTAATAGACACTGGTCAATCCTAAAGGAAGACCCAGTCCTGTCCACCATTCTACCAGACAAACCCAAGGTGATCTTTAGAGGGGCACCTAACATGAAAAAATTACTAGTAAGGAGCCACATTAGAAAACCATGCAGCATAAAGCCAATTGATACTAGGAAAGGTTTCTTTGGTTGTGGAATTTGTTTGGCGTGCAGGAACACTGGAAGCAAAAGACATGTAGGGAAATTCAAAAGTACTAAAGAAAATGAAGAGTTCAACATAAACAATCTCATCACTTGCCATTCAACCAATGTAGTGTACCTATTGGAATGTCCATGCGGCCTCAAGTATGTGGGCCGCACAAAACGTAATTTCCATATTAGGATAGAAGAGCATATAAGGAACATTAAGAAGGGATATGAAGGACACAGTGTATCCAATCATTTCAAGATTACACACAACAGCAATCCTCAGGGGCTCCTATTTATGGGCATACACAAAACTTTAGGGAATTGGAGAGGCAGTGATTTTAACAAAATTTTAGCTCAAAATGAAATGAGGTGGATTTTTAGCCTTGAGACTTTACAACCCAAAGGTCTAAATATAGATTTTGAACTCTGTCATTTCCTTTAATTATCTTTAACATATATTTAACACTATCATATTATATCTGCACCAACTGCAAATTTATACCATTTGGTTTTATGTCCTTTTAAAAAAAATGAAGTCTTGAATTCCAATGGGAGGAGTTTGTTTTGATTGCACTCTCTCATTCAGTAAGTTTTTAATCGACCCCCATTTTGGCAATCCCTTTTATTTTATGTTATATTTGAGGGATACCTCTCTGTTATTGTACCCATCTATTTATTTTACTTTGTTAATATTCATTCCGTTTTTTTTTTTGTTTTTTTGTTTTTAATTAACAATGACATTTGGGAAGATGTTGGAGGGCGGAAGTGATGTCACTTCCGCCAACCACTGCCCATAATGTTTTTTTTTTGTTTTTTTTTTTTTATTAACAATGACATTTGGGAAGATGTTGGAGGGCGGAAGTGATGTCACTTCCGCCAACCACTGCCCATAATGGGTGCTATGCATGACAGCCCCATCCAACCACCAATAGAATTTGTTCTAATCAAGTTTTTTAATTGATTGACAGGCAATTCAGCCAATGCAAGCTTTTTTACCACAGGTGATCAATATAAGAAATTTGAAAAAGAAAGCCCCATCTAACCACCAATAGAATTCGTTCTAATCAAGTTTTTTAATTGATTGACAGGCAATTCAGCCAATGTAAGCTTTTTACTACAGGTGATCAGTATAAGAAATTTGAAAGAGACCTTATGATTGGATAATCACACTTCCTGTGACCCCAAAGGGAGGATCCGAATTAACTTTAGAACACTTATAAAGTGGAAGATTCCTGAGGCTACTTCACAGCTACTGAGGAAGCTCATACAAGAGTGAAACGCGTTTAGCTGGAGTTTTGGACTTTTATACTTGGACTTTCTACCTTTTAGCTTATATGCTTTTGAGAAGTCTTAATATTGTTTATTATTTTTTATCTCTACAATAAATTGATATTTTTTTATATCAGTCCATATAGTCCTTTCTAGCCTCCAGGAACACTATGTGGGGAATGCTATCCCAATAAATTAGCATATTGCCAACAAACCTCAGAGCCAGGAATTCAAGGCTCTGTCTAAGGTGAGCATAACAATTACTCTCGGGGGCGGAGCTTGACCGCCATGCGGACAAGTCGCAGCTACCCGGAGCTCCTATTAAGAGGCCGACAAATGCACCCAAATTGCGGCAATCCAGCCAAGTTAACCGGGTACTTCAACTACCCACCCCACGGAGCACCCAGTGGGAACAGGGCGAAGGTACTATGCACTCTCCGGGTGCACTTACCGAGGCAGGTCCGACTTGGGGCCTAGCAGTTGATGCGGGGCGGGAGATGCGGCCGGTCTCCCAGCCCCGAAGTCCTGCAGGACACCACTGATCCTTCCCCCCCCCCCTCTGGACCGGCGGGGGTCATCCCGGTCCACCACGGCATCCACACAGCCCAGCGTCTGCACACACGGGTCCTACCAGACGGGCAATGCCAGGAGGCTGCAGAGACAATCCACTCACAAGATGGCGGCGGCCACACGCACAGCAGATCCCATATACCACGGAGAGAAGCTGATAACATGCCTGGATCGGCTCTATACAGCACCTGAACGGCAGGAGCTGGAGAGCACCACTACCACAGCAGACCCCAGGGGAGCGAAAGCGGAATGCTACACACCAACCCCAATTCAGTCACAACCTAGGACGGAAAGATTCAGCCTCAAGAGACTGAGTGGGGTGGAAAACTGGTACAGACCCTGGGACTAAAACTAAAAGTATTATGATGAGTGTTTTTTTGTGCAATCTCCCTTATTTTTGCTCAGGGCTCCCTGTAGTGCAGTAGATATGAAAAAAAATTTGTGGTTTGCCATGAATCTTGTATCCTAGCTGTGTAGATGTCTCAAGAAGCCTGTTCCTTAATCTTGTATCCAAGCTAATGCATAAAAAGCAGAATCAAGCCTGCTACTTGTTCTAACACTAACATGTTCCACAATATATCTTACACCTATACTCACCATGTCTGATACAGCATAACTCAATATTTCCCTCTCACTATCAAGCCTAGGCATGTTAGAATTCAACTGGACTCTAAACTATGTTATATAAAAAAAAAAAATGTGCCTGACTTATTTGTGCCACAACCTGTAATGCAACTGTTTACCGTTTTACCCTAATGCCGCTGTCGTGGCGCATTGAGGATACTTGTTATTTCTGCGCACAACTAAAATAAAGAATTTAAAAAAAACAATTACTCTCTCACTATTTTGTATACACTATCTGTACAATACCACCTATGAGGTTCTCTCTCTCTGCTTGTTCCATATCTTCGGGAGAACATCGTTTGGGATAAAGGGGTGTGTTGCTGCCTCAAGAGCAAAAAGGAGTCACTTACGGAGCCAATAGCTTATAGGCTCCAACCCACGTGAGTGGTTTCAACCAATTGCTACTATTATTCATTTTTTATTTTTGTAAACCATCTGCACTATATTCTCTCTTTTTGTTGTTTTACTTTGTATGTACATTTGGACACATTGTATCACTATGTTGGAGGGGTGAGTATACCCACTCATTATTTATATTAATATTCATTATAGCGCTCCACTTGCTGGTATATTGTTTATACCTTTTTATTCTTATAACTGTATATATGTGATTAGATTGTGGATTTACATGTCCTTTCTTTGTTTGACAGTATGTTGTCATGATGCTTAGGTTTTTGCATTGCATGTTGAGGTCCGAAGTTAATTAGTCATGGGCTCTGTGTAGTGGTTGATGGTAATTTCTGTGGAATGCTACCCAAATCACAGTAAGACAGAAAAGGCAAAAACAATAATCTAGATTTGTTACCATGATGGCATTATGCTAATGCACTTACTACCTCAGCAGCATGCCCAATATCCCAATACATTGTTGCAGTAGTATTAACATGCACTTATGTACTCCCTTATCCCTAAAATAACTTGCACAACATCAAATGAATTTAATGACCTCAATAGAAAACTAGCTTCAAAAACATGGATAAGTTATAAGAAATATACATAAATTATCTTACAACTTGTTTTAACTAGGGACGTTCTTAAAGTCTGGCTTGTTGATGTTGAGCATTAGTGATCCAACCCACATAATCATTTGCCTTGCTAAAGCTAGCAGGCATTTTTAATATAGCCTGTAATTACATTATGCACAAGCTGTGTATGTTTTCTGATCTTGACCTTGCCTTGGGAAATGCAGTGATTTTATATTGGCATTTTCTAATGTGTATTGACAGATATAGTTGAATTTGTCTTGTGCATCCCATGAAAAAAAAAACATTAAAGGAGACTTACGTATTTACCTTTATATATATAAAGTAATTATACATGTTCAATTTGTGTATATGTATCAATGACTAAATATAATTTAAAAAATCTGCACCTCCTTTTTGCCTCTATTGCTCACTTTTCACTTGATCTGTGAATAAAATCAACATTTAGTGACTGTCCCCTAACCATCAATCATCTGTTTTTCCCTCATTGATCATCTTTTTTTTTTGGCACCACTGGTGGAATCCAGAATTTTAAATAAACTTGGAGTTTATTAATTCGACCGAGGACCTGATTGGCCAAAATTTGGCTGAATTGCTGTTCGGAAAAAAATTAATCTCCAAGACTATTTTAAACAAGCTTTTTCACATGAAATGCAGACCCATGCACTCCACCACTCATCTAGGGAGCAATTATGGTTGCCATGTTCCAGGGTCACTTCACACCAAAAATTTTATTGCATTACAAAAATATCTGAATAACTCTGGAAGCTTTCATATTTTATGATTTTCAAGATATCTGGTAATACACAGAATGTTTAAAGTTGGATTATGCTAAAACACATCTTCAATAAAGATAGGTGGGAACTTCAGTTTTCTTCTTGTATTAATTTCCACATCATCACTGTGCATCTTTGTATTTTCACACGTTCTTGTAAAATTTTGCTTATAAAAAAAATCTAGCGTGTTTAATATTTTTTTTAGGAAATAATTTATGTTATTCTTTATATCTGGTGTGAATTTCACTAGCAGACAGTATAAATTACATTATTATATACACATGAATGTGTAATCCTCTTAAACAAATGTTGTAAAAATGTAAAGGTTATATATATTTTTTTATTTTTTATTTATTTTCATTATATTTTGAAAATAACAAATATTTAAGAGAAAAATTTATTAAATTCCAAGTCAGAATGTGTGTTAAGAACAGGATGTTAAGAAACCAGTAGTGGTAGTTAACATACTACAGTATACCGAACACTCATGGTCACACAACACAAAACCAATCCGGCACGCAATACCGGGACTCCACACATATAGCCACCCCTTAAAAAACACCTCCCAAGCGACACCAAACGCACCCCCCCACCACACAGCAGAAAGCGCAGGAAAACACCTTCGCCCAACTCCCACCTTTCCCCACCGACCCCCCTACCTCACACCCACCTCCCGGCTCAGTTAAATACATTTGACGATGGGCAGGCCTTAGGCGGAACCTGCCGTCACTTGAGAACACTCTCCCCCTACCGGCCTCGGCCCTCCCGAGAACCGCCACACGGACCTCGGGCCGGCTAACCGAGACCCCCGCCTAACTAACGACTGGCCAGTTAGATAAGCCCAGTCCGCCACGAACCCAGCCCCCGCGGGACGACCACACCCCAACAGACCCGCGCAGGCAGAGCCCCAACAACCCCCACCTCCCACCCCCCCACCCCCCCCGCCTACCCCAACCCACACCAAACACCCACCAAACGCGTCCGCGCCCAGGAGACACACCAAACTAAACACAACCCAACACCTATCCACTCGACGGAGACAACCAGGCTACGACAGCATGCCACCACAGAACCTCCAAATCCGTTTCACATCCCTCAACGTCAAGGGACTCAATTCGCCGGGGAAAAGACATGGGACACTGCGATGGGCAAACCGGACGGGAGCGGATATCATCCTACTACAGGAAACCCACTTCACTGATCAAAAACAATTCCCACTTGTCAACCGACACTTTAGAAGATACTATCTGGCGAACTCGCCAGAAGCAAAAACAAAAGGGGTCGCGATACTGCTACGAAACTCCTGCCCACTGGACGACATTCAAATTCGCAAAGACCCAGCAGGGAGATTCCTCTTCCTCACGGGGAGAGCGGGAACAACCACGCTAACCATATGCTCCCTATACGCCCCCACCACCCCAGACGCATCATTCTGGGACACATTCAAGATCCACCTCAAGACCCTCTCCGCCAAACACATAATTGTCGGCGGAGACCTAAACGCGACCCTCACGCCAGCCAATGACAGAAGGACACGCGATGGAAAGGCATCGGCCCCAACCAGAAATGACAAACTATATGCGGACTTCTTAACCGACACACCCTTACTGGACGCATGGAGACTCCAGCACCCGTCGTCGGTAGACTTCACCTTCTACTCCCACACTCACAGGTCCTATTCCCGCATCGACGGATTCCTTATCTCACAAGCAGTCCAACCCTGGATCACCCACACGCACATAGGAAGCATCGCGTGGTCGGACCACGCCGAAGTGGCTCTAACGATACAGATCCCTCTACGAGCACACCCGTGGAGATGGAAGCTCAACCCATGGATACTTAAAGACACGGCTACAGTCCACACCGTGTCAGAGCACCTTAAAACCTACTTCGACCTTAATACCACAGACGACGTAGCGCCAACAACGGTCTGGGCAGCTCACAAGGTAACAATCAGAGGCAACCTTATCGCGATAGCCACGGCCCTCAAGAAGCAAAGATTACAAAAACTCACGGAAGCTCTGAAGGAACTATCGAGACTCGAAACCCTCCACAAGCAGAACCCGACAGACTCACTCCTTGAGCAACTCAAGGCGACAAGGGAACATCTCAAACAACTATCGGCAGCAGACGTAGCAAGGAACCTCATGTGGTCCAAGCAACGATTCTATGAAAAAGGAAACAAAGCGGACTCACTCCTGGCAAACTGCCTCAAAAAAAGGCAGGACAACAAGAAAATTTCGAAAATCCGAACCAGGTCCGGAGAAACAACAACAAACCCGGAAGCAATAGCCCAAGAGTTCCTCCAATACTACACCAACCTCTACAACCATGCCGCTACAACACCCACGGGAGACACAGAGCAGTCAAAGACCATATCCTCCTTTCTGAGACCCCTCAACCTACCAGCTCTTTCCAACGAAGCGCAAGCCAAACTGGAAATGCCTATAGAGGCCGGAGAAATCGCCCTAGTCCTTAAGACACTAAAACCAAGGAAAAGCCCGGGACCGGACGGCTTTACTGCCATCTACTACAAGACATTCCAGGCCATACTAATACCGCACCTATGCAAAGCCTTCAACTCACTGCTACAAGGACATGAACTCCCCCCCGACATGCTAATGGCTGACATATGCCTCCTGCCCAAGCCCGGGAAAGATCACCTCGACCCGGGTCACTACCGCCCCATTTCGCTCCTCAACACAGACTTGAAGATCCTAACAAAAGCCCTGGCCAACCGCCTCAACCCGCACCTCCCATCACTGATCCACCCGGATCAGGTCGGTTTTATCCCCAAAAGACAGGCAGCGGATAACACCAGGAGAACATACGACACGATCTGGTACGCCAAACACCGAAACATACCATCAGTTGTGCTATCCCTAGACGCCGAGAAGGCATTCGACCGCCTTCTCTGGTCATTCATGCACACAGTACTGGCCCACCTTAAATTCCCACCGGGATTCCTGAACATTATAAGAGCAATATACCACCGACCTACCGGAAAACTCCTACTCCCCCATGTAGACACCCAAATCTTCAGCATCAAAAACGGGACCAGACAGGGGTGTCCCCTCTCCCCGTTACTCTTCGCAATCTCATTGGAACCTCTGCTCCAGGCCATCCGCACCCATCCCGCCATACAGGGGATACAGATCAGGCGAGAAGCGTACACCGTGGCAGCCTACGCAGACGACGTTCTCCTAACACTGACGGACCCAATCCCCTCACTGCATGCCACGCTCACCCTCATCACCGAATACTCAACCATATCGGGATACAAAATTAATCTAAGCAAGTCAACACTGATGCCCATAGCAACGACTCCCCAGCAACTCCACTTGATACGCCAATCCTTCCCTTTCAGCGTCACCACGACAGCCCTCACTTACCTCGGCACCAGGTTGGCCCCAACACTGGAAGACATATACGACCTCAACTACCCACCACTTCTCAAGACCGCCTATTCGGACCTGCAGCGCTGGGACAAGCTAGGGATATCGTGGCTAGGTAGAGTCGCTACCATCAAAATGAACCTCCTCCCACGATTTCTCTACCTCTTCCAGACGCTGCCCATCCCGATACATAAACCGGACTTCAAACGCCTGCAGGCGGCCATCGACAAATTCATATGGAAAGCTAAACGTCCCAGAATACGCAGAGCCACGATGTACGTTCCTCGACTAAACGGAGGCCTAGGACTACCCAACTTCCAACAATATTACAATGCAACCCAACTAGCCCACATCCAGCAGTGGCACGCCCCCCCCGGCACTAAGCGCTGGGTAGACCTGGAGCACGACATCTTGGGGTGGGACCAACCCTCTTCCTACTTGTGGGTACCACGTATACACCGACCGCTGCCACCACCTACCTCGCCGGCAGTCACTCACACATTAACCCTCTGGGACAAACTCAACCCAAAATACGACCTATCATCCTTCATTTCACCAGTAACACCAATATATCGCAACAAACTTTTTCCCCCAGGCCTGACAGCGAAACACTTCTTAGCATTTGACCAACAGGATATCTCCAGATTACTACACCTGTACCGCCAGGGGGCAATTTTCCAGTACACCGACCTCCCCCACGCGGAAACCCTAACCACAAGAGATCACTTTCGGTATATACAACTCCGCGATTTTGCGCAACAACCAATGATCAAACAAGCAGGCACCTCACCACCGACGACATTCGAAAAACAGTGCTTTGACGCACCCCTACACCCAGGGCAAATCTCAGCCCTCTATAACACGCTGACGACCCACACCTCGCAGATCAACCTCACGTACATCACCGCCTGGGAACGCGACCTGGGACCGCCAGAAGAACCAAACGACTGGGCAGATATCTGGGAGGCAACCAACGCACTAACGGTCTGCGTCACACACAAAGAACAAGCATACAAGACCCTGCATCGGTGGTACCTGACGCCGTACAGACTCAACAAAATGGGCCAAAAACCTGACGACGGGTGCTGGAAACAATGCGGCGACACCGGCTCCTATCTCCACTGCTGGTGGACATGCCCAAAACTCAAACCACTTTGGGGAGAAGTTAGCAACCTCCTGGAAAAGGTACTAGAACAGCCAATCACCGCACAACCTTGGACCATGCTCCTCAGTAAACCACTTGACTCACTAACAAGGAACGAAAATAAACTAACAGCCCGAATCAATCTAGCGGCGCGACGAGCGATAGCAGAACTGTGGGCCGACCCCAAAATCCCCACGATCTCAACCATCATTCGCAAAATTAAAGAAACCAGAGACCTGGACGAACTAACAGCACAGATCAACGACACATACAAAGCGTTCCACCGTATATGGGACCCATGGGACATGAACCAGACAAGCCTATACGCAAACCCAACGAAATAAAGTAAAAGACCCGAAGATAGAAACCACACCGAACCACAACCAACGAAGTAAGCACTCCGGACGCAGAACATCATCGCCCAACCGAAGGACACGACCCCTCAAGGAAGGCCCTCCGGGCGGACAAACCCCCCTCTCCCCTTAGCCTCCCTCCCTCCCACCCCTCCTCCCTCATCCTCCTCACCCGACCTGGGGCTCTGCCGGCGCGGGAAAGGGGCAGTTCCCCCCCACCAAGCCACCCCATACAAGAGATAACGACAAGCGAACACCCACATTCCCCCCCACCCCCCCGCCGCCCTGCATAAAGGTTCGCGAGGACCATACCCCAGGCACGAACCCCACCCGAGAAACTCAATCTACATCTACCACAACCAGGGGCACCTGGGAGACATAGGCCTCACAACCACAAAAACGCTACTAACACGCCCGCCCCGCAGGGGCCAATAGACCACTGTACGCCTGCCCCGAAGGAGCAAGACCACGAGCTCCGAACACCCGAGCACACGGACACACGACAACATTGCATGGGCCAGACCCACCCACCAACACTAATGGGTGACAAGACGCAAATGAATAGGCAGGCGAACCGGTCATCCCCCCTCCTCCCCGATCCCGACCTCCAGCAAGGTCGCTAGCACTGCAAAACATAACTCAGACCCTACAGGCAGATAAAGCGACAGCGGAGCCGGGGGGGGGAGAGGGCGGGAACCGAAAACCAAGAGAGCGGGATGGCGGAGGGGCATTCGATAGGAAATCCCTAATCCCTCCTTCTTCATTCTGTACCCCTACCCCAAACCTTAGACCCAGAGTCGAAGCACTGGTTACATACAAAAGACATCTAGAAAACACAACATAGATGAAAACCAAAAATGCCAAATGCATGAATGTCGTAACCAACAAATGCAATGTAAAAATGTGTAATATGTACCGAGACTCTCTACCCCTCTTTGCCTTCTGTACCCCACCCCCCATGACCACAAAAATTGAAAACACTGAAAAATAAAGAATTTATAAAAAAACATACTACAGTATACGAAAATATAATAGATACACTGTTTATTAACAGAACCATGGAAATTTAAGTGAAAAAAATAATAAAAGAAAAACAAGTCTTATGCAAAAAAATAATTTACAATTATCAAAGAAGGCCTAAATAGATGCATAACATGGGCTACACAAACCAAAATTAAATTTTAAAAAAAGTTGCTAATTAAGGAAATTGAGAGAGGAAAGACTGGAAGTTCTGTTTTGGACAGGTTGAGTTTAAGGAAGTGAGCAACTATCCAGTTGGAAATCATGGAGAGGAAGTCAAAGACACGAGTCAAGATGGGCAGAGAGAGATCAGTATATTTGTGTGTCATCTGCATATAAATGAGAATGGAAGCCAAAGGAGCTGATGAGTTTATGAAGGGAGGCAGTATAGATAAAGAACAGTAGGGGGCCAAGGACAGAACCTTGGGGAATGCCAATAGAGAGGGGTTGAGGAGAAGAGGCAGAGCCAGAGCAAGAAACACTGAAAAAGGTCTGGGAGAGGTAGGAGGAGCACCAGGAGAGAGAAGTATCCCATAGACCAAGATTACGGAGAATGAGAAGAAGCTGTTGAGGATCAACAGTGTCAAAGGCAGCAGAACGATCAAAGAGAATTAGGATAGAGTAATGGCCATGAGATTTAGCAGTGATTAAATCGCTGGATACTTTGGTCACAGATGTTTCAACAGAGTGGCGAGCGGGGAATCCAGACTAAAGCGGGTCAAGAAGAGAGTTGGATTCGAGGAAGTCTGTCAATCTTGCATACACAACTCTCTCAAGGATCTTGGAGGCAAATGGTAGTAGCGATATAGGACGGTAGTTGGATGGGGACTTGGGGTCAAGGTTGGCCTTTTTCAGAATTGGCACTATGGTTGCATGCTTGAAGGGTGAGGGAAATGTGCCAGAGGAAATGGAGATATTAAAAATATTAGTGTCAGGGGTGGCGGTCCGGAGACCGGGACCCCAGAGTGCCTGATGAGAAGTTGGGAGTCTTCAGCCTGGAAGTAGATTATCAGGGCCAGGGTGTAAGGAGGAGAGGGAGCAACAAGGCAAGGAAGAGCATTAAAAGTGTGCAATAGTTGTTTGAGTTCTTGGGAGAGTGTGTTAACGGGGGTATTGAAGTAATTTATTTTTGAAGAGGAAAGAGCCAGAGTGTAGGAGCGCAGCATAGATTTATAGTGGAGGAAGTTGGGTGCAGTGTGAGACTTTATTCAACAGCATTCAGCAGTTCTTGAACATTTTTGGAGATATCTGGTCAGCTTGGTGTGCCAGGGTTGTAATTGGTAATGCTTGCTGCGTTTAAATTTAGGAGGTGCCATGCTGTCTAGTTGAGAGGAGAGAGTGGAGTTGTAGAGTGAGGTTGCAGAGTTAGGGCAAGTGAGATTTGAGATGGGTAAAAGGAAAGTATGGAGTTTGGTGGAGAAATGCTGGAGACCAAGGCAGTGGAGGTTTATGCAAGATTGGAGAGTTGAGGGTGGTGAAATTTGGGTATGGGTGTTTGTATCAGTGTTTCTCTCTATGGGGCTAGTTTTCTCAGCACAGTGATACTTTTTCAATAAGAAATGATGCTGCTCTGTTACAAACTTGAAATATGTCTTTATAAAGGGCATTTTGGATAGATATTTTACAAGTAAATGGTAGGTAACACTGAAACTCACACTACAAACAGTAATTGGCAGCAATACTTCTGTCTATTCCACAGAGGAATATAGCATTTTTTTATTTATTTTTTAGCAACTGTGAATTCAGTACATAGGAGTGGTATCAGACCATTACACAACATGTGCTATCAACATTGCTTTTTTGTCCACTTGCAGGAATGCCTATCTTTTAAAATCGTAATTCCATTTTTTATATGTAATATATAATATGTGTGCATTAATAGGTTATATGATCTAACTTTAACCCTTTAAGGACACATGACATGTGTGACATGTCATGATTCCCTTTTATTCCAGAAGTTTGGTCCTTAAGGGGTTAAATTAATTTTAAGCTATACCTTCCCACGTTCAGATTCTTGTTTAAGGGTTTAAATCTTTTTCAACATGAATGGGCAATTGCTCTTTCTTTAAATACTTACACCAGAAGCAAAGATACAACGTGACACACTCCAAACAGGATAAACCCCATGAGCATTACATTTCAGGCTCTTGTTAGAAACTTAATAAAATCGTTCAGGAAAGTACACATCTCCTCCGCGGAAAAGGAAACCGAGTCACAAACCCAGACAAATAACATAATGCAATAACATGGCCAAGAAGAAGATTGCTGAAAAGGTCTTGGACACCTATTAATTTATCACTTGTAATCTATATGTTTAACCCTTAAAGGACACATGACATGTGTGACATGTCATGATTTCCCTTTTATTCCAGAAGTTTGGTCCTTAAGGGGTTAAAACACCATTTACTTACTGTTTAGAGTATCATATGTAACATGTGCATCCAAACAAATGTCGCTGTTCAGAATCATTCATTCTTTTAGAAAAAAACAAAATTCAAATGTGTTATCTACACAAGTCGCCATTAAAGCCTATGCGTATATTGTAGATACATTTGTTTTTAAGTTTTTTTTTTCTTACAGAATTTCTGATTTTGAGTCAAACAAATAAAAATGAGGCCTTAGGGAGATAAATATACATGTGTATAAAACTGCAGATAACACCAACTTGGGACAAATTTGAATGGACAAAATATATCAATCTTTTTGGTAGAAAATCGGCACTAGATGTTCTGCATACAAAGAAACAAGAAAACCTTATAAAAGACCTTGGGCTAAAATTAGAAGATTATATTAATTTACAAACCCTCACAGCATTACTAGATGAAAATGATTTACCAATGACTGATTTAAAACCTAGGATTTGGTACACTCCCAGTTTTTCCGACATTCCACCAGTAGATTTATTTGTTCAATTTACAACTCAGGAATTAGAACAAATGAACTCACTATCTACACAAGCAGACAACCTCTCAATCCATGAAAGGATGGCCCTAAGAGAGCTGAAGATACAATTGTAAAACCCGCTGACAAGGGTGGAAATACCGTCCTTATGAAATGTGAAAACTATGTAAAAATGTACATGGAGCACCTGAATGATTCTCACTGCTACCAACTTATCAATTCAGATCCAACTGCTAATTTTATGATTGTATTAAAAAATCTCTCACAGGTGATAATAATCAGAAAATTATTTCACATCAAAAATGTCAATACATGTTACCTCATCATAATCCAACAACAGCAACATTTTACTGTTTGCCCAAAGTTCATAAAAACATCAATGACCCCCCAGGTAGACCTATCGTTTCAGGGAACAATAGCCTTACTGAAAGACCGAGTAAATTCATTGAAAATATTCTGCATCCCTTGGTAAAATAACTTCTTTCATACCTTCAAGACACTAAAGAGACCCTTCTAGCGCTAGAAAACACACAGGCCCCTCCTTATACACTTATAAACAGCAAGTCTGAATGTGGTATCACTCTATAGATACATTCCACACCATAGAGGATTAGAAGCTTGCAAATAATTTCTAAGTCAATCATCACACAATGAACATCCATTTTGGATATGATACTGGAACACAAGGCTAATGGTCATTAACATATCAAAGGACCGAGACAAAAGAAATTAGCTTACTATATGATACACTAGAAAGACACACCCCCAAAAAGTGTACCTCACACACACTATATAAAATATGCACAAAAGCGTGTATAAAACCCCAAGGGTGATATACACAGGTAGAGGGTGGTACAAAACAATACAACCTGTTTATGGCTGATCGTGAACGTGGAATCTATTGAATAGCAAAAATACAAAATATGGTGAAGTAAATAAGGCAAAGATAAATTTGCACGTGGTAGAGAACTTACAAAAGAGAGATGGTAATCACGCCTGTCACCCTGTCAGGGGTATTGTCCAAATGAAGGATCAGATGTATATGATAGAGACTGGATAGCAGTGGAAGCAGGTGTCTGTCTCGTAATATATGGAGAGGAAAAGTTCCAGATTCAATCGCTTATATGGCAATATCACTTTGGCTCAGGAATAAAAGAAAATAGAAATAGTGCAGATTGTATAAAATTTACAAAATTTATTACAAAGATTGCACTTACAGAAAATCAGTGGTAAAACAGCATGTCTCCATAATGAAGTTTTGGTCTGGTCTCCAGATGGTGATAGAAAGAGATCCAAAATTGGAGATGCACAAAAACAATAAAATAAAATAAAATGGAATGGACTATAATAACAGTGCTGGTTATTAGCATAAAATGTCCAGAGTGTAGTATCCAACGCGTTTCGTCACTATAGTGACTTCCTCAGGGTTGTAGATATGCTGTAATCTTCATGGTTTATATACCATATCAGTTTTCAAATTTCGCGGGGAAAAATTCTCCGGTCACATGTTACTTCCGGTTTTCGGCCATTTGACTTCCTGTGTTCCACCTTGGAACGCATGACATCACTTCCGGTTTCGGGTTCATTCTGATCGAGGAGAGCCCTTATCTGATAGTACTAATAGTAGTGCAGCAGAGACTTCCTGCGTTCCACCTTGGAACGCATGACATCATTTCTGGTTTCAGGTACAAACTGGTCAGGGGGGAGTCCCTATCTGCTGGCACAAAAGGTGGTGCAGCAGAAAAGGTTTCCCCCCTAAACAACCCTTAGACAATAGGTTCCCATTACACATCAATAGGGCAAAACAGAGAACTGTATGTCCTTAGAATATTAAAAAAAAAAAACTGGCATGCAGAACATCATGAAGAACCAATGAAAAATAATTTTTTCAATGCATTATATACTCTGTAATATCAGAATACATGGCTTCAAAGGATTGTGTATATATGAAGCCCAAAATGTAAAACAAGAAATAAATAATACTAATAAAAATAAAAAATAAATAAAAAAGCTAAGCATACAGTTCAAAATCCAACCTATAATGTATAATGGAACAGCATAAACAGGTATTTAGCAATGACTAGATATATTTCAAGGATTATATGCATATGAATTATAAAACATACATAGAAAACTTTGCAAATTATATAACATATATACAATAAAATACATAGATATGGTTATACAAATATGGAGTGAAAATGGTTCAACATCCATCTATAAAGTAGAAATAAAAATTAGTATCCATATAACATATATAATATACTATATCCAAACATCAAGATAATATAGGTGGATATAGATAAGTTTCAAACAACCATAAATAAGATAAGGGTATGTAGAAAAGGGGAAAGCAGTCAAAGAATATTAGGATGGAAGAAAGATGGTTTTTAAGGTTACTCTGTATATTATTAAATTAAACCAGTTAGATCAATATCTTGGTTTAAACCGGTTTTTAGTGTTCTTAAATTATATATCCATTCTGCTTCTTTTTTAATTAGCTCCTGCATTCTATTACCTCCCCTCCAATGTACATCTATCTTGTCGATTCCAAAGGCACGGAAAGTCGACCATTCAAACAAACTGCATGTATTGCAGTGTCTGGGAACACTGTGGTCGCTTTTTTTGTTTCTTATATTGAGAAAATGTTCTCTGAACCTAATATGCAGTTTACGGGTGGTCCTGCCTACATATTGTGCCCCACACCCACATTGGAGCAAATATATGGCATAGGTGGCAGTACAATGTAAAAATGTTTTAATTTGGTATGTTTTTTGAGTATATGTGCCCTTGAAATCGACAATCTTTCTTTCTAAATGTGTACATGTGGAACACTTTCCACATTTATGGAAACCGGGAGTTTTTGAGGACTCCAAAAAATGTTTCTTTGGTTTGTTGGTATTTAGAAGACTAGGGGCCAATTGAGATTTTAGATTGTCCGCTTTGCTATATATGACCTGGGGTTTGTTTGGTAGAATCTGGCCTAATACTTCGTCCTGTTTAAGGATTGCCCAGTGTTTTTTTAAAATATTTTCAATCTTTTTGGCATGCATATTATATTTTGTTATAAATGCAAATTCAAACTTTCCCCGGTTATGGTTCCCCTTTTGTTTATCTATTAAAAATTCAGATCGGTTCTTTGTTTTTATACTTTGTATATCTATGTCGATTTTTTTCCTATTGTATCCCTTCTCTACATATCTGTTTTTTATGATTCGAGATTGTTCTTCAAAAGAATGTATATCGGAGCAATTTCTTCTCATACGGATTATTTGTCCCTTAGGGATATTATCCAACCATAATGGATGGTGTAGACTGTTGTTTTTAATAGCAGTATTACAGTCGGTTTTTTTAAAGAATGTCTTAGTTCTTAATGTATTTTCCTCGATATATATAGTCAAATCCAAGAAATCCATTGATTCATGGTGTATTGAAGAAGTGAATTTTAAATTATAATCATTTTGATTGATGCCCTCAATAAAATCTGTAAGGCTGGTGTGATCGCCCTCCCAGATAATAAGCACATCATCTATGTAGCGTCGCCATAGGACAAGGTTCCCCCCAAGGTTAGATCCCACCACTATATGATGCGACTCCCAATGGGCCACATATAAGTTAGCGAAACTTGGGGCGAACCTCGTCCCCATGGCGACACCACATAGCTGTAAAAAGAAAACCGAATCGAACCAGAAAAAGTTTTTGGTCAATACAAACTGGATGCACATAACTAAAAAATCTATTTGTTGAATACATAGACTATTCTGCTGGGTCAAAATATCTTTGATAACTTCCAATCCCTTGGAATGGGGTATGTTTGAATATAGGGAAGTGACATCAATTGTGGCCAATAGATAAGAGGACTTCCACTCAAAAGTCTGTAAATCTTGCAGACGATGCTTTGTATCCCTTATATAGGAGGGACAAAGGGGTACAAATGGTTTTAAGAAGGAGTCCACATACTCCGAAAGATTACAAGTGAGGGAATTAATCCCACTAATGATAGGTCGGCCAGGAGGGGAAGTGAGGCACTTGTGGATTTTAGGGAGAAAATAAAAAATTGCTGTTTTACAAAAAGGATTAAATATAAACTTGAATTCATCTACTGAGATTATATTATTGTCCAAGCCTTGTTGTAATAGTGTTCTAAGATCTTGTAAGTAAGTCTTACTGGGGTCTTGTTCTAGTGTTTTGTAAGTAGCTTTGTCTCCTAAAATATGGTACGACTCTTGCATATAATATTCTTTACTCATTATTACAGTACCGCCTCCTTTGTCTGCCTCCTTAATCACCAAATTGTGATTTTTCTTTAGGTTTTTTAAAGCTTCCCTTTCTTTAATGGTCAAATTATATTTTTGGTTTGTGTTTTTAATCTTATCCAGGTCAGTTTGTACGAGGTCATTAAAAACCTCCAGGAACTTTCCTCTTGCAAAAGAGGGGTAAAAATTAGATTTATTTTTTAGTTTAGAATGTATAATGCTTTCCGAATCATTATTTTCATTTTCATTTATCCTCTCTAGATTTTTTGCTGGATCAGGTTCTTGGATCATAGTAAGACTATCCTGAGTTCGTTTCTCAAAGAAACGTTTGACTGTAAGTTTCTTTAAAAATTTCTGGTTATCAAGAAACAGGTCAAATGGTTTTATTCCCATCGTTGGGGCGAATTTTAAACCTTTATGGAGTAAAGATAGTTCTTGTTTTGAAAGAGTTATTCCTGAAATATTAAAAATGCCCTCCAAGTGGGAATCTAGTGGGATTTGTATATCGCTTTTTGGGGTGGTATATTGTCCTCTTCCTCTACTTCTGTGTATAGTCTCTTTTTTCTGGGAGATTCTAGAACTTGGAACCTGTTGCGGGTGTTGGGATAATGGTTTGGATATCTTTTCCTTTGGTCTAGCCCCTTGTCTAAAAAAGCCGAAGAAGAAGAAAATGGTTCTCTGTCTGATCTAGGGGATGAATGGGAGGAATGTTGATCTCTAGAATAGAGCTGTCTGGCCGGATGTTTTTTTGATTCCTGTATGGAATCTCTGTGGTGAGAATATTCTACAGGTCTTCTAGAGGAAACCCCCTGTTTCTTATTCCAGTCTGAGTGCCCTGTAGTGTTTCTAGACCAATTTCTGATTTTTCCTAATTTGTAATCTTCCTGATCTCTTTTAAATTTTGATGATTTTGTGGTAGAAACTTTATCATCTATAAAAGTGATTTTATCTTTAAGATTTTTGTATTTAGTTTCGATTGTTTTGGTGTCTTTATGTTTGGTAATTTCACCTTCTAATACATTTATTTCATCCTCTATATTTTTTAGCGACCTTTTTTGAAAATCTATCAAACTCTGCATATATTTTTTGGAACAGTCATCACTGGCTTGTGACCATTCTTCCATTAGAATCTTATCTTCCACTCCATAAGCGGGCATTTTTATAATTCGTAGCCCTCTGGGGATAAGCTCTGAGGCAAGATATTGTTCTAATGATGTGATTTCCCACCATTTTCTGGTTTCCTTCTCAAGTAAATTTTCCAATAAAAGAAAGGTTTTTGTAAGAGTACCATCAACATCATTAGATTGCTGGTGTAATAGTGCATTAATTTTTTTTTACGCCGTTCTTGGCGGAATTCATGGTATAAATTATGTGTAGTCATATTAGTGGAATATAGTAAAGCAAGTGAGGAACAAGTTATAAAGATACAGACAAAAGAAATTAGCTTACTATATGATACACTAGAAAGACACACCCCCAAAAAGTGTACCTCACACACACTATATAAAATATGCACAAAAGCGTGTATAAAACCCCAAGGGTGATATACACAGGTAGAGGGTGGTACAAAACAATACAACCTGTTTATGGCTGATCGTGAACGTGGAATCTATTGAATAGCAAAAATACAAAATATGGTGAAGTAAATAAGGCAAAGATAAATTTGCACGTGGTAGAGAACTTACAAAAGAGAGATGGTAATCACGCCTGTCACCCTGTCAGGGGTATTGTCCAAATGAAGGATCAGATGTATATGATAGAGACTGGATAGCAGTGGAAGCAGGTGTCTGTCTCGTAATATATGGAGAGGAAAAGTTCCAGATTCAATCGCTTATATGGCAATATCACTTTGGCTCAGGAATAAAAGAAAATAGAAATAGTGCAGATTGTATAAAATTTACAAAATTTATTACAAAGATTGCACTTACAGAAAATCAGTGGTAAAACAGCATGTCTCCATAATGAAGTTTTGGTCTGGTCTCCAGATGGTGATAGAAAGAGATCCAAAATTGGAGATGCACAAAAACAATAAAATAAAATAAAATGGAATGGACTATAATAACAGTGCTGGTTATTAGCATAAAATGTCCAGAGTGTAGTATCCAACGCGTTTCGTCACTATAGTGACTTCCTCAGGGATGTAGATATGCTGTAATCTTCATGGTTTATATACCATATCAGTTTTCAAATTTTGCGGGGAAAAATTCTCCGGTCACATGTTACTTCCGGTTTTCGGCCATTTGACTTCCTGTGTTCCACCTTGGAACGCATGACATCACTTCCGGTTTCGGGTTCATTCTGATCGAGGAGAGCCCTTATCTGATAGTACTAATAGTAGTGCAGCAGAGACTTCCTGCGTTCCACCTTGGAACGCATGACATCATTTCTGGTTTCAGGTACAAACTGGTCAGGGGGGAGTCCCTATCTGCTGGCACAAAAGGTGGTGCAGCAGAAAAGGTTTCCCCCCTAAACAACCCTTAGACAATAGGTTCCCATTACACATCAATAGGGCAAAACAGAGAACTGTATGTCCTTAGAATATTTAAAAAAAAAAACTGGCATGCAGAACATCATGAAGAACCAATGAAAAATAATTTTTTCAATGCATTATATACTCTGTAATATCAGAATACATGGCTTCAAAGGATTGTGTATATATGAAGCCCAAAATGTAAAACAAGAAATAAATAATACTAATAAAAATAAAAAATAAATAAAAAAGCTAAGCATACAGTTCAAAATCCAACCTATAATGTATAATGGAACAGCATAAACAGGTATTTAGCAATGACTAGATATATTTCAAGGATTATATGCATATGAATTATTCATTGGTTCTTCATGATGTTCTGCATGCCAGTTTTTTTTTTTTTAAATATTCTAAGGACATACAGTTCTCTGTTTTGCCCTATTGATGTGTAATGGGAACCTATTGTCTAAGGGTTGTTTAGGGGGGAAACCTTTTCTGCTGCACCACCTTTTGTGCCAGCAGATAGGGACTCCCCCCTGACCAGTTTGTACCTGAAACCAGAAATGATGTCATGCGTTCCAAGGTGGAACGCAGGAAGTCTCTGCTGCACTACTATTAGTACTATCAGATAAGGGCTCTCCTCGATCAGAATGAACCCGAAACCGGAAGTGATGTCATGCGTTCCAAGGTGGAACACAGGAAGTCAAATGGCCGAAAACCGGAAGTAACATGTGACCGGAGAATTTTTCCCCGCGAAATTTGAAAACTGATATGGTATATAAACCATGAAGATTACAGCATATCTACATCCCTGAGGAAGTCACTATAGTGACGAAACGCGTTGGATACTACACTCTGGACATTTTATGCTAATAACCAGCACTGTTATTATAGTCCATTCCATTTTATTTTATTTTATTGTTTTTGTGCATCTCCAATTTTGGATCTCTTTCTATCACCATCTGGAGACCAGACCAAAACTTCATTATGGAGACATGCTGTTTTACCACTGATTTTCTGTAAGTGCAATCTTTGTAATAAATTTTGTAAATTTTATACAATCTGCACTATTTCTATTTTCTTTTATTCCTGAGCCAAAGTGATATTGCCATATAAGCGATTGAATCTGGAACTTTTCCTCTCCATATATTACGAGACAGACACCTGCTTCCACTGCTATCCAGTCTCTATCATATACATCTGATCCTTCATTTGGACAATACCCCTGACAGGGTGACAGGCGTGATTACCATCTCTCTTTTGTAAGTTCTCTACCACGTGCAAATTTATCTTTGCCTTATTTACTTCACCATATTTTGTATTTTTGCTATTCAATAGATTCCACGTTCACGATCAGCCATAAACAGGTTGTATTGTTTTGTACCACCCTCTACCTGTGTATATCACCCTTGGGGTTTTATACACGCTTTTGTGCATATTTTATATAGTGTGTGTGAGGTACACTTTTTGGGGGTGTGTCTTTCTAGTGTATCATATAGTAAGCTAATTTCTTTTGTCTGTATCTTTATAACTTGTTCCTCACTTGCTTTACTATATTCCACTAATATGACTACACATAATTTATACCATGAATTCCGCCAAGAACGGCGTAAAAAAATTAATGCACTATTCCACCAGCAATCTAATGATGTTGATGGTACTCTTACAAAAACCTTTCTTTTATTGGAAAATTTACTTGAGAAGGAAACCAGAAAATGGTGGGAAATCACATCATTAGAACAATATCTTGCCTCAGAGCTTATCCCCAGAGGGCTACGAATTATAAAAATGCCCGCTTATGGAGTGGAAGATAAGATTCTAATGGAAGAATGGTCACAAGCCAGTGATGACTGTTCCAAAAAATATATGCAGAGTTTGATAGATTTTCAAAAAAGGTCGCTAAAAAATATAGAGGATGAAATAAATGTATTAGAAGGTGAAATTACCAAACATAAAGACACCAAAACAATCGAAACTAAATACAAAAATCTTAAAGATAAAATCACTTTTATAGATGATAAAGTTTCTACCACAAAATCATCAAAATTTAAAAGAGATCAGGAAGATTACAAATTAGGAAAAATCAGAAATTGGTCTAGAAACACTACAGGGCACTCAGACTGGAATAAGAAACAGGGGGTTTCCTCTAGAAGACCTGTAGAATATTCTCACCACAGAGATTCCATACAGGAATCAAAAAAACATCCGGCCAGACAGCTCTATTCTAGAGATCAACATTCCTCCCATTCATCCCCTAGATCAGACAGAGAACCATTTTCTTCTTCTTCGGCTTTTTTAGACAAGGGGCTAGACCAAAGGAAAAGATATCCAAACCATTATCCCAACACCCGCAACAGGTTCCAAGTTCTAGAATCTCCCAGAAAAAAGAGACTATACACAGAAGTAGAGGAAGAGGACAATATACCACCCCAAAAAGCGATATACAAATCCCACTAGATTCCCACTTGGAGGGCATTTTTAATATTTCAGGAATAACTCTTTCAAAACAAGAACTATCTTTACTCCATAAAGGTTTAAAATTCGCCCCAACGATGGGAATAAAACCATTTGACCTGTTTCTTGATAACCAGAAATTTTTAAAGAAACTTACAGTCAAACGTTTCTTTGAGAAACGAACTCAGGATAGTCTTACTATGATCCAAGAACCTGATCCAGCAAAAAATCTAGAGAGGATAAATGAAAATGAAAATAATGATTCGGAAAGCATTATACATTCTAAACTAAAAAATAAATCTAATTTTTACCCCTCTTTTGCAAGAGGAAAGTTCCTGGAGGTTTTTAATGACCTCGTACAAACTGACCTGGATAAGATTAAAAACACAAACCAAAAATATAATTTGACCATTAAAGAAAGGGAAGCTTTAAAAAACCTAAAGAAAAATCACAATTTGGTGATTAAGGAGGCAGACAAAGGAGGCGGTACTGTAATAATGAGTAAAGAATATTATATGCAAGAGTCGTACCATATTTTAGGAGACAAAGCTACTTACAAAACACTAGAACAAGACCCCAGTAAGACTTACTTACAAGATCTTAGAACACTATTACAACAAGGCTTGGACAATAATATAATCTCAGTAGATGAATTCAAGTTTATATTTAATCCTTTTTGTAAAACAGCAATTTTTTATTTTCTCCCTAAAATCCACAAGTGCCTCACTTCCCCTCCTGGCCGACCTATCATTAGTGGGATTAATTCCCTCACTTGTAATCTTTCGGAGTATGTGGACTCCTTCTTAAAACCATTTGTACCCCTTTGTCCCTCCTATATAAGGGATACAAAGCATCTTCTGCAAGATTTACAGACTTTTGAGTGGAAGTCCTCTTATCTATTGGCCACAATTGATGTCACTTCCCTATATTCAAACATACCCCATTCCAAGGGATTGGAAGTTATCAAAGATATTTTGACCCAGCAGAATAGTCTATGTATTCAACAAATAGATTTTTTAGTTATGTGCATCCAGTTTGTATTGACCAAAAACTTTTTCTGGTTCGATTCGGTTTTCTTTTTACAGCTATGTGGTGTCGCCATGGGGACGAGGTTCGCCCCAAGTTTCGCTAACTTATATGTGGCCCATTGGGAGTCGCATCATATAGTGGTGGGATCTAACCTTGGGGGGAACCTTGTCCTATGGCGACGCTACATAGATGATGTGCTTATTATCTGGGAGGGCGATCACACCAGCCTTACAGATTTTATTGAGGGCATCAATCAAAATGATTATAATTTAAAATTCACTTCTTCAATACACCATGAATCAATGGATTTCTTGGATTTGACTATATATATCGAGGAAAATACATTAAGAACTAAGACATTCTTTAAAAAAACCGACTGTAATACTGCTATTAAAAACAACAGTCTACACCATCCATTATGGTTGGATAATATCCCTAAGGGACAAATAATCCGTATGAGAAGAAATTGCTCCGATATACATTCTTTTGAAGAACAATCTCGAATCATAAAAAACAGATATGTAGAGAAGGGATACAATAGGAAAAAAATCGACATAGATATACAAAGTATAAAAACAAAGAACCGATCTGAATTTTTAATAGATAAACAAAAGGGGAACCATAACCGGGGAAAGTTTGAATTTGCATTTATAACAAAATATAATATGCATGCCAAAAAGATTGAAAATATTTAAAAAAAACACTGGGCAATCCTTAAACAGGACGAAGTATTAGGCCAGATTCTACCAAACAAACCCCAGGTCATATATAGCAAAGCGGACAATCTAAAATCTCAATTGGCCCCTAGTCTTCTAAATACCAACAAACCAAAGAAACATTTTTTGGAGTCCTCAAAAACTCCCGGTTTCCATAAATGTGGAAAGTGTTCCACATGTACACATTTAGAAAGAAAGATTGTCGATTTCAAGGGCACATATACTCAAAAAACATACCAAATTAAAACATTTTTACATTGTACTGCCACCTATGCCATATATTTGCTCCAATGTGGGTGTGGGGCACAATATGTAGGCAGGACCACCCGTAAACTGCATATTAGGTTCAGAGAACATTTTCTCAATATAAGAAACAAAAAAAGCGACCACAGTGTTCCCAGACACTGCAATACATGCAGTTTGTTTGAATGGTCGACTTTCCGTGCCTTTGGAATCGACAAGATAGATGTACATTGGAGGGGAGGTAATAGAATGCAGGAGCTAATTAAAAAAGAAGCAGAATGGATATATAATTTAAGAACACTAAAAACCGGTTTAAACCAAGATATTGATCTAACTGGTTTAATTTAATAATATACAGAGTAACCTTAAAAACCATCTTTCTTCCATCCTAATATTCTTTGACTGCTTTCCCCTTTTCTACATACCCTTATCTTATTTATGGTTGTTTGAAACTTATCTATATCCACCTATATTATCTTGATGTTTGGATATAGTATATTATATTTATTATATGGATACTAATTTTTATTTCTACTTTATAGATGGATGTTGAACCATTTTCACTCCATATTTGTATAACCATATCTATGTATTTTATTGTATATATGTTATATAATTTGCAAAGTTTTCTATGTATGTTTTATAATTCATATGCATATAATCCTTGAAATATATCTAGTCATTGCTAAATACCTGTTTATGCTGTTCCATTATACATTATAGGTTGGATTTTGAACTGTATGCTTAGCTTTTTTATTTATTTTTTATTTTTATTAGTATTATTTATTTCTTGTTTTACATTTTGGGCTTCATATATACACAATCCTTTGAAGCCATGTATTCTGATATTACAGAGTATATAATGCATTGAAAAAATTATTTTTCATTGGTTCTTCATGATGTTCTGCATGCCAGTTTTTTTTTTTTTTAAATATTCTAAGGACATACAGTTCTCTGTTTTGCCCTATTGATGTGTAATGGGAACCTATTGTCTAAGGGTTGTTTAGGGGGGAAACCTTTTCTGCTGCACCACCTTTTGTGCCAGCAGATAGGGACTCCCCCCTGACCAGTTTGTACCTGAAACCAGAAATGATGTCATGCGTTCCAAGGTGGAACGCAGGAAGTCTCTGCTGCACTACTATTAGTACTATCAGATAAGGGCTCTCCTCGATCAGAATGAACCCGAAACCGGAAGTGATGTCATGCGTTCCAAGGTGGAACACAGGAAGTCAAATGGCCGAAAACCGGAAGTAACATGTGACCGGAGAATTTTTCCCCGCGAAATTTGAAAACTGATATGGTATATAAACCATGAAGATTACAGCATATCTACATCCCTGAGGAAGTCACTATAGTGACGAAACGCGTTGGATACTACACTCTGGACATTTTATGCTAATAACCAGCACTGTTATTATAGTCCATTCCATTTTATTTTATTTTATTGTTTTTGTGCATCTCCAATTTTGGATCTCTTTCTATCACCATCTGGAGACCAGACCAAAACTTCATTATGGAGACATGCTGTTTTACCACTGATTTTCTGTAAGTGCAATCTTTGTAATAAATTTTGTAAATTTTATACAATCTGCACTATTTCTATTTTCTTTTATTCCTGAGCCAAAGTGATATTGCCATATAAGCGATTGAATCTGGAACTTTTCCTCTCCATATATTACGAGACAGACACCTGCTTCCACTGCTATCCAGTCTCTATCATATACATCTGATCCTTCATTTGGACAATACCCCTGACAGGGTGACAGGCGTGATTACCATCTCTCTTTTGTAAGTTCTCTACCACGTGCAAATTTATCTTTGCCTTATTTACTTCACCATATTTTGTATTTTTGCTATTCAATAGATTCCACGTTCACGATCAGCCATAAACAGGTTGTATTGTTTTGTACCACCCTCTACCTGTGTATATCACCCTTGGGGTTTTATACACGCTTTTGTGCATATCAAAGGACCCCCTATCTAGACATATGGCAATTTAGAGAGTTAGCTTATATTTAAACAAGGCCACTTATGTGTGACTTCTCGCACCTTGCAGAGCTTTTGATTAATCAAAGGATCAATCTATATGGTAAACCATCTGCCCCCTTTGAAATTACTGTGCAATTTATTTTATCCCTTCTGTCATCTGATCTCTACCAAGTGATCAATTCATTTAGGCACTACACAAATTACATTAATTGGCAATATTCTATTGTGCAACAATTAATTATGCACCCTTGGCGTGACACATGTTAACACTGGGTATTTCTAAACTCAGGGCAAAATTTTGAAACTATTGAGCACGGTTGTATTTGCGTAACAAATTGCTAGAAAATGTGTGTTTTTCAAAATGTTTTCATCATATTTTATTTTATAGTAAATTATATGATATGATGAAAATAGTGGTATCTTTAGAAAGACCATTTAATGACGAGAAAAACGGTATATCATATGTGTGGGTACAGTAAATGAGTAAGAGGAAAATTACAGCTAAACACAAACACTGCAGAAATGTAAAAACAGCCCTTGTCCCAAACGATGAGAACATTGAAAAACGGTCTGGTCACTAAGGGGTTACACTGGCTACATCCCCTAATTGGACATAGCAGATTATGTAATAATATGCATAATAAAAACTAATAATATACACTTTTTTTATTTAAGATATTTGTTTTAAGTATAAGTGTACCTTGCTATTAAAGGTTGGTGAGGTTCCTGGCCATCACTGTAGACCAAATATCACCATAGAGTGAATCACATACTTTTTGCATTAACTAGTTAGACAGGGGTAGGCAACCATCAGCACTCCAGATATTTTGGACTACATCTTCCATGATGCTTTGCCAAAATTATGGCTATAAATGCATTAGGAGAGATGTAGTCCACAACATCTGGCGTGCTAAAGGTTGCCTACTCCTGTCAAACTAGTGTATTTAAAATATTAAACATATTTGCACTATTATACATTATATGGCTATCAAGACCAAAAGAAGATGAAAAGGCAAAAATGATAAATAAAAAAATGCTACCACCGTACATATTGCTAACCTTAAAACAGTGGAGATAAAGGAGACTCATCTAAATATAACTGAAAAGTGTAGTATTAGTGAAGAATAATAAAGCAAGGTATTCTTGTATAAGGTACCTGGAAATAGCATTACAAACATCCAACTGATGAATTATCCCAAACAGAATATACTCATTCCTTTGGTATTTGTGTACGCCTTAATTCAATATCCGTGAAATACAGATTTTTACAAGAGGATCTAATGCAATTCAACTTGACATCAGATTTCAATTCTTATTAATTATATGTTATCAAGATAACTTAGGGACATGTAAATGCCATGTTGATTTACATTAAATGCTCTATCAGTCATGCAAATAAGAACCATGTTTAATGAATTATAGATTGGTTTTGCATTAAGAGCATCCATAGCATCAAACACAGATCCCATATTTGGGTCACTGCTGGAGCTTTATAAGATTCTACAGACATACACGAGAGGCAGAGGTGTCAAACGCATTTATGAAGTTTAAAGGAGGCACAAAGGTATCATTAAAATTATATATCCCACCCATTATTTAGTTTTTTTTCCAATCATATCTTTTTTGTTTTTAAATTAATTTCTTCTCCACAAGTTTTTTATTTTTATTTCATCTTGTCTTATGCGTCTGTTTCCAGATCTATCTCAGTTTTATCAATCAGACCCATATATACAGTTGCAAGAAAAAGTATGTGAACCCTTTGGAATGATATGGATTTCTGCACAAATTGGTCATAAAATGTGATCTGATCATCATCTAAGTCACAACAATAGACAATCACAGTCTGCTTAAACTAATAACACACAAAGAATGAAATGTTGCCATGTTTTTATTGAACACACCATGTAAACATTCACAGTGCAGGTGGAAAAAGTATGTGAATCCTTGGATTTAATAACTGGTTGAACCTCCTTTGGCAGCAATAACTTCAACCAAACTTTTCCTGTAGTTGCAGATCAGATGTACACAATGGTCAGGAGTAATTCTTGACCATTCCTCTTTACAGAACTTTTTCAGTTCAGCAATATTCTTGGGATGTCTGGTGTGAATCGCTTTCTTCAGGTCATGCCACAGCATCTCAATCGGGTTGAGGTCAGGACTCTGACTGGGCCACTCCAGAAGGAGTATTTTCTTCTGTTCAAGCCATTCTGTTGTTGATTTACTTCTATGCTTTGGGTCATTGTCCTGTTGCAACACCCATCTTCTGTTGAGCTTCAGCTGGTAGACAGATGGCCTTAAGTTCTCCTGCAACAAAGATGCCTTAAGTTCTCCTGCAAAATGTCTTGATAAACTTGGGAATTCATTTTTCCTTCGATGATAGCAATCCGTCCAGGCTCTGATGCAGCAAAGCAGCCCCAAACCATGATGCCCCCACCACCATACTTCACAGTTGGGATGAGGTTTTGATGTTGGTGTGCTATGCCTCTTTTTAAGCACACATAGTGTTGTGTGTTTCTTCCAAACAACTCAACTTTGGTTTTATCTGTCCACAGAATATTTTGCCAGTACTGCTGTGGAACATTCAGGTGTTCTTGTGTAAACTGTAAACATGCAGCAATGTTTTGTTTGGACAGTAGTGGCTTCCTCTGTGGTATCCTTCCATGAAATCCATTCTTGTTTAGTGTTTTACGTATTGTAGATTCGCTAACATTCACCTCATTGAGCAGTCTGCGCTGTGCTCTTTCAGTTATCTTTACAGGACGGCCACTCCTAGGGAGAGTAGCAGCAGTGCTGAACTTTCTCCATTTATAGACAATTTGTCTTACCGTGGACTGATGAACAGCAAGGTTTTTGGAGATACTTTTATAACCCTTTCCAGCTTTATGCAAGTCAACAATTCTTAATTGTAGGTCTTCTGAGAGCTCTTTTGTGCAAGCCATCATTCACATCAGGCAATGCTTCTTGTGAAAAGCAAACCCAGAACTGGTGTGTGTGTTTCATAGGGCAGGGCAGCTGTAACCAACACCTCCAATCTCATCTCATTGATTGGACTCCAGTTGGCTGACATCTCACTCCAATTAGCTCTTGGAGATGTCATTAGTCTAGGGGTTCACATACTTTTTCCACCTGCACTGTGAATGTTTACATGGTGTGTTCAATAAAAACATGGCAACATTTCATTCTTTGTGTGTTATTAGTTTAAGCATTGATTGTCTATTGTTGTGACTTAGATGATGATCAGATCACATTTTATGACCAATTTGTGCAGAAATCGATATCATTCCAAAGGGTTCACATATTTTTTCTTGCAACTGCATGTTTATATTTCTTTGTCATTGCTCAGTCTTTAAAAATCAAAGATAAACAAATAAAGAATCAGAGACAAAAAGACAAGAAGGAAAAATACTGAACCAATCTAGAAAGAAAGAGAGAAAACTGCACATAAGAGTGAGATACAGAGATAAAATTAAAAAGATAAAGACAGACTAACTTATAGACAAAGAGAAGCTGGAAAAAAGTTTTAAAGGCAGACTCAGAGATAAAGTGCAACAACCAAAAAATGGAGATACAGTCTAACTATAAAGAAAAAAAATAAAAGCTGGCATAGAGCAGTGGCATTTATCACTAAAATGGTTATGGGGAAAAAATGGATACTTTCCTATCCTCCCTGAGCAGTGCCCCAACTTCTCTACCCACTGCCGATGTTTGGGATCTGGCCAACATTACCCCATTTACTCCTGCAATACATGAAGCAACAAGCATGGCAGTTACCTGAATTGTGCAATTTTTATGTTGGGACTCATTGCTTAAACCTGCCCTAGATGTTCCTTAGTGCCTTACCAGCCGTCTTCCTTTTAAAAAGTCATTAAATAAGCAGACCATAAAGGCCATCACTGGGAAAATCAGACCCAGTTGACTCATTTATTCTCACCAACTACTGCCCCCCCCAGCTCCAATTTTACTGCTAATCCTCATATCTATGCGGGGAGCTGTCTCACCTATCACTTGAAGTTACCTCACTTTATTGCCTGCTTTTTATATCAATAACTGGCTTGCAGATATTATAAGCCATACAGTTTACTGTACACCTATCGCTAACCATAGCCCTAATCCACACTCTACTACACACTTATAGGTTTGGCTAACCGTTTGTTTTGTTATCTTTAAAAAAAAGTGCAATAATCTAGACACACTCAACTGATCCATTGTTCATATATTAATTTGCTGTGTTCTCTTTATTTGTTTATGTATCTAAATGTACTGCAAAAATTAAAAGAATGAAAAAAAATGACAAAGTGAAAACTCCAATATCTCTTTCCCTACTGAATTTAAAACTTCTGGTCTTTGTGTCTTCATCCAATCCTATAACGCCTGATGAACCTTGGACTTTCAACGTGACCAAGTTCCAACCTCCCGATCATTTGGTACATCTAAATTCTTTAAGATCTTAAATTACAATATTCTATAGCTTCTTCCGCCAGACTCACGACCCATATAGCTCTTATATATAAAGGTCTTATGTTCTCCTGTCTTCTGGTGGAAGCACCCAAAGCGCCATATGAACTAAAGGCAGAAAAGGTATCTCTGAAATAACAAAAGTCTATTAGTGTACTAATACACAAAAAGTAACACAATATAACAAATAAGTGTATAACACCACGTTACTACAATAAAATGTAAAAATGAAAAATATAAATAAATACAAAAAGATCTACAAAATAAATAAAAAAAATTCTAAATTATTTTTGTTTCCTTACTTCTTTACTATACTCTTGTTATTATATAAAAAAAAAAAACTTTTTTGGGCAAACCCTTTTCTCAAAAAAAAGGTATAATAATATACAAGTAAAGTAAATAGCAAACAACTTAATACTAGAAATCCCTGTATATAAAACATGCTAAATCAATATAAACATTAGGACCTCTGGGAACTTGATATTCAGCCAAACAATCCAAAAGCTTTATCTTTGCGATAACTTTTTCTCCATATTCCCTCCTTGCGAGTATGTACGAATCTGCTTAATGGCCATACATTTAGAATATTGCATATTAAAATTAGTTCATTTATTTACCAAATATTTATCATATATTTATATGTTATTTTTAACTAAATTATTTTAATTTTTTTTTTTAGCTTTTTAATAGTTCTTCCCACATATTGTGCCCCGCATGGGCATGCCAGTATATAGACTACATACTTAGAATTTCAATATAGGTTGTTTTTTTAAAAGGACTCTCCAGTGGAATTACTGTATTTACAGAGAAAATGCAGTGTTTACATTACAGCCTAGTGATAACTCCACTGGCCACTCCTTAGATGGCTGCTAAAGCTGCCATTCGGTGTCTCCACCCTCTGCATGCAGACACTAAACTTTCCTCATAGAGATACATTGATTCAATTCATCTCTATGAGGAGATCTGATTGGTCAAGGCTGTGTGCTGACTCTGCCACTGATCTGCTTCCTTGACAGTCTCAGTCAATCCTATGGGGAAGCATTGTGATTGGCTCAGACCACCACTTCTGTTGATGTCAGATGACAGAGGCAGTTTACAGGCAGAGCAAGCAGCTTCAGACTTGAATACAAGTTACATTTTTTTATATATTTAGGGAGGCAACGGAGGGGTACGGGGGATTAGATGGTGGTTTTAACACTAAAGGGTCATGGATTACATGTTTGTGCTCCTGACCCTATAGTGTTCCTTTAAACTACCGCTAAATATTAACTCCTACTCTACACTAACACTCTTCACTACAACCATACACATTAACCCCTATGGTATGGTAACACTAGCAAATAACATCTTGACTAGTACACTAACACTAAACCTAACCTAAAAATATTATGTAATATAAAATACCTATAATGGTGAAGCATTTACCAGGGGAAAATATGCCATGTCAGGGTTCTTAACACATTCATAAAACAGAAGACCTTTGGTATTATTCTACCCTAATTCACTTCATTGTTATACATATTCTCTCTCTCTCTCTCTCTCTCTCTCTCTCTCTGTCTAAATATATATATATATATATATATATATATATATATTCCCATACACCAACTGAGTACCTCCACCAAGTCAGTTTCCTAACTTTGGTTCGGTTCAGAAATTCCGGTAAGTAAAAAAAAGTCAAGAAAACAAGCACTGCGCTCAATCTCCCATCACTCCTGGGCGGCAGCAATGACCATAGTACACATTAGCCCCAATACACACAGTAAAAACCAAAGAAAAAAGTTACCTGCACTCTTCCCAAATCCCTATGCATATTTAAACAAATAGAGGTTATTTAGTTTCTCCAATGGCCATGAGAGAGTTTAGCCCACCTGCCACATCAAGGCAAACCTCTCAGGTGGGTTCTATACTAACATTTCTATAAGAACTATAAGATAATGCCAGGGACTAATGAAAGTATTTAGAAAACTGGGCAGACTAGATGGGCCGAATGGTTCTTATCTGCCGTCACATTCTATGTTTCTATGTTTCTATTTCACCTTGCTTCCTTGAGCTTCCGGCAAATATATCTCTAATGAGACAGAAAGGGATAGCTCTTTTTGACTTGTAACAGGACTCAGGGACCAAAGCAGGGACCATAGCAGCCAACCAACAGGTCTGAAGAGTCTGTTACTGAGATCCCTGAATAAACCAACCAGTACACGTATTTCCCTATAGAACTAACACACTGAGCTTTGTTTTTACTCAGGATTAGCCCATATGCTCACTACATTAAAGTCATTGTGACAAACTCAATCTAATACAAATAACCAAATCATATGGAGAAACATACAGGAACTCATAATAACACAATAACATATTTATAAAGGGGTGGGGCATGCAATAACTAACCCATGCAGAAATCATAATATGCAAATCTACCTGAATATGCAAATTAACAAGCCTTGCTATGCAGGTAGTTCTTACAACTGTTTCAAGATTCTCACAACTAACCAATGGCGCTGTATAGGCTCCACAGCCAAATTCACCTGGTTGATTCAGAGCATCAGCTGTACAAGCTGTACAAGAAAGCACCCTGCACATATAATGGGCACAGGGTTATTTAAACATAGGAGTCATTCAGGAACCTACCTAAAGTGTCCATATTATGTTCCCAGTAATATATTCTATATGTAAATAACATATTAAATTAGTATCTTATAGTGCCATTTTTATTGCACTACCAGTATTTTAGAAAGACAAGCTTTCGGGAGAGCTTCAGACTTGAGAAAACAGAGGATCTCCTGAAAGGTTGTGATTCCAAAATTCTGTTAGTCCAATAAAAAAGGTATTGCAAGATACTGTTTTACATCTGCATCACTGGTCTAATTTGGCTGCGATCTCTGATCACACAAAATATACACATGTGTGTGTCATGATTTAGGCAAGGTTATGTGAGTTATTGTATTTCTTGTTTTTATTCTTTACTTAAATTTTTTCTCTTTAGAATACACAAAAAAAATAAAAAGAATAACAACCAATATTCCAGGACCAGACATCAGCATAAAATGCACCTTTCCTTCAATTAATCTATCTTCAATTTAGTGTGCATTATAACAGATATCAAATACAGACAGTAATGAAAGAAAATGACAGGCAGAGTTCACTCTATTATGTTATTGCTATTTTTCACATACTACGAATTGAATAGAGAACAAGATTTTAGTCATTTGCACAAGGGCGAGGGGACCATTGTTTAAGATTGCTTATCCAATTATCTATCTTACTTATTTTTTTTTTGGCAAAGGCAGAGGTTATTCGAATGTAATTCTTCTCCATAGACAGTTGCATTATGATTTGGTTTTTGACTTGTGCCCAAGAAATAGCTTGATTATCTTTCCAGGTGTGGGCAACTACTATTTTACCAGCAATAAAACAATATATAATTAAGTATTGATCTGATTTTCCTAAATTGGGCCACTCTAGATGGAGCAGTCTAGACCCTTCTGGATTTTAGGGAGATTTTTAATACCCATAATTTCCAGAAAAGCAAATACCCAAATCCACATGTTCTGGATCCCTATACAGCTCCACCAGATATGTTCGTAAGTACCCACTGTGTGGTTGCATCGCCAACAGATGTCAGAATATGTGGGATAGATCCTATGCAATCTTTCTGGAACGTAATACCACCTGTTAGATAATTTATAAAATGTTTCTATGTAATTTAAACAATGTATAGTTTTTGTAACTAGGTAGAAGGCCTCATACCAACGGAAATGTTCGCAACATCTCTAGCCACCAGATTTCCTTTCTGGATTTCAATAATTGTGATCTGTAAATATGAACAGTGATAGTATGTCTGATCAGAGGCATATTAACCCCCACCTTTTATTGTGTTTGCCAAACCATTTTATTTGTTCTGGGTCTCTTGCCCCTCCAAAATAAAAGAGTCAAATAAAAGAGTCAAAACTACTTTGGATCATAGTAGGTCAACTGTCAGGGATTTTAAGAGGGATCATCTGAAAGAGGTATAGCCACTATACTTATGCACATATAGTATTCATTCTGCCTAACCACAAAATATTCTCTTATTTCCACTCCCTCATTTTGGCATTACTTTGTCTAAATAAATAAAGAAAATGTATCTCCATTGTCTTGTCTACATGTTTCACAATTTTATCCCCAAATAATTGAAACTCTTTTTTGCCCAAATGAAATAAAATTGAGATTGAATTCCTTCAATATCTAATTTATTGACATTAAGTGACATCATAGTAGATTTAAACATATTTCATTTAAAATTTGAGATGAGACTAAAGTCCTCAATTTCTTTCATAAGGGCTTGTAGAGAATTTATGGGGTCTGTCATAGTCACCAGAATGTCATCAGTGTATAGATTAATCTTGGCTTATTTATGGTTGGCAGATAGTCCTTTAATCTCAGGGCATTCTCTAATATTTGCAGCTAGGGGTTCTATAAATAAAAAAAAAGTAAAGGGAAAGGGGACACCCCTGTCTTGTGCCGTTGGCGAGTTTAACCAGTCTGCAGTAATATTAGGTCCTATAGTACAGGCCGAGGGATTTTTATACCTGTAATACCATACTTCCTCAGTGTAGCCTTCATGAAATCCCACCCGACTCTGTCAAAGGCTTTCTCAGTATCCAGTGACAGAGTCAGGAGGGGGAGGCATCTCTTTTTAGTGAGATCAAAAATATCCACTATTCTTCGAACGTTAAAGGCGGAGTTTCTACCTGGGACAAAACCAACCTGGTCCTGATGGATTAATTCCTCTATTATACAATTTATTCTGTTAGATAGAATTGAAGCAAACATTTAAACATCTACATTTATTAACAAAATAGGACAGTAATTTTTGTCCTCGGTAGAGATTTCACCTGTTTCAATATTGGTATTATATTAGCTCTGGTCATTTTGGCTGAGAATCCTTCTATTTCGATAGTATTATTAAATATATCAGCTAGAGCTTTGATAAATTTGTGACTGTATAATTTGTAGAATTGATTGGTAAATCCATCAGGACCAGGGGTCTTATATTTTTCCAGTTGGGCTATAACCGTTTGTTTGTTTTTCAATAGTAATGGGTTGGTTTAAAGCATCTTTCTGGTTTTATGACAGAGTAGGAAGATAAATCCTTTTCAAATACTTATCAATTTGTTCTCTGTTTACATGTAAGGTCAAATTATATAATTTAGAATAGTAAGCGTTAAAGCATTTACCGATCTCTAGAGGGTTTGTGTAACTATTACTTTCCTCTATTAATTTAAATACTCGATTTTTTGTATACTTCTTTCTTAATTTTTTTGTCAATAATTTATTTGCTTTTTTGCTCTTATAATAATAATTCAATTGCAATTTGTCTATGTTTTTTGCTGTTTGATCCAACAAACATGGTTTTTGATTTGGTTTTGAACTAAAGTCATTTCAGATATAATTTATTTTTTTGGGAGTATCTTACTTCTCTCAGACAGATTGTATAACTTATGGTATAAGGATGATATGTTTAAGCCTTGTATTTTATTGAGTTTAATCTGTAACTTAATGAGGTGCCCACACATGACAGCCTTAAAGGCACACCAAGTATTAATTGGGGATGCGTCCTGGAGATTATTATCAAGAAAGAAATGTTCTATTTTCTGTTCCAAGTATTTGAAGTTTTTTGTATGTTTCAAAAGAAATCATTAAGCTTCCAGGTAGTTATGTTTAATTGTGGAAACGTGTTCTGAATTTCCATATTTAAAATACTATAGTCAGACCACACGTTGTCGAATATCTATTCTTTTAACCTTATCACTAAGAGAGTTTCCACAAATCATATCAATTCTCCAGTAAGAGATGTGGCCTTTGGATAAATGTGTATAATCCCTGTCAAATGGGTGATTTAGTCTCCATATGTCAAACAAATTATGATGAAAAAGTATATTATTAAAAATGTTAGCTTGTTTGATAACTAATTTGTTCGGCTTAATCCCTTCAGGCATTTTTTTGCCATATCTGGGTCTAGAATAGAATTAAAATCACCAGTGATTATACATATACCCTCTTTGATTTCCTCCATTTTGTCGAGAATCTTTTTCAATAAACAAGTCGGGGTGTTATTTGGGAGGTATGCATCTACCAAGGTATACTTAATGTCGTTGATTAGGCAAACAACATACAAATAACGACCCTCCTCGTCTGAGAATTGAAAAAAAAGATTCTTCAAGTCCTTTATATTCTGCAGAATTTGTGTCTTGTCTTTTTTCTTCTTTCTTTCATCTTGTGTTTTAAGTCCAGTTCTTTTGTTGTATCCAGCTTTTTAGTTTATTGGGAGAGTCAAATGATTCCCATGCCCCATTCAGGCATACTCTCAAGAAGGCAGAAGAACTCCATCGAAACTTAATGTTGTGGGTTTTTAAGAGGTTAATCTCTGAGAAACTTTTCCTTTTTATTCTGGTGTTGTATGAGATTGTAGCTAGATTCTGGCTTATTTAGAGTCCTTAGTCTATTGTATACTTGTTCCTTTATTTGATAAGAGATGAAATGTACTATGACATCTCTTGGAAGTTGTTCTGGGATGCCTTTGGGTTAAGGTAATCTGTAGCACCGATTATTTACTGGATATTGGGTTGGTATATTAATTTCTAGCTTCTTATATAGATCTTCTAAATATGTCTGTAACTTTTCCAATGTCACTTCTTCCGAGATATTACAGAATCTTAAATTGTAGCTACTGGCACGGTCTTCCAAATCTGCCAGTTTCTCTTCCATTCTGATGAATTTCTGATCCATAGCTAGTTGTATTGATTTTATTTTGTCATGCTTTGCTTTCATTTATCCAATTTTGTCTTCTAGACTATTTAGTCTATTGACTATAGCCTTAATATCTACTTTAATTTCTTCTGCATTCCTTTTAATTTGTTCTTTAATTGTCTCCACCATAGAATCCAGACAATTTTTTTAAATAAGTAGGAGAGACACTTTCTTCTGCATCTGCTTGAGAAGCAAAGCTGGAATTCTTTCTGAGCTTAGATTTGCCATTGTTCCCTTTGTTCCTTGGAACTTTTAGGTGAGGAAAAACCTGTCATGCTTATATCTGTTTTATTTTCCTTTTTATCTCTTTTAGAGATGTGGCTTTGGTAGCCATTATGTAAGAGAGAGAGAGAGAGACAAGAAGGTAAAAAAATAAAATAAAATAAGAACCACCTGCAAAACTGTCTGTATGCAAAGGTATCAAAGTATAATGATCCAGCTACCAGATGTTCAACTCTCAGTTAAGGTGTCCAGTTAAGTGCTCAATAAGGGCACCATTGCTTAGATTTTATGCAATGTATTTTTAGGTAGTCCTTTAAAGGGTGGTAACTTAATATAGAGTAACACTTCCAATAAGTTTTTCAGTTTTATTCTGGGGTTACAATACTAAATTAAATGCTTCTCTCTTTTTCTCAGATGTATTTGGCTATTTATAGATAATAGAGAGAGAGGCCATAGTCTTACAGCAGTTTAGCATAGCCAAGAACAAGTATTGAAGTACTTAACTTGTTACTGGAACCTGCTGTGACTTATTGTGATTTACAGCCTCCTTAGGTTAAGTGTGTCCCAGCTCCTCCAATCTCTCTATTCATCCTGGAAGGTATAGACAGGTACTCCCTCCTCTCTGGGTATCCACAGAAGTAACTTGCTGAATTTTGTAGCTTTTTTTCCCTCAGCTTACATCCACCATCGAAATCCCGCAGGTCAGCGTTGTTTCAACGCTTCCAGCTTATATTCATTCCCGCAGTGGGCCCGATCCGCCCCACCTCAAGTCGCACGCACGATGTGCATACGTGCTAGGTCATCGCGCAACCCCTACTGTAACTATATTCTATAATTTTTTCGGTGTCTTAGAGTTATTGTATTTCTAATGTTAATATTGAAAAATCACTGAAAAGGTAAAGTAATTATTTCCCAGCGCAAATTTTTTTAGCTGGATTGCAGTTGTTATCTATCCAATTTGTTCCATTTATTGCTTTCTGAACCAGGATCTTTTAAAAATGTAATGTTTCCATGGATAATGGTAATTGTAATTCTCCTTGTTAGTGTTAGATATAGCTGTGGTGCAGTGAACATGCGCAGTATGAACATCTCATACGTTCTTTAAAACTAGTTCAACAAACCTTTATTTGATTTACCCACATGTGCTTTTTTGCATTTATAAAGGCTCACAGTTTGTAAGGGCAAACTACAATGAAAGAGATATAAGCTAAGGGAATGCACGTCAGTGTGTTTGAATGCCTGCTATATTTCATCATTGAGTTGCTTGTCAAAAAAAATCTATACTATGGTCTCCTATTTTAGTGAAATGTAAATGGTGGAATGGAAACCATAATTCTTTATGCCAGTGTAAATCAGATGTGCAGGACTGATTTAGCACACTATTTATTTTCAATTAGATTTTTAGGTGCTATATAAATAAGTCTCTCAAAGGAAGAAATGATTGTAAATACATATTCATTAATGTAAGGTAATTCTGTATGGGTCTATTCTTGCTCATATCTTGCACATATTTGTGTTTTGTTAAACACATGCACACTTTTTGCATATTATACAGCAATCTTTGCTTGGGGACAGGCAACTTTTTTGTGTTGATTGTAATAATGTTTCAAAATTTTCTCTTTTATTAGGATATTTTTTATGTAAGTATGTTCTCCTTACTCCCCCCATTTGTTCTCCTTAATCCCCCCCCCCCCTCTTTGTTCTCCTTACTCCCCCTAGGGCGGCAAAAATCCTTGCACCGGCCCTGTCCGTATTATGGGCCTCCCTGAATATACCGAACCACAAGAAGACCAGTTTCAAACACTTTGGGTCCTCTTCAACAATATATTACAACGCCCCCCAGATACATTGGTCCTGTTGGATAGAGCCCATTGCACGCTCAAACCCAGGGGAATACTATGAGACTCACCCAGGGATGCAATATGCCAAATCCATTACTTCCATCTCAAGGAAGACATCATGAGAAAAGCCCAACCGCCCCTATCCTTCGGGCCAAAAACAGCCAACTGCAAATTTTCCCAGATATATTGTGGACGATGCTCCAGGGCCGTCTGACCCATCACCACCACTCTGCAAGCCAAGAACATCAAATATGGATGGGGTTATCCCTTCTCACTGGTCGCCAACCTCAATGGAGCCCTAATCACGCTCAACACCACGGAAGATGTACCATTGTTTCTAATCAAGCTGAACTTACCCCACATAGACACTCCCAGGAGACCAACACTTCCACCAGCTATGACACAGAGATCCAGATGGAATACCACCATACCGAGAAAGAGAGCACAGAACGCTCATGCCTCTTCCGACATCTTGACAGTTCAGGATTTTATAATAAACTTACCTTCGCCCACATTAAAGATGGCACCAACGTGCGTGTGACGTCACGTCATAGACGTGCACGTACGTTTTGGGATCAGAGGTCGGAGACAGCCAATAACAGCCTAAAGAGGGTTATTTAAACCCAAATTACTTTTTCAGTGCCCTCTCGTGGTTTCCACTAGCTGGTTATCTGAGAGTGTGTTACTGATCATGTTTTTTCTGGTATTTGACTTTGGCTTTGTTTTGACTTCCCTGATTTCTGGTATCCTTGACTTCTGGCTTTCCTCATCGTTGCGTCTAATTCTGTGTCCCTGACCTCGGCAAATATTTTGACTATTCTCGGGTATGTTAAGTCCAGCCATTCTAAGGTCCGGTTAGACGTTATCCTTGGTCTTTAGTTGTGATACAATTCTGCGTGCTGAGGGCCGGGTGGGAGGACAATAGGTCCCCCCTTATTCTTCTTTAGTGTCCCCACCCACCGCTCAAGGGTGGGGGCCGGGAGGGAGGACAATAGGTCCCCCCAGTTTTTCTGATTTAGGGCCCCCACCCGCCGCTCAGCGATGGGGGTGGGGGGGGGCAATAGGTTCCCCCTTCAGTTTAAAAGTCCCCTATCGCGCAGCATGGGTGGGGACTCGGAAGCAGGGCACTTGTTTTTTTTTTTTTTTTTAACAGTAAGCAGCCACAGGCTGCTCACTGTTTACTAGAAATGCCGCTACTCGCGGTATAGCGAGTAGGGGAAGAATTTACTAATACTAAGTCATTTTACTTAGTATTAGTAAATTTGTCTGAAACTAATTTAGGTCTTTTAGCCTTTTGGTAGATAGCTCCCTAATACCGTGGGAATTAGGGAGTTAACTACTTACTCATTCCCATCCATTGACTGGCTAAGTAACTTACATTTTATATGAACGTGTTACTTG